>NW_025111191.1:1000000-1600000 GCF_015476425.1 Leptopilina heterotoma | reverse complement strand
TTTGCAAAAATTCGATTTTTTCAAAAATTTTAAAAATTTCTAGTCAAAATTTCAATTATCTTAAAAAATAATAAAACTCTTCTCCAAAATTCAATTATTTTTATAAATAATAAACAATTCACAGGAATTCAACTATTTACAAATTTTTTATAAATTTTTTAGCAATAATTCAATTATTTTCATAAATAATAAAAGTTTTTACAAAGATTCAATTATTTTCATGAATAATAAAACTCATCATAGAATTTGAAATATTTCTAATACAATTTTAACCGAATTCCTCGAAAACTGCTGCAATTCTTCTTGAAAATTTTATTCAAATTCGTTGAAAAAATTCGATTTTTTAAAAATTTGTTGATAAAATTCTTTATGAGAATTCAAATTTGAAAAAAATTCATTTATTCAATAATTTTTTCATTTTTTTATTTAAATAATTGAATTCTCGTAGAATTTTCTAATAAAAATTGTTTTAAAAATGAATTTCAGATGAAATTTCAGATAAAAAATTAAAAATAATTGATAATTGTTCAATTATTTCTATCGAAAAATTTTAATAAAATTTTTTTAATCAATTACATTTTTTGAAGAATTTACTTAAAATTGTATTAAAAATAATTGAAACTCTGAGAAGAATTTTATTATTTAGGAAAATAATTGAAGTCTTGCAACGAACTTTTATTACATTTTTTAAAAATAATTGAAATCCTTTAAAAAATTTTAGTATTTAGGAAAATAATTGAATTCTTGCAAAGAATTTTATTACATTTCTTTTAAATAATTGAAATGCTGTGAAGAATTTTATTATTTAGGAAAATAATTGAATTCTTGCAACGAATTTTCATTATATTTTTTTTTAAATAATTGAAATCCTGTAAAGAATTTTATTATTTAGGAAAACAATTGAATTCTTGCAACAATATTTATTACATTTCTATTAAATAATTGAAATCCTGTGAAGAATTTTATTATTTATGAAAATAATTGAATTCTTTTGAGAAATTTTATTAAAACAGTAGATTTTGAAAATATTTGAATTTCAGCGAAGAATTTAATTATTTGTGAAATGTAATTGAATTCTTGCAAAAAATGCTTGAAAATAATTACATTTTTCGAGGCAATCATTTAAAATTGTATTAAAAATAATTTAAATCCTAGGAAAAATTTTATTACTTTATTATTTATGAGAATAATTAAATTCTTAAAACGATTTTTATTAAATTTTTTAAAACAATTGAATATTTCGAATAATTTTATGAAAATTTAAAAGAAGACTTCATTTATTTCGAATAATTGAATTAAAAATGTATTAAAAATAATTGAATTCTTGCAATGAATTTTTTTATATATGAAAATAATTTAATTCCTATACATAAATGCCATCAAAATTTTAGAAAATAATTCATTTCTTTTAAGGAATTTTATTAAAATATTTGAAATAATTGATTTCTTTCGAAAAAGTTTTCTTGAGAATTGAATTTCAAAGTAATTCAATTCTCGAGAAAAATTTATTATTTATTAAAATAATTGAATTCTTGCATCAAATTTTATTTAATTTTTTTAAATAATGGAATTTTATTTAATCATTTTATGAAAATTTGAAAGAATAATAATTCAATTATTTCGAATAATTTCATAAAATTCTATTAAAAGTAATTGAATTCCTGAGACAAATTATATTATTTATGAAAATTGAATTGAATTGAATTCTTTCAAGAAATGTTTGAAAATAATTATATTTTTCGAGGAATTCATTTAAAATTGTATTAAAAATAATTTAAATCCTAGGAAAAATTTTATTATTTATGATAATAATTGAATTCTTACAACAAATTTTATTACATTTTGTTAAATAATTGAATTAATGCGATAAATTGTATTACTTATAAAAATAATTGAATTTATGCGAAGGATTTTATTAAAATTTTTGTGAATAATTTAATTTTTTTGTTGAAAAATGTTATAGAAATTTAAATGATTATAAAACATGAAGACAGCGATTACTCCGAGTCTTCGACTCGGAGTGCTCGATATCTTCATGGTTTATAATAATATTTTTAAAAGTTATTGAATTTCAAAAGGTTTAAATTTGAAAATCAGAATATTCTTTTTGGGTCAGGAAAAAAGTGAAAATTTTGTCTGGAAATCAGGGAAAAACGAAATTAAATTTTTGTGGCAACCCTGTTTAATTAAATATTCAGGAACAAATCAGGGCAAAGTAAACACAACGCCAGGAACCATTTTTTTTTCGTTATTTCTTACACGAGAATAAATCAAGGTGCGATTATTACATCACTGGAACTAGAAGAATAACAGTAATTTTTTTCCCTGTAAATGTTTTATAAAGCAATTGATAAAGTGAACGTCGAATAAATATAAAGAAACCACGTGTAAATTATAAAAAAAAAAATAATTCACCCTACAATTTGCATGTGACCGAAAAATTCTTGTCCCTAAAACTTAGAATCAGAAACAACCAATCCCGAGTTTGCGTTTATCGATCAGAATCATCAGTGGCGCGCACCACTCTTGTGTCTATATAGAATGTTAAACGGGGACAATAATTTTCCAGCTTCTTATGACATGATATATTAGGCATTTACGAGAGCCAATGGTTGAAGAGGTTGGAGGAAGTGTAGAAACGCCCACTGGGGAACTCGGGGAACGTTTTAAAAAAAAATGAAAATGGCCACCTCGCAATAGACAACGCAAGGGATAGGGTCAGGTGCGCGCGGCGTCGCGACGCCAATCCGTCGGGTACCACCTTTTCCATTTTGCTGCCGGCAGGTAAAGAGAGAGAGAAAGAGAGAAAGGCCGTGGATAGCGTGTCATAGACACGAGAAAGAAGGTCGACATTATATATATATAAAGTCATGAGAGGGAATGAGATGGAATGAAAAAAGGTAGAACTGGAAAGGGTGTGTGGAGGAGAAAGAGAGAGAGGGGGGGTTGCCAGGAGAGAGAGGAGTGAGTTTGGTGGGTGGAAAAGCAGCAACGGAATCCCCTACAATTCCATTTGGTTCTCTTCTGTCCTCTTCACGGGCGTTAGAGTCTCTTTAGTCGCCATTTTGTTGCTCATACATTACAAGTAGCGTTTTTTTTCTACTTTTTTTTTGCTATTTAGCGATGGACGGGTGGAAATTTTCCCCCAATTTGACCTATTAAAAAGTGGGGCCAGAACGAGGCGCTTGATGGAAAATTGGAAAACTTGTCAGGTCCCTACTGAAGCCCTATTTCAAGTAGGGTGAATTTCTTATCTCTTATCTGTAAATTTAAAATATATTTTACGCTAGATTTTTTTTTAATTCAAATTACATTAAATTTTTTAAATTGAATAAATTAACAACTTTAGCAAAGGCCTAACAAGTTTTCCTGGTTTTAGGCTAGCCCTTTGTTATGTAAAAATCATTTTCATTCATTTTTCTCATTTTAAGTCCAATTACAGCTAAAAAACATTACATTTGTTCAAATGTTGTCTTAATTTTGAAATTCGTCTATCAAGTAATAAATAAAGAGGGTTTCCCAAGCCAGGGAAGTCAGAAAATTTAGGGAAAAGTCGGGGAACGTAGAATTGGTCAGGGAAATCAAGGAAAAGTCAAAGATTTTTATTAAAAATACTGGAAAAAATTAAATTTTTGGAATTCATAAGAAAATACTGAATTTTGGTGTCTTTTTTGATTTGCCTCATAAACTAAGAAATAAACTATGAAATTTCTTATTCCAGACAATAATTTCTTTTTACATAACTTAATTCTTCAGGAACTATCATAAAATTATTACTTAGAACTTATTGAATAAATTATTTTACTTAAATATTTCATAATTGAAATATGAGACATAAATAAATAATTAATTGAATTTTTAAAGAGTTCAGTATACAATTTTTATAAATATTAGATCAACTTCAAGAGGTTTTAATTTAAAATTTTAGAAAATCTCAATTTTTAATGAATTAAGTATAGAAATTTTAAAGAACTTATATTTTTGAAAAATTTTAAGAATTCAAATTCTTCTGAAAATAGTTAAATTTTTTTAATATGTATTTAATTAATTATTAAAAATAATATATTTATAGAAGAATTTTAGTTAGAAACACTAAAAAAATGAATTTTTGAGAAGTTACAAATGATTGCAGAAATTCAATTACGTTCAAAACTTTAAAAAATTATCGTCAAAATTTCAATTATCTTCAAAAGTAATAAAATTCTTCTTCAAAATTCAATTATTTTCAAAAATTTAGATAAAATTCTAAGCAAACATTTAATTATTTTCATAAGTAATGAAAATTTCACAGGAATTCATTTATTTGCAAATTTTTTATTAATTTCTTTGCTAAAATTCAATTATTTTCACAAATAATAAAATTTTTTGTTGGAAATTCTATTATTTTCAGAAATAATAAAAGTCACGCCAGAATTTCAATTATTTTTAATACAATTTTAATCGAGCTCCTCGAAAAAATTAATTATTCTTAAAAATTTATTAAAATTTGCCAAATGAATTCAATTAATTAAAAATTTGTTGATAAAATTTTTTATGAGAATTCAATTTTAAGAAACATTTAATTATTCAATAAATTATTTATTTTTGGTTTTTAAATAATTGAATTCTAGTAGAATTTTCTAATGGTAAAAATCTAATTGAAAATTTGTTCCTAAAATTCTCTATGAAAATTGAATTTTAAAAAACATTTAATTATTCATAAAATTATTTATTTTTCTATTTAAATAATTGAATTTTCGTAGAATTTTCTATTAAAAATTGATTTAAAAATGAATTTCAGTTAAAATTCTAGACAAAAGTACAAAAACTTGTGTAATTTTACCTAAAAATTTTTGGGTATTTTTTCCAAAACTTTTATAAAAGATACCAAAATGTTTGTATTTTTACCCAAAACCTTTTAGGTATTTCTTCCAAAATTTTTGGGTAAAATCACTAAAACTCTTGTGCATTTTTACCTAAAACTTAATAGGAATTTTTTCAAGAAATTTTGGGTAAAACTTCCAAAGATCTTGTGTATTTTTACCCACAAATTCTTGGTGTAAATTACTTTCAAAACATTTTTGGTTAAATTATCCCAAAAATTTTTTACAGTGTACTTTTATCTATGAATTCTGTAAAATTATTTTTTTTTATAAAGTTTAATTTAATTTCTTTGAAATGATTTAAAGTTTTTTATTTTTTAAAGCATTTTGAATTGAAAAATTTGCGAATAATTGAAATTTTCTAAAATTTACAATTTTTTGTTACTAAATTTGTACATTTTGCTATTTTTTTTACCAAAAGATTGTAACGAAATAATTGCTAGTATACTATTTTCAGTACTAATTACTATTTATAAAATAAAAATAGTACCTAATTAAATAGTTGCGTATGATGTTGAAAAAATTTTTTTGTATTCGTTATTTTATTTGAATAAAAATTCTGAATCGAAATTGAAACTAAAAGATTTTTATAATTCAAATGCGGTGAAAAATTGTCGCCTCGCTCGGTAATATAAGATTTTGATAGTAAATCAAGACCCATTCATTTCCTCTTGATGACAAAGTTATCAAAAGAATGAATAAACATCTCGGGTGGTCCGCTTATTCTCAAACGGAACCATTCTTCTTTTCTTATCTAATCGTATAAGTTTTCGATTAGCTTTCTCGAAAAGCTACCTCTTATCTTATACTTTTTTTTTAAACTTTCGCACAAATGCAACAATTTTTTTTTTGTTGACTTTTTTCAATGTCTAAGTCCATTATTTTCGTCGTAGAAATTCTTTTTGCAATATTTTACTCGATAGTAGAAAAATATTGCAAAAAATAAATATTTAAAATAAAATTGAGAAAATAGAACCTAAAATCAAAATTAGGAGGAAAAAAATTTAAATTCTCTTAAATTTTTTAGTGTTCTAATAATTTTTGATTTTCAACGTTGTGTATAGTGATTGATCCTTTTTACCACATCCGGAAATAATTCACTATTTGCGTGTCAAACACCAGCAATAGAAACTTGTTTTTCTTGTTTTTTTTTCTCTCTCTCTCTCTCACTTTTTTTTTAATACACACATTTCCAAATTTCTCGTCGGACTTTGCCAATTTAACCTCAGGCTTGTATTTTGTTGTATACATGTATATATATTCTAACAGCAAAAATAACAGGTGTTCTTTCCTGTCTTTTGAGCTTTGTACATAAATATGCGGTTTTTTGCACATTGTGCATAAGAGTGTTACTAATACTTTCTTTTCTTCTCAAAATGTTACAGTTGCAAAGAGTACAATTTACGAAATACAAAAGTACCACAATTTACATCCAGAAGGTGCTACAAAATAAAAAATTTACCAAAGCACGCAATGTTGCACTGTATATAACTAAGTTTCACTCTTTTATTTTTTTTTTATTTTACCAGAGAAGAAAGAAAACCGGAAAAAGTTTTACAAATTTTTTTTTGCCGAAAATAATAGAATTTATTATGGAATTTATGAATTTATGAATTTTTTGTTCTTTTTAATTTCACTTCTTTAATTTATTTTACTATATTTAATTTTTAAATTCATTTCTTAAATTTAAAATCCAGTTCATAAAGATCAAAACATCGAAATTGGGTGACAAATTTATTGGCAAATATTCATTGATCTCAGGACCAATTTTAAAATTTAATTATTTGATTCAGTTGAAATACATGAGAGATTATTAAATTACATTCCATAGTCAGGGTTTCTACAAATTTCTCCTTATAAGATTCCATGATTTTTTCATGATTTCCAAGTGATAAATTAATTTTTTTTTTTCAATGACTTTTTCGACTTTTCTTCAAAAACATTAATATTTTTGAACCTTTATTTCGAAAATAGTAAAAATTATGTCCTAATTCAATATAATAATTAAAAATTTTTAATAAAATTTATTACGAAATAAAAAATAAGATGAAAATATTAAATCATTTTATCTAAAAAAAATGATAAAATAATATAAAAAAAAATTTTACTTATTCGTATACAGTAAAAGCTAATTGTTTCCTCCAAAGAAATCATTGTCAAAGCCAATTAAAAATTGTTTAATTTCTAACAATATCCTTTTACAAACTTGTCAATGAATCAGCACTACAGAATAAATGTTTCTGTGTTTGTATGTCGATATAACAGACGATATTTGAGAAGAACAAGGCGAATAAAGTTCAAGATCCGCAGCCATGGCATGTATCAGGCTAAAATAATAATAATAAAAGTAATAATAATAATAAAAATAATGATAATGAAAATAAAAAAAAACATAAAATGCTTATAGTGCCACAGTAATTATTGTGGCTACGTTGTGGCAGTTTCATCAACGAGAATTCTCAGAAGTTCATATCACGAAACGGAAATGAGGAAGAGTGTGCGTGTGCATAAGTCAATGGTTCGGTTTCGGTACCCTGATTTTTTACAGATGCGCAAAAAATAAGCGTAGAACCGTTTCTATACTTAAACTTGGAGTGTGCTATTTTTTTTCTTTTCCTTTTTTATACATTGTTATTAACGGATAAAAACAATGGATATTATGAAGTAAATTGTACTGCAACAATTTAGCAACATGTATGTACTTTAAGTACACAAACTTAGAAAAAAATTTTGATTTTTTTCCTGACATCAAATAATATTCTGATTCACTCTAAAGATGATTAGATGCTCAAAAAAAATGTTCTAATACAATTATTAACGAATTTCTTCAATTGCATAACATTATTCGAAAACATCAATATTATCATTTTTAAATAAATATTTAATCATTATTATTTTTTCATAGGAATTAAGATTTTCAAAATTTTTGAAACTAAAACCTCTTGGAATTCAATAAATTGTAGGTTATTGTTATTTATACAATTTTTAACTAAAATTCTTCTTTAAATCAATTATTTTTAATAATTTTTTGAAAAAATTCTTTGAGAATTTTCAAATTTATTTGTTTACAATTCAATTTTACAAAATGTCGATTATTCGGAAATTCTTCAATTACAAATACATTAAAAAAATACAAAACTAAATAATTTCAAAGAAATTAAATTAAACTTTATAAAAAGAAAAATAATTTTACAGAATTCATAGTTAAAAGTAAGAAAAATTTAAATTCAATTCATTTTTAAAGAAATTAAATTTAATATTAAATTATTAACTACAATTTTAACTGAAATTCATTTTTAAATTAATTTTTACACAAAGAGAGAATACATATTAAATTTTGTAAAAGATTATTTATTAAATTATAAAATTTTAATATAATTTTACTAAATTTCGCATAAGTTTTTTCAAAGTTAAGTATTTTTTATATCAAAATTTTGCTTTGTTGCACTTGCACCTTTTCCCCAAATTGTAAAATACTTTTAACAAAATTTAATAAAATTTTCTTTCTCCGTGTATTAGAAAATTCTACTAGAATTCAATTATTTAAATCTAAAAAAAATAATTTATTGAATAATTAAATGTTTCTAAAAATTTAATTCTCATAAAAAATGTTATCAACAAATTTTTAAATAATTGAATTTTTTCGATGAATTTTAATATAATTTTTTAAGAGTAATTAAATTTTTCGAGGAATTCGATTAAAATTGTATTAAAAATAATTGAAATTCTGACATGAGTTTTATCATTTATGAAAATAATTTATTTCCTGTAAAAAATGTTATTATTTATGAAAATTATTGAATTATTGCAAAGAAATTTATAAAAAATTTGTAAATAATTTGCCAAGAATTTTATTAAAATTTTTAAATAATTGAATTCATCCGACAAATTTTAATAAATTTTTAAGAAAAATTAATTTTTTCGAGGAGCTCGATTAAAATTGTATTGTAAAAAATAAAAAAATAATTTTACAGAATTCATAGTTAAAAGTAAGAAAATTTCAAATTCAATTCATCTTTAAAGAAATTAATTTGAAAGCTCTTCAAAATTCAATAATTTCTCAAAATTCATGCTATAATGCATTTAATATTCAATTATCATCTACAATTTTAACTGAAATTCATTTTTAAATCAATTTTTAATGGAAAATTCTACGAGAATTCAATTATTTAAATAGAAAAAATAAATAATTTAGTGAATAATTGAATGTTTCTGAAAATTCAATTTTCATGGAGAATTTTAGCAACAAATTTTCAATTAGATTCTTTCGACGACTTTTAATAAAATTTTTTAAGACTTATTCAATTCTTCGGGAAATTTTATTAAAATTGTATTGAAAATAATTAAAATTCTGCAACGTGTTTTATTATTTATGAAAATAATTGAATCTTTTTATTTATGAAAATAATTAAATGTTTGCATAGAATTTTATCAACATTTTTTTTTAAAATTGAATTCTTTTGAAAAATATTATTAAAATAGTGGATGTGGATATTGAAAATTTTTGAAAATAATTGAATTTTTGCGAAGAATTTCATTACTTTTGAAAATACATAATTGAATTTCTGCAACGAGTTTTATTATTTATGAAAATAATTGAATCTTTTTATTTATGAAAATAATTGAATCTTTTTATTTATGAAAATAATTAAATGTTTGCATAGAATTTTATCAAAGTTTTTTTTAAATAACTGAATTCTTTTGAAAAATTTTTTTTAAGATATTGAACATAATTGAATTGAAGAAAATTTGTGATTAAATTAATTGAAATTTTGCCAATACTTTTATTAAAATTTTTGAAAATACTTAAATTTTAGAGAAAAGTTTTATAAGTAAAGTTAAAAGAATAATAATTAGATAAAAATAATTAGAAAATTACGAATATTGACGAATATCTTGAGATTCAAAATGGAGTTGCAACTCTCCACCTGCGAACGCCAAGGTCACCGCTAGATGGCAGTTCGTTTGATAAAATCAGATTTCTCGCCACCTGGTGGCGACCTTGGGCGTTCTCAGGTGGAGAAATTGCACCACCATTTTATCTCTCATTAAATAAAT
Source organism: Leptopilina heterotoma (assembly GCF_015476425.1). NCBI lineage: Eukaryota > Metazoa > Arthropoda > Insecta > Hymenoptera > Figitidae > Leptopilina > Leptopilina heterotoma. Next base: position 1,590,080 of record NW_025111191.1, on the reverse strand, counting down.
AAAAAATCAATAAAGTAAATAAAATAAATGGAATAAATAAAATAAATGAAATAAATGGAATAAATAAAATAAATGAAATACATGGAATAAATAAAATAAAAGAAATAAATAAATAGAAAAAAATTATTTCATGAATTAGATTTAGAGAAGATTTGTATTCAGAGGGGGAGGGAGGGGGTAAAGGAGTGAGATATCCCTAAAGCTATTACTAGAACTACAAAGGCCTACACAGAATTGTACAACGTCAAAGGGTGGACAATTTCATGCCAGGTGGAAGCACCACGTGAGGAATCGCGAGTGTCCAGAATGTCAGTGGAAGGCTCAAATAGCGTAGAGAGAAAGAGCAGGACAACGCATAGTGTGCGAGGGAGAAATAGAGACGAATAGATAGAGAGAGAGAGACAACTACAATCAAAAGGTCTCACTCTATACCATACACACATGAACACTCGACGAGAGAAGCTTTGTAGAAATGATACTCTTGTCGCCTGAAATTGAAACCAGCAGGTGAGGGGTTCGTTTTTTTTTTTTTTTTTTTTTTTTTTTTGATGACGCCAAATTTTAAAAAAGTCGATTGCACTCTAAATCTACTGGAAATAGATTCTTTAAATTAGGAAATAACCTAAAATTCCTAAATCATTTTTGTTGTATTTTGTCGCTTTCCCAATGTTCGATTTTTTTTTTTTTTTTTTTTTTAATTTTTACACTTGGAAATAATTTAATATAAGTAAATTCGAGTTTAATAAATAGTTGTTTAAATGAATTCGAATTTAATTAAAACTCCAAATATATAAAATGTTTGGAAATTGTTTTATATTCTCGAATCTATAGTCGAACTTGAAAAAGTCACAGAAACATTCCAATTTTCGTTGGCTGAAGAATAAGAGAGAGAAGAAAAATTTCTGGGAAGAATTAAAAGGACGAATTTCAACTGAACCTCATTCTGAAAATCGTTTCTAAGTACCATGTGGAGAAAGCAAAAATCTTTCTTTAGTAATTTTTTTTTCTCATTTTTTTTTTATCTCCTCTACTCTTTTTCTCACTGAAAAAGGAATCAACTTCTATATAACTGGAATGACCACTGCTAGTTTGCTACAAAACTAGAATTAGACTAACTTTTAAATCCTCCGTTTTCGCAGGAAATGAAATTTCAATGAGTTCGAGAGAAACGACGCTATTATTCCTTGAGAGAGAAAAAAAGGAGCAAAAGAAAGAGGAGAGGAGAGGAAAAAAAAAACAATCATGAAAGCAACTTTGCGCCTTTACCTCCTGCATATTTCGGGTGCCAGTAAAATTTTTCTCCCCTCACAACCGGACCTCGTAAAATGCAAACTCTTTCTTTACATTTTCACTCAAGTCAAATTTTAACAGGATTTTTTTTTTTTTTTTTGATTTTTTGAGAGGAATTTTATTTGACGAGATTAAAAATTTAAAAGTATTGAAAAATTCACTGATATTGTAATTGTGTGGAAATATTACTTATTTGATATTCAATGTTTTATCATCATTATTTCTTCAGTGTTAATAAGTGATATGGCTGAAGAACGAGAGTATTTATACAGAGAATCTTAAGTGAAGAATGTATATAGCTCTCTGGTAATAATGTACGTCGTAAACGTTATTTCGTCAGTGAACGTTCGTCATACCGAGGAGAATGAAAGGGGTTTTTAGAGATATATTAAACATTAAGGACTTCACTAAAAGCGACAATGCCTTTTCAAGATATTCCAAGGACAAGAATATTATATTTTCAATTCACAAACACATTATCAACGCCTTGATCGTAAATAAAATAATAATTTTCAAAAGAAGTCGCATAAAAATTAACATTTATATGTTAAATAACAAAAATACTACCCATATTTCTTGAGAGTATAAAAACATTTTTTTTTTCATTCAGAAATGTAATAAGAAATATAGTATGAAAATAAAAAAAAAAAAAAAAATTGCAGTAAAAATAGGGAAAAATCTGGAAGTTAATTTATTAAACTAGAAATATCATAAATATATAGAAATATAAATATAAAATCATAATTAATATAAATAAAGTTTGAAATATAAATAAATTTTCCAAAATTAAAATAAAAAATCTACAAAATAAAAAACCACCAAATAAAATATTTGCTACTCAAAAACATGGTTGCTATAGATCAGGGAAAAGTTCGGGATTTTTATTAAACTAAAATTATTGTCAAAATTTCCATTATCTTTAAAAATAATAAAATTATTGTCAAAATTTCAATTATCTTCAAAAATAATAAAATTCTCCTCCAAAATTCAATTATTTTCAAAAATTTTCAATATCCACTATTTTAATAATATTTTTCAAAAGAATTCAATTATTTAAAAAAAATTTTGATAAAGTTCTAAGCAAACATTAAATTATTTTCATAAATAATAAAAGTTTTCCAAAAATTCAATTATTTCCAAAAGTTATAAAAATTCTTCGCAGAATTTCAATTATGTTCAAATATTTTAAAAAAATTCTCGTCAAAATTTCAATTATCTTTATAAGTAATAAAATTCTTCTCAGAAATTCAATTGTTTTGAAAAATTTGAATAAAATTCTCGTTTAAATTTCACAGGAATTCAATTATTTACAAAGTTTCTAATAAATTCATTGGAAATAATTCAATTATTTTCATAAGTAATAAAATTTTCACAGGAATTCATTTAATCCTAAAATACAAAATTTCATAAAATTTTTCGAAAAATATCAATTATTTAAAAAAATTTTTATAAAATGCGTCGCAAGAATTCAATTATTTAAAAAAATTTAAAAAAGTTCTTTTTAAGAATTCAATTATTTTTATAAATAAAAAAATTCTTCACCGAAATTCCATTATTTTTTATAAACTCGAATAAAATTCGTTGGAAGAATTAAAATATTTTTAAAAGTAATAAAATTCTTCGCAGAAATTCAATTATGTTGAAAAATTGAAAAAAAATCCTTGTCAAAATTTCAAGTATCTTTGTTAATAATAAAATTCTTTTTTGAAATTCAATTATTTTAGAAAAATTTCAATAAAATTCTTGGGAAAATTTTAATTATTTTTATAAATAATAATTTTTTTTAATTATTTTTGATACAATATTTTATTCGAATTCCTCGCAAAATATAATTATTCTTAAAAATTTTATTAAAATTTGTCAAAAGAATTCAATTATTTAGAAATTTGTTGATAAATTTTTTTTAAATAATTACTTTTTTCGTGGAATTTATTTTAAATTGTATTAAAAATAATTGAAATCCTCTGAAAAAATTTTATTACTTATGAAAATAATTTAATTCTTACAACGAATTTTATTACATTTTTTAATTGATTGAATTCATGTCAAAAATTTTATTACTTGTAAAAATAATTTAATTCTTGCTAAGTATTTTATTAAAATTTTTTATGGTAACTTTGAAAAAGTTCTGTAAGTTCATAAATAAATTCTTTCTTTGTCAATTTAATAGTAAAAGTTTATTTTACAATAAATAAAGTCCAAAAAGAAGAACTAGAAAAAATTCAAATATAAAAATAAATAAACAAAGGAAAATTTTTCAAATGAAAAAGAAATGAAAAAATTTTAAATATAAATTTTACAATAAAAATCGATTTGAAATTAAAAAATTTATAATATAAAAAGTTAAATGTAAAATATAATAATGAAAGGAACTCGTGAGTCATTTCAGTCGAGGGATAAGATGAAAAAAAAATTCGTCAATTTTTATTCTAATGAAAGGGAAATAAAAAGGAATGTCGAAATGTCAGAACTCGTGGAGTAGTATTTTATATATATACAGACGTTTTACGACATTTTGTTACGGTGAGCATGCGAGCAAAAGAAGCGATAAAATGTGATCTGGACGAAAAAGTGACAGATCATTTAACCCCTGAATCGTAAAAATCTTCTTTTCGTCGACCATCTCCAGTTTGTTTGATTTTACCAACTTTTTAGTGTCCCTTCGATCCCTTTCGAATATAATAACAAGTCTTGATTTCTCTCCACGTTTTTGAAAAAAAAATTATTATTTTCTTTAACTCAAAATTAAAGTATAGAATATTTTTTATTTTTTATAATAATTTTTTAATTCGAAAAGTTTTTCTTTTTTTCCCGAAAAAATTTTCCTTAAACATGTTATTTATTTAATTCAACTAAACTTTTTTTCGTTCCACATTTTATTTAGTAGGAGAAAAAAATTTATTCGAAAGAAAATATTCATCATTTTTCTTTTTTTTTAAATTTTTTTTTTATAATGAATATTTATAATTAAAATATTTTTTTCCGAAAAAAGTTTTTGTTAAACATTTATTTAATTCAACTAAATTTTTTTTGTTCCATATTTTTTATTGAGTAGGAGAAAAAAAATATTTTTTCTTTAAGAAAAAAATAGAATATTTTTTTTTATTTTTTGTAATCAACAAATTTTTTTCGTAAAATGTTAAATTGTGAAATAAATAATTTTTTCAATTAATAAAAACAAGGAAAATAATTGAGAAAATGTTTCTATTAATAAAAATATGGAAAATAATTGAGAAAATGTTTCAATTAATAAAAATAAGGAAGCTAATTGAAAAAAATTTTAAAAATAAAAATTTTCTGTTTGTGAAACATTTTTCTTCTGCAGGAGATTTTTTTTCAGTGAGCGATTTTTCTTATACATAAGAGATTGTGTCAATTTACATTGAGGAAAAAAATTTTGTCCGCTTGAAAGTATTGCAATGAGGAACATATACAATGCTATAGGAACAATTTTAACGCATATACTTTTTGATTCAAGAATGTTAAAGACTGACATTAGTCATACAGTGTACTTTTCTATTACTGTTTGCAACCATCAATTGAAACATTCGTGAGCAAAGCACGCCTTTAAAGACGATTGTGACAGGAAAGAGGATGTACCACGTTGCAAGGCAGACAGAAAATAATTCACATAACTATACACATTCTGTGCGGATTATTTTCCGAGTGACATAGAAATACAAATTTTTTTCTCTTCGATTTTCCAATATTTTTATTAATTCTACTAAAATTCAGCAGAAGCAGCAAAAAAAATTAGTTGAAACAAACAATTTTTGGGAGAAACTTATTTTTCAGTTAAGAAATATTTTTAAATATATTTTATTGTAATTTTAATTTCATTTTTCAGTTAAAATATATTTTTAACTATATTTCATTTTAATTTTATTAATTTTATTATTTTTACTTTAAAATTTTTCAGTTGAATTATATTTTCGAGTTAAAAAATATTTTCCATTTAAAGAAAATAAAGAAATAAAATAGAATTGAAATGTGAATGGGAGAGAATTTTTTTTTCTCCATTTTGATAATTTAATTCAATCGTGATTGCGATTGAGGATTTCTCGCGAGACATTTGAGGCAAAGGAGGACGAAAAAGGAGACAAAGACTTTTCGACCCATTGCACGTACGGGGCCTTTAACGTTCCTATATACCTCCAGCATCACTGTACCGAGACGAAAGATCGTAACTTTCGCGTCAATCGACACGAGACGTTTGTCTGACGAAAAAAGTGTATATATATAAATTTGGAGGGCGATTTCAATTCCATACCAGGGATGTCTCAAGTTACAATATAATTTCATCCCTTCTTGTGAAAATATTTCTTTTTCAAAATTTCAAATTTTGTCCTTAATTTCGGTCATTATTTTGTCATTAATTTTAGAGTCGAGATTGTTGCAGATTTTTTTTTTTTGTTTAAAAGAAATTATTTTTACTGGAAAAAATATTTTTTACTGTGAAAACTATTATTTACTAAAAAAAAAAAATATTTTTTACTATAAAAACTATTTTTTACTGTAAAAACTACTTTTTACTATAAAAACTATTTATTACAAGAAAAACTGAATTTTTATACTGTGTTGAAAATTAAAAACTGTATTAAAATACAGTTTTTATAGTAAAAATTAGTTTTATAATAAAAAAATATTTTTTACAGTAAAAAATAGTTTTTATAGTAAAAAAATATTTTTTACAGTAAAAAATAGTTTTTGCAGTAAAAAATAGATTTTATAGTCAAAAATAGTTTTTACAGTAGAAAATAGTCTTTGTAGTAAAAAATATTTAGTATTAAACTGAAAGAAAATATTTTCTACTGAAACAAAAAATATTTTTTTTTTAAATGTCGATAAATTATTAACTTTGATGTCTAAACTGAGACTATACGATTTCCTTCAATTCGAAATTTTTGTTTCGTATATGTGGTCAATCGACAGGAATTACACGAAGCGATTTGTGATACTCAAAGCGTTCGTTGAATGAAATCCTATAGCGAATACGTGCCTCAAGCTTTAATTCTGAGATTTGGAAAAAACTCCTTTCATAAACGTTCGATACATCACACAGTTTCTCTCCAACTTTTATGAAAAAAAAAAATAATTTTCGAAAAACAGTTCTTCTTCAAAAATCAATTTTTTCGAAATTCAAATTTGCTTTTTTATGATAAATAGAAGAATGTTTCTTCAAAATTTATTGAACGATATGAAAACTTTGTTAATTAAATGAGGACGTGGAGAAAAATAAATAATTAAAAATAATAAAGAAAGAAAAAAAATAATTAAAAATAAAAAATAAAAAAAGAAATGAATTAAAAATAAAAAATAAAGAAAGAAATGAAAATGAAGAAATTAATAAGAATAAAAAAATAAATAAAAATACAAGAATAAGTAAAAATACAAAAATAAATAAAAATAGAGAAATAAATAAAAATAGTAAATAAATAATAAAAAAACAAATTAAAAAAATGAATAAAATTAGGGAAAGAAAAAAATTCAATACAAATAAAAAATGAAAAATGTGTAACGATTAAATAAGGAGTTTATGTAACAATTAATAAAAATGAATGAACGAATGACAAACTAATTTATCCCTCAAAGAGTAAAAAAATTCTCCCTCCTGAATAAGAAAGACAAGGAGGAAGTAAATAAAATAAAAATGATAATTGCGGAAATAATTTTTTAGTTTTATAAAAGGGAGAAATTTCCACTTTTTGTGAAAGAACGGGAGTAATGCACATTTTTTTTCTTTTTTTTCAAGATAATTGTGTATAATTTTTATAACAGCTTGTGGTGACAAATAATGTCCTTCTGTTCAAAGCTGACCTGCCCCAAGTATATTTTCCACGAAACCACCCTTATATTTTATTTTATTTTTTTTTTCACGTAGCAAAGTGTATATCAGCAGAAACGTTGTATACACAACTGTAACGTGTGTAACATAAACCCAAGGAACTCGTAAATGCCACCCCAATGTTGCCACGCGACACCCCAAAAATATGTGTGTGGCTCTCGCGTACTTAAAATACCTGACACCTACATTGCACAACAATTGTTTTTCAAGTACTGTGTGCGAAAATTAGTGGAAAAATAAAATAAACGAAATTGGAGAAAAATTTGGTGGATTTTAAAAAAATTGAGGGAATTTAAACAGAAACTGAAAAAAAATTGAAGAAAACTGAAAAAATTAAGGAAAAATAAAAAAACTGAAAAAAACTGAAGAAAATTAAAAAAACTAAAAAAAAATTAAGGAAAACCAAAAAAAATGAAGAAAACTGAAGAAAACTAAAAAAAATGAAAAAACTAAAGAAAGCTAAAGAAAAGTACAGAAAAATAAAAAAAAACTAAAGAAAACTAAGAAAAGCTAAGGAATACTATAAAAAAATAAACTAACGAAAACTAAAAACAACAAAATGAAAACTAAATAAAAACTAAACAAAAGTACAGAGGCTGAAAATAAACTTAAACAAAAACTAAATAAAATTTGCCAAAAAGCATCAAAAATTGAATAAAAAGTAAACTGGAATTAAACAAAATTAAAAAAAACTGAACAAAAATGAACAAAAGCCGAACAAAAACTAAACAATGTTAATCAGAAGCATAAAAAACTAAAAAGAATTAAATAAATATTAAACAAAAATATTCTAAATTAATCGAAAACCAACAAAAATTAAATAAAATTAGTCAAAAATTTGAAAAAAAAACTAAACTGAAATTAATAATAAAATAAATAAAAAATTAAAAACTGAAGAAAAATAAATAAAAGCCAAACAAAAACTGAACAATGTTAATCAAAAGCCACAAAAAAATAAAAAAAAACTAAGTAAATAAACAAAATTATACAAAATTAGTCAAAAATTGAACAACTAAACTGAAATTCAACAAAATAAACAGAAGCCAGAGAAAAACTAATCAAAATAAAATTAAACAAAAACTAAACAATGTTTATCAAAAAACACAAAAAACTAAAAAGAATTAATTAAATATTAAACAAAAATATTCAAAATTAATCGAAAACCAACGAAAATTAAATAAAATTAGTCAAAAATTGAACAAAAACTAAATTAAAATTAAAAAAATAAACAAAAGCTGAACAAAAATGAACAATTAATGCCAAACAATAACTAAACAATGTTAATCAAAAACCACAAAAAACTAAAAAGAATTAAGTAAATTAAACAAAAAATAAATAATGTTAAGCAGAAATCACAAAAAATTAAAAAGAATTTAGTAAATAAACAAAAATATACAAAATTAATCGAAAACCAACAAAAATTAAACAAATTTAGTCAAAAATTGAACAACTAAACTGAAATTCAACAAAATAAATAGAATTCATAGAAAAACTAAGGAAAATTAAAAACCAAATAAAAACTACATAAAAGTAAAGAAAATTAAAAATTAAATTACAATTATTAATCACTAAAAACTACAAAACATTAAACAAAAACTAAGCGAAATAAACAAGAAACTAAAAAAGTAAGTAAAAGTAAAAAAAAAATTGAGCCAAAAAAACAATTTTAATTAAAAATCAACAAAAATTAAAACAAGAAATAAACAAAAGCTAAAAAATTAAAAAGAAATAAAAAACTAAACAAAATAAACCAAAACTAAATAGAAACTAAAGAAAACTCAATACAATAAAATAACAATTGAAAGCAAATTAAACAAAATTTATCCAATCCTTTTGAAAAAGTATTAAGAACTAAACAAAAGTATATAAAATAATATGAAAATTAGAAAAAACCTAAACAAAAATGACGAAATTGAAATGAAAACAAAATTATTCAAAAACCAATAAAAATTGAACAAAAGCGAAACAGAAACTAAAAAAGGAACTAAACAAAGTTGAAAAAAAAATTAACTAAAAATAAAAAATAATGAAAAATCAACAAAAGTTAAACAAAAACTAAGCAAAAATAAATAAATCAAAATAAAAATTAAACCAAAACTATAATTATGGAAATAAGAAAAATAACCTGATGCTAACAAAAATGAACTAAAAACTGAACAGAAACTAAAGAAATTAAATAAAAACTAACTTAACTAAAAGTAAACAAAATTCGATAGAAACTAAACCAAAATTAAAAAAAGTAAACATAATCAGAAATAAAGCAAATTTAAACAAAAAGTAAATAAAAGCTATTCAAAAACTAAAGAAAATTGAACAAAAACAAAAAATCCAAACAAAATGTTATCGTAATAAAAACAAAAAATACTAAATAAAAGCAAAAAGAAAAAAACACTTGAATTGTATTTTTTTCATTTTGAAAAATTATCTTCAGTTACAAAAAGTTTCCATCATCTAACAAAGAAAAAGCCAACTACAAAATCAGGACATAAAAAAAATACAAAATAGTGAAAATTTCTCTAAACAGATAAAATGTCATTTCTCGAAAATGTAACAAATTGGAATACATTTTTATTGCACATAAAAAAAAAAGAAGAAAAAAAAATACCACTGTTCCTACAGAATAGCAAGAAGTGGTGGATGTTGATGCGTCGGGTCATTCCTCTTATTATCGAAGGGACATAAAAAAAAAGGTGACGGAAATATGAAGGCTGGCGAACGACGATTAGCGTGAAACTGTTGTAACTTGCTCGTACAAAAATTGAAAAGACGATATTCGAAACCAAAGGAAGCCGAAAAACGATTTCAAGTCACGAAAGAGATTTACTGCTCATGCTTAGTTTGGTCAAATTTTCGGAAATGTTTTTTTAAGAGTCAAAAAAAAAGTAAAAAAAAAAAAGAAAAAGAGAGAGAAAAATCTAGAAGTGATACTCTCTCTCTTTTTTTCTCGATCGTAAAACGCAATTGAGGAGGGATGTAAAAGGGAGAAATTGAAACTTGTTTTGTAACCGCAAACAGTTTATCGATCACAAGAAAGCAATATTATCCTTGACGTTAAACTCACTTCAATTGAAAACACATTTTTTTCTACAAAGTTATACAAATCAATAAATATATATAAAGTATTTCTCTTCTTTCCGCGGAGTGAAAAATTGAAACGATTGCATTTAGAAAGTTTGCGATATAATAATAATAATAATACAAAAGGGCCTGTTTTCTGTTTTTCTTTTTAGATAAATAAATGAACAATTATTTTATAAATCGTATATTTTATATTATAAATAAATAAAAATAAATAAAAATTAAATATAAATAAATATAAATAAATATAAATAAATTATTTTTTATTTTGTGAATTACTTCTTTTTATTATAAATACCTTCTATTATAAATTATATTAATAAGAAATGGTTATTATCCATTTTCAAAACTGTTTGCGTCAGTAGCCTCGTGGTTCGGTTATGTACCTCAGAACTCTTGGTCATTGTGTTCGAATCCCGGCGGTTGGAAAATTTTTTCTCTGTTTATTTATAATATTTAAATAATAGTGCTATTATAATTTATAATATTAGAATAGTAATTAAATTATAAGTTTACTAGTAAAGTTCACTAGTAAAGTTCACTAGTAAAGTTTACTAGTAAAGTTAATTAGTAAAGTTCACTAGTAAAGTTTACTAGTAAAGTTAATTAGTAAAGTTAACTAGTAAAGTTCGCTAGTAAAGTTTACTAGTAAAGTTTACTAGTAAAGTTCACTAGTAAAATTAACTAGTAAAGTTCACTAGTAAAGTTCACTAGTAAAGTTTACTGGTATGTAAAGTTAATTAGTAAAGTTAACTAGTAAAGTTCGCTAGTAAAGTTTACTAGTAAAGTTTACTAGTAAAGTTTACTAGTAAAGTTTACTAGTAAAGTTCGCTAGTAAAGTTCACTAGTAAAGTTTACTAGTAAAAATAACTAGTAAAATTAACTAGCAAAGTTTACTAGTAAACTTAACTGGTAAACTTGACAAATAAGTAACAGTTTTCGCCAAAAAAGGGATAAAAGTAAAAAATATTTTGAAACTAGAAAAAGTGTGCATCGACAAGAAAGTGACGGCTGATGACGGCTCGCCATTGGGGATGTCGCCGTCATAATGACGACTGATAGGTTATTAAAAGCCATACTCAATGGCTCGAAATGCAAGCTCGTAAAGCCGGTTTTACAACCCTATATACCCGCCATAATCACCCTCCTGGTACACGAGCAGCATCCAACCTTGGCTGTGCTTCCGTCGCGGGTTTTCAAACTATATAATATGTTCACCGCCGCCGCACAAACTCTCCCTTCTCTCTCTCTCTCTCTCTCTGAAGCCACTTTTCCATTACCTATATACTATACTGCCGATAATAGGAAAGCCGGCGGTTAATTTTGCGGATACATGAAAACGCTCAAACTGGACGTGAGTAAATCAATTAGCATCTTCAACATATTTTACGACTTTCAACCCCACCATATCGATAAAATTATACCATCAACAAATTTTCCTGTCATACTTATTTATGTTGAGTGCAGATAAAAACAAAAAAAAAAAAAAAAGGGAAACCACGATGCTAAAGGAACAATATTCTCTCATTCGGAGATTTTTATTTTTCTCTCGTTTATGTATTTTTTCGTAATTTCGAATTGATGACGAAAAAAAATACGCAAAGAGAATATTACACTAAAAATTATATAATAAAAAAATAATAACAATTATAATGATCAAAATTCTAAAGATCATGATAATAATAATAATATTTTCTTTTATAACAAAATATTTTGGTCGAAAAACTTCACTTCTAATAATTAGTATTATTTTTTAGTAAAAAGTATTAGTTTTTAACAGAAAATATTATTTTTTAGTGAAAAGTACTAGTTTTTAACAGAAAATATTATTTTTTAGTAAAAAGTACTAATTTAGTAACAATACTATTTTTAGTAAAAATAAATATTTTAACAAAAGTACTATTTTAGTAAAAAAAAACACTACGTTTGGTAAAATTACTATTTTTAGTAAAAAAAAGTACTATTTTAGTAAACAAACCACTTTTTTAGTAAATGTATTATTTTTTTTAAAGAAAAGTACTATTTTTTAGTTAAAAGTACTATTTTAGTAAACAAACAACTTTTTTAGTAAATGTATTATTTTTTTTGTAAGAAAAGTACTGTTTTTAGGGGAAAGTACTATTTTTTAGTAAAAACTCGAATTTTTTAATAAAAAGAGCCATTATTCGTAAAAACTATTATTCTTTAATAAAAAGTATTTTTTTTTTATAATGAAAATAAGTTTTTACTAAAAAATAATGCTTTTTATTGCAAAATAATATTTTTGACTACAAAAACATAGTAATTCTCTTAAAATATTACCTTCAATTATAAGCAGTAAAATTTTTTACAGAAAGAAAAATATTTTCTATTAATTAATAAGACTTTTTACTAAGAAATAATAAATTTTACGACAAAATAATACTTTTTATTAAAAAGTAAGTTTTTTTAATAAAAAAAATACTCTTTATTAAATAATAATATTTTCTATTAAAAAATAGTATAGTATTCAATAAAAAATTAATATTTTAGTCAAGAGAATTACTTTTTAAATAAAAAGTTTGATTTTTAGCAAAAAGTATTATTTTCAAAAATAATTACTATTTCTTAGTAAAAATTTGTATTATTTATTTAAAAGCTATTATTTGTTAATAAAAAGTTTTTTTTAAAAAGTAATGTTTTTTATTAGAAAGTATTATTTTCTACTTACTTACAACACTATTTTATTTTAGTAAAAACTGTTATTCTTTTGTAGAAAAATTTTTTTATTAGAGATATTTATTGTTTAATAAAAATTATTGTTTTTTAGTTATAAGTGTTATGTGTTGGAAAAAATTACTAGTTGTTAGAAAAAATTACTATTTTTTTTAAAGAAAACACTATTTTTTAATTTTTTTAAAAAGAAATCTTATTTTTTTTTAAGAAAACTCTTATTTTTTAATAATAAAAATTACTTTTTAATCAAAAGTATTATTTTTCAGAAATAATTAATATTTTTTAGTAAAATACTTTTTTTTTTATTATTTTAGGCAAGAGTATTGTAATTTTTAAATAAAAATTATTTTTTTTTAGGAAAAAGTATTATTATTTAGAAATAATTACTATTTCTTAGGAAAAACTTTTAATCTAGAGTAAAAATAATTATTTTTTAATCAAAAAAAATTTTATTTATAAAAGTTTCCAAAAAGATATTATTTATTTAAAAAAGATTATTTATTTTTCTTAATATTAATTTTTCATTAATAATTACAATTTTTAAGTGAAAATTTCTATTCTTTATTAAAAACTATTGTTTTTCTTAACGAAAAGTATTGTTTTTTTAGCAAAACTTACTATTTTTCCGAAAAAATTACTATTTTTTAGTAAGAACTTCTATTCTTGAGTAAAATTTTTTATTTTTTTAATGAAAACTATTACTAGTTGATAGAAAACATTTTTCTTTAGTAAAAAAGTATTATTTTTTAGTAAATACTATTTTTTTTAGTAAAAAGTATTATTTTTTAGTAAATACTATTTTTTTTAGGAAAAAGTCTTATTTTTAGTAGAAAATATTACATTTTTAAGAAAATTTACTATTTTAAGAAAAAATTACTATTTTATAGAAAATAATTATTATTAACATTGATAATTTTCTTAAATGTGAATAATATTATTTGCTGAATGCTTTTTTAGTAAAAAAAATAGTCGTAGGTAACGAAAAAAATTGAACAAAAAAAATTAGAATTAGAAGTACTCAATGTACGAAAGGGCTTGTCCCGTCATGTTTCTAAATAAATAAATAAATAATAATAAAATTATATATTACAAAAAGAGTAATTTTTAATGTAAGAAAAAAGAAAAAAAAGAAAAAAGGACATTGCCGAGAAATAATTCAATTTCCCCAAAAAAAAAATATGTTTGTCCTGTTAATTTAAATTTTTATTTACAAACAGAATAAAATTTCTTTACGCGCAAAAACCGTGACGAAATGTAAAATTTATACACACGTAGAAAAAATTAATCTCTCACACGCATAGATATATTCCCCCCCCCCCCCAAAAAAAAACTATTCATTGATGAAAAAGATGGATGAAAAGAAACTCTCTCTCTCTCTCTTTTTCTCATTTTATAAAAGCTAGAAACGTTAACCGACCAAAGTAAAACTGTTTCCCCTCTTCATTTCTTTTTTTTTTGTATAACAATCTTATACTAAAATATATATATGTATATACATATATACACTATTATAAGAGTGTGACTGAGAATCATTATGCCCGCTGGTACACAAACTATTTCAACGAAAGCGAGCAAAATAACGATAACTTTTTAAAACGAGCCCGCGCTCGTAAAAGCAAGAGCGAGCTTCTAGGTTTCGGCTTTGGTTATAAGTTCGTATTATATTAGCCGGATTCAAATGGCCGGCGAACCAATGAGGACGATCGTAAAACCAGGGTTAACATTCGGTCGGGTTGTCAAGTGAAAGAGTGGCTTGAATTTCGTTGGGATCATTGTGAACGACGTTATAAGTGTGGGTATACAGGGTGTCTCATGATTTCTCTCGACAAAAATTATCGATGACAATTTTTATTTATTTTACTGATTTTTCAATATTTTATTTATTTTCCCACCGAAGAAATTTATTCCCCATTTTCCACATTTCTCCAAATAAATTTAGAGAGTATAGCTCCAATAGGAAGACTTTCACTAATTCGAAATTTTTATTTAGCAGTTAAAAATAATTAATTAAAAAATAATTTATATTTGAGATAAATAAAATTTATTTATTTGAATTTTTAAATTGTATTTTTAATTGTATTTTTTAATTTTTGTTGCAGGTAATTGTAATTTTAACCAATGTTATCAGAGATGCATTCACCTGGGACAAAAATTTGCTGCTGGTAATTTTCAAACCAAAATCAAGGTAAAAGGAAAATTTTTTTTCTTGCGTTTAATAAAAATTAAAAATTGAATGAAACTAGTGGAGATTTTCTACGTTTTCTAATAAATAAATAAATTTAGTTAGTCGGTAAAATGCCTTCTACTCATTTTTTGTTACTATTACTAAATCGAAATTTTTTTTTACTAGATTTGTTACTAAATTAAGTAACTTATTTTTTTTTTTAATTAACAGTAAAAAAAAGTTATGTTTAATAGAGAAAATTGCAAAATTTACTAAATTTAAAATGCCTTTTACTAATTTTTTGTTACTAAATTTACTAAATCTAAAATGTTTTTCACTTGAATTTTTACTAATTTTACAAACTTAATTTTTATTAACTAAATTATCAGTTAAAAAAAGTTATGTTTAATCGAGAAAATCGCTAAATTTACTAAATTTAAAATGCCTTTTACTAATTTTTAGTAGGGAAAACTGACTGCCAGTAAAAAAAAATAATTTTCAGTAGAGAAAACTGACTGCCAGTGAAAAAAACTGATTTTCAGTAAAAAAGAAAAACCGATAAATTTAAAATGTCTTTTACTGATCTTTTTACAAACGTTACTAAATAGAAAATGCTTTTTTACTACATTTTTGCTAAATTTACTAAATCTAAAATTCCTTATTACTATTTTTTTTTAAATTTACTAAATCCAAAACGCAATTTGAAATAAAAATATTTCTTTCTAAATTTTTTTGAAAATTTACTCAATCTTTATTGCTTTTTCCTAAATTTATTAAACTAAAAATCTTTTTACAGAATTTTTTACTAAGTTTATTAAATTAAAATTTTTTTAAAAAATTTTTTGACTAACTTTATGAAATTAAAAATTTTTTTCTAAAATTTTCTAAAGATTTTTTATTAGTTCGTGCTTTTTATTTAGTAGTTGTAAATTTTACCTATAAAAAATTAGTGGGAATTTTTACTACTTAGTCAGTAAATTTGCTTGTTTGTAGAGAAAAAAAAATAACTAAATTTCAGTTGAAAAAATTGTTTGTCAGTAGAAAAAATTGATTGTCAGTAAAAAAAATAAATTTCTGTAAAAAAAACTAATTATCAGTAAATTTGCCAGCTTGTAGATAAAAAATAACTGGATTTCAGTTGAAAAAATTTATTGTCATCAAAAAAAAAATTATTGTCAGTGAAAAAAACTAATTTTTAGTAAAAAATAATTGACTGCGAGGAAAGAAACTTATTTTTGGTAGAGAATACTGATTGACAGTAAAGTAAAACTGATTGTCAGTAGGAAAAACTAACTGTCAGTAGAAAAAAACTTGTTTGTGGTAGAGAATACTGATTTTCAGTAAGGAAAAACTTATTTTCAGCAGGAAAATCGGACTGTAAGTAAAAAAAAAAACTTTTTTCAGTAGAGAATACGGATACAGTAAAAAAAATTGATTTTCAGTAGAGAATACTGATTGTCAGTAAAGTAAAAATTATTTTCAGTAGAGAAAACTGATTTTCAGTAAAATTTAATTGTCAGTGAAGGGTAATGATTGCCAAATGTAAAAATGGAATTTAACTCTCGGGAAAAAAATAAACAAAATCCGTAAAAATACAAAAATATTGATTTCTAACTAATTCGAATATTCAACCTTGTTACGAATTACACCCATTTTGTGTCATCGATTATCATTGCAAATAGTCTTTTAGTACTTGGTCACTGTTAGACAGTATTGACCCTCTGCATATTAAATGCACCTGATTAGTTCGACTTTAACTGTAAACGGGATTCTACAGTAACTTTGTAAAAAGAAAACTTGTCAATGAAAGCTTTTTCTTTTTCTCCCCGTCTCATTTCATTAATAAATCAAAGTTGCAAGAATCGAAGAAGAAGAAGAAAAAGAAGAATAAAAAAGAAAAGACATTTTTATTTATTACTTGTCTATTTCACAGGAACTGTAATATCGACGAAGTAGATATTATTCATGTGTGTATTACGTGTAGGTAGAAAAAGACTGTTTAGCAGGAAAGAAAAGCAGAGAAAATAACTGCTGAGGGTCATTTTAACTGGAAGAGAGTAGATACATATTTGTAAGGAAAGTATATATGTGTGTAGGAGGGAAAGGGTAAAGAAAAGTGTATCGATTTTGTTGAAGAACGTCATCAACATTTATGCAATAAAGATTAAGAATAAGAAAGAAGAAATTAAAGAACAGCAAGGCGACTGTTGCCGATCGTGATGGTAAATTAGTCGAATGAAGGGAAACTCTATATTCCGTTAAAATCACTGAATAGACCTTTTGTTCCCTCTCTTTCTCTCTCTCTCTCTCTCTCTCTCTCTCACTCTTATCCGCAAGTGTATTTCTAATTAATAATTATTACAAAACTTTAATCACTTTCGACAAATAATCGTTTTCATGCGACTTGCACTTTTTCTCTTAATTAATTAATCCCTTCCTCTAATTTCTTGTAGTCGTTCTTTGAAATTATTTTTTTCGAAGACAATTATGATAATTAAAATTATTATTAAAAATTGAAAATTAAAAAATTAAAATTAAAAATTGAAAACGAAAAATTAAAAATTAAAAATATTTTTAATTAAAACTCAACATTATTATAAATTGAAATTTTTTTTACTAAAAAATATGTAGTCATTTTTTCTAAACAAAAATAATTTTATTAAACCATAAGATTTTTTACTAAAAAAATAATCGTTTTTTACTAAAAATAATCATTTTTATTGAAAATAATACTTTTATTGAAAAATAATATTTTTTATTAAAATTTATTACTTTCTATTAAACAATAAGACTTTTATTAAAAAAATAATTGTTTCTATTAATGAAAAATAAATAAATAAATAAAAATATTTTTTTCTAAAGGATAATAGTTTATAGGAAAAAACAATATTTTCTTCTGGAGAAAGTATTATTTTTTTAATAAAAGGTACTATTTCTTAATAGAAAAATATAATTTTTTTGGTCAAAAATATTATCTTTCATTAAAAACTCTTATTTTTCAATAAAAAACACTATTTTTTAGTAAAAACTATAATTTTTTACGAAATAATACTTTTTATTAAGAAATAATACTTATTTCTAAAGAATAATATTTTTTTCGAAAAAATAACTCTTTTTATTAAAAAAACATGATTTTTTACTAAAAAATAATAATTTCTATTAATAAAGTAATGCTTTTTCCTAAAAAGAGTAATTTTTTCTAACAAAAATTCTTTTTATTAAACAATCAAACTTTTTATTAAAAAAATAGTTTTTACAAAAAAAAATAATACTTTTTGTAAAAATAAATATTTTTTACTAAAAAATATTATTTACTTTTAAACAATAAGATTTTTATTAAAGAAATCATATTTTCTATTAAAAAATGTTACTCTTAAATAAAAAATTTTAGTTTTTAACTTTTTAGTGAAAATAATATTTTCTATTAAAGAAAAATATTTTTTACAAAAGAATAATGGTTTTTAGAAAAAAATAATACTTTTTTTTGGAGAAAGTAATAATTTTTTGGTCAAAAATATTATTTTTTTTTTAAAAAACTCTTATTTTTTTAATAAATAAGTATTATTTTTTCGTAAAATTTATTATTCATTAGTAAAAAATCATATTTTTTATTAGAAAATATTATTCTTTTTGTAAAAAGATTTATTGCCTAATAGAAAGTAATATTTTTTAGAAAAATTACTATGTTTTTAGTAAGAAATATTATTTTTCAATAAAAAGCATTATTTTTTAGTAAAAATTATTTTTTTTAACCAAATAATACTTTTTTATAATAAAATAATACTTTTTATTAAAAAATAATACTTTTTACTAAAGAATAATATTTTTTTCGATAATATATCTCTTTTTATTAAAAAAACAGGATTTTTTACTAAAAAATATTTTTTTTTCCTAAAAAAAAATTCTTTTTATTAAACAATCAAACTTTTTATTTAAAAAAAAATAGTTTTTGATAAAAAAATTATACTTTTTATTGAAAAATAATATTTTTTACTAAAAAATACTACTTTCTTTTAAACAATAAGTTTTTTATTAATGAAATCATATTTTCTATTAAAGAAATGTTACTCTTGAATAAAAAATTTTAGTTTTTAGTGCAAATAATATTTTCTATTAAAGAAAAATATTTTTTACTAAAGAATAATAGTTTTTAGAAAAAAATAATACTTTTTTTGGAGAGAATATTAATTTTTTGGTTAGAAATATTATTTTTTTATTAAAAACTCCTATTTTTTAATGAAAAGTATTATTTTTTCGTTAAATTTATTTTTCTGTAGTAAATCTCTTATTTTTTAATAAGAAGTATTATTTTTTAAGTACTATTTCTATTTTCTAGTAAAAACTATTTTTTTTAAATGAAAAAGTTTGATGGTTTAATAAAAAGAATTTTTGTTACAAAAAAATACTATTTTTCAGTAAAAAGTACCACTTTATTATAATAGAATATATTATTTTTTAGTTAAAAATATTATTTTTTATTAAAAAATCATGTTTTTTAATAAAAAAAAAAAAATAAAAAAACACGAAAAATAATAATTAAGAAAGAAAAGGTGTAAATTTGAAAAATAAAAATTTAAATGTTCAGTACCTATTAAAATTTTATATTAATATCAATTTAGAAAGACAATTACGGAAAATCATGTCAATTTTAAAAATTAAAATATTTTGGTCTTGGGAAAATTTGAATTTTGAAAAAATGACTTTTGCTGGAAAAACAGGAAGAGAGTATAGAGGATTGAGGAACATGAGTTGATGTTGCTATTAAGCAAGTCTTTACCGTTAAAGAAGACTAAAAGAAGAAGAAGAAGAATAAAAAAAGAACAAGAAGGTATAAACTGGAGTCAGGAGATAAAATATGGAACTGAACGTCCAAGGTGAAAGAGAATCAGCTTATTATTGAAAATACAACTCTTTTACGACTTTCCACAACCTTGGTTTTTACAGTTTTTCCCCACTGGTAGACACTAATCATAATATTTCCATCAAATATTTTAAAGCCGTTAAATTTTCGCCAGGATGCTGTCATCTTTTACCTTCAAGGTTTCCTCTTTTATTGACTATCAACTATATAGTCGATATTGTGTATAAAAAAGAAACACCTCCCATGTAGAAATATTCGAAAACAAATTTCCTCTAATTCAAAAAAGAAAAAAGTATCGTAACAAAAAGGTAAAAAATCGTATTGTAAATATTACCAATTGAATATTTACCTGAATCAAATAATTTTCTTTTTCAATGCAATATTGCAAAATATGACTACAGTAATAATAATAATAATTATTATTAACATACGATTATGCGAAAAAATTAAAAAATACGTAAACCAGGAGATAAATAAATTAAATTGAAACGTGTCAGTGAATGAATTATTTAAAAACTTTTAACATAGTTATTTTTAATTATATCATTTATGAATAATTCAAGGGAATGCATTTCTTCGTGCTAGACTTCTTCGAAAGGTCTAGCACGCAATGCTTAACCGCACTTCCGACAGACAATGCAACAAACCACTGTGTGTTGAAGTTTAAGACATTATCCTGTAACCGCATTTCCGGTTAGCGAAAACATAGTTATTAAAAAAATGTTCAATAATCGGAGCCAAATAATGTTCATTGATGAACATCTTCATTATTTAGCACGCTATTCAACCGCATTTCCTGCGTCAAAAAAGAATTTTTAATGGCAAATATATTTTTTTTCTTCATTCATCAACAGGAACAGAATTTTTATTCTGCTTTCGTATGTTCAAAAAAATAAAAGTAATACTTTTTTTTAAACCTGAATTTAAAATATTTAAATATAGAAAATATTTTTCACTCCTCGTTTTTTTCTTTCAGAAAAGAAATAATTATTAGGAAAAATAAGAAGTTTAGTAAACAATTTGCAATATTGCGAATTGTTGATGTTTTTAGAAAATTTTCGTTTAAGAGAAGTTTACATTTTGAAATTTCAAATCATTTCCATCGACTTGACCTTTTCAGGAGTCAATTTTTTTTTCTTTAAAAAAGAATACCGAGTTTCTATGTCATTTAAATTTTAAATCGTAGCTTTCGAAATTAAATTTAATTTGTATACATACAGGCAATGTGAACCTTGAAAATAGACAATAGTTGTAATCGAAACTGAAAAAATTTGCCTAAGGATAGAAAGAAAAGTTGAATTTAACTTCATTTTGGATTTGGAATGACAAATATACAGTAAGAGAGAAAAAGATACAGAAGAAAATAAAAAATTGGCAAATTTATCAAGAAAAAATTCTCAATTGTAATAAAAAAAAAAACTCACTACTTGGACTGGGCGAATTTTGAGGTGTTGAAGCTGATGTTGATATTGCACTCGTGGACGGAATTCTGTCATCACCAGTTACACTGCTCGGTCCTAAAGAGTCATGATCACTTATAGATGAATTAACACTGCTGCCATCGCAAAATTTTTTACTCCTTTTTCTTCCCGATGGTAGAGAGATAAATACATCATGATCTATGACATCATAACCCACCTGCTTAGACGAAAAAGAGAAAAAGGGAAAAATCACAACTTTATCAACACAAATTCAAATGTTAATAATAATCAAATGACTAAATTTCATGTACTATTAGATATATTTCTGGTCATTTTATGACTGTAGCAAAAACTCTATAAACTATTTATTATGCAAAAAAAATATATTAAAAAAAAATCATAAATACGATAATAAGAAATTTTAGAAAAATTAATTATTGTAATGAAAAAATAAAAAAATTTGCCAGGAAAAAAACATTAAGCTAAAGTTATCAATACAGAGTTTCCACGCAACGTGGAAACATGGAAAACTTGGAAATGTCAGGGAATTTTCTAAATCTTGAAAAAACCTGGAAAAGTCAGGGAATTTTGATCAGAATCCTGGAAAATTATTATTTTCTAATAGTCCTTACTTTTGAAATCTAATTTTACTTAAATATTTCAAAATTAATTGAATTTTATTTTTTAACAGAGTTGCGTTTACAATTTTCATAAATAGATAAACTTCAAAAGGTTTTAATTTAAAGTTTTAGAAAATTTTAATTTAGTATGAATGAATTAAATAATTAAAATTTTACAAAAATTCTATTATTTACAAATTTTTTATAAATTTCTTCGCAATAATTCAATTATTTTCATGAATAATAACATTTTGTACCAGAAATTCAATTATTTTCATAAATAATAAAATTCTAAATAGTTTTTCAATTTACTTTCATAAATAATAAAAACTCATCGTAGAATTTCAATTATTTTTAATACAATTTTAATGAAATTATTCTCGAAAATTGTAATTATTCTTAAAAAATTTTATTAAAATTCATCAAAGAAATTCAAATATGGTCAAAAGTTTAAATAAATTCTCGTCAAAATTTCAATAATAAAATTCTTCTTTAAAATTCAATTATTTTCAAAAACTTTTCTCAATTCAATCAAATTTTTTTTACAGAGATTTCAATTATTTTTAATACAATTTTAATCTTATTTCTCCAAAAAGAAGATTATTCTTAAAAATTTTCTTAAAATTCGTCAAAAGAATTTGAATTATTTAAAAATTTGTTGATAAAATTCTTTTCAAGAATTCAATTATTTTCAATACAATTTTAAGAAACTTTCTTAACAAGATTCAAATATTTTAAAACATTATTTTTAATGAAATTCTTCGAGAGAATTCAATTATTTTCAAAAATTTTGATAAAAATCTTTATACGATTTAAATTATTGTCATCACAATTTTAATTAAATTTGTTGAAATATTTTAATTTTTTTTTAAAAAGTTCATAATAAAATTCTTCAAAATAAATCAATTCTTCTCAAAAATTTTAATAAAATTATTCCAAAAATTCAATTTTTCCATAAATATTATTCTGACATTCTTCAATTAAATGTATTAGAATTTAAAATTTTAAAATATTAATTTAAAAATTCAATTAAACTTATTGAGAAAAATTAATTCTATAGAATTCTTAATTAAAAATATGAAAAGTTCAAATTTTCAAAGATTTTAATTTGAAATTCATTTTTAAATTAATATATATTAGAAAACTCTACGAAAATTCAATTATTTAACTATAAAAATAAATATTTTATTAAACAATTTAATGTTTCTTAAAATTGAATTTTTATAAAGAATTTTTGTCAGCAAATTTTTAAATAATTGAATTCATTTGACAAATTTAATATTTAATTTAATAAAAATTTTTAAGAATAATTGCATTTTTCGAGAAATTTGAAGAAAATTGTAATAAACAAAATTGAAATTCTGTCAATAATTTTATTTTAATTGAATTTCGGAGGAAAATATTATTTATAAAGATAATTGAAATTTTTGTAAATTTTTAAACATAATTGTATTTCTTAGAAGAATTTTATTTAAATTATTTTTAAAAAAATTGAATTGTTACTCAGAGAATTTGATTAAATTTTTTGAAAATAATTTTATTCTTTAATTTAATTAAAAATGCATTGAAAATAATACTTAAATTCTAATAAATAAATTGTAGCAAAGTTTATTAAAATAATTAAATTTCTTTGATAAATTTTAATAAAATTTTTAAGAATAATAACTTTTTTCGAGGAATTCCATTAAAATTGTATTAAAAAAATAATTGAAATTCAGCATTGAGTTTTATTATTTATAAAAATAATTCAATCACTGTAAAAAATGTTGTTATTTATAAAAATAATTGACTAATATATGAAAATAATTTGTAAATAATTGAATTTCTGTGAAATTTTTTTCTGCTTGAAAAAATTTTGTGAAATTATTATTTTTGTAACTGCTTCAAAATTCAATTTGTTTTAGTGTTTTTGACTGAAAATTCTTTTACAAATACATTATTTTTAATAATCAGTTACATATATATTTAAAAATTTAACTAATTTCAGAAGAATTTTAGTTATTAAAATATTTTTAAGTGTAAGTTTTTTTTATATTTCTAATTAAATTCATATAAAATTGAAATTTTACAAAATTTTAAATCAAAATCCTTTGAAGTTTATCTACTTATGACAAATTGTAATTCGATAAAAATTCCCTGACTTTTACAGGTTTTTTCAAGGTTTATAAAATTCCCTGACATTTCCAGGTTTCCAGGTTGCGTAGCAACCGAGTAATTAATTTAGATAATTAATTTGTAATTTAGATTTATTTATTTATTTATTTATTTATGACATTCAATCATTTATGATTGAAGTTATTTTTAATAAAAGGGCGTTTTTCTTTTTGTAATCCCGTATAAATTGTTAAATAAATAAATTTCTACTATTTTACTATTTTTCTTACTATTTTTGAAATAAATTTTACAATTTGTAAAATTCAGTTCGGAGATAATGATAAAATTTATTATATATTTAACTTTGCTAGTTTCTGTTAATTCTTACTATATTTCAATTTTATTATTTTTGAGGAATTATCTTTTAAGTAACACAACTAATTTCTTAAAAACTCACGCTCATGAAAATTGGAGGTAAATTTAACTTGAAAAAAATTTCGTTTTCAAAAATATTGCATTCTTAGAGTACCTAAATTTTACAGTTCTGAATTGTATAGTAAAAATTATTTTTTTACGTTTCTGTTAATTTTTATACTATTTTTCTAATTCTTAAAAATCAGTTACTATTTTCCGAGTATTTTTAATTTAATACAGAATTAATTAAATTAAAAATTTTATTTAATAGTAAAAATTACAATTACAAGCGTTAAAATTACAATTGGTAAAATTCTCTTTAGAAGCTAATAGTGAAAATTACAATTACAATTGGTAAAATTCAGTTTAGAAATATAGTAAAATTTATTACTCAACTTTTCTAGTTTCTACAACTTTTATTATTTTCAAATTAAATTTTAAAATTAGTACTATTTACAATTAGTAAAAATATAGTAAAAATTGTTTTTCTACTTTTGTTAGTTTCTGGCAATTTTTACTATTTTTATAGTAATTTTTACAAATAGTAAAATTTAGGTTGGAAGTGTAGTGAATGTTATATTGTTTAAAAAGAAATAATGTTAGAAGTAAAAAAAAAAATTTCCAAACCTCTCCTGGTTGTAATTCGTGTTTCATTATTGATTTTTGATCTCTCACTAATGCAATTTGACGTGCCATTATACGTTGTCGATCCTTAAGAATAATGCACTTTTCACACTTGCAAATTTTATATCGACAAAATTTCTTATGATCTTTGAGTTTAATTGTCAATCCGTGATTACGGCAACGCGCACAATTTGGTGATGACCTATCTTTTTTTAATTGATTTTTTAAATTTGACAAATTGTCTTTGTCTTGACCCATTTAGAATTACTTACAACACTTTCTAATACATGAATACGTATATCCAACTTTTTTTTATGAACTTTTTTTTGGGGGATTTTTCTTTTTTAAATCCCACCTTTTTTTTATTTATTTATTTCTCACTTCACTATCACAATATTTTTCGTTCCGTTTAGAATAAATCATATTCTTCTTTTCTCCTTCTTGTTAAAATCAACTGAAACAAAAATAAAAAATTGCAGTTGAATTTTTTGAAACGAAAAAAAAAATTATTTTTTTTGAAGATTAAATATAGTACTTTTTGCAAAAATTACTTTTTTTTATTTACTTTTCCAATTATGTAATTTTTTATCGTTTAAATAATAATGAAAATAAAATATTTGAATAAGTTGTTTATCACCATCAATAATATTTATTATTTCTTATATATTATTAATTATTTAATTACTATTATATATTCTTAAGCAATAAAGTGGAGAATAGAAAATAAATTAAAAAGTAGAATTAAGATAAAAAATTGAAAGAAAATAAAAAATTGAAATAATGGAAAATATTGGAAAATTTTTTATCGTCAAAAATATTATATATATTGTCATATTATTATTAAATAATGTCTTGCTCTTTAAATTTATATTTTAAAAAAATTAATACTACCCACCTATAAATTGCTGACGTTTGTGAATGTTCATTCATTTCACGATTACTGGAGGTATTTAAACAATGATGATGATGATCATCATTCTTTTCATTCACCTGAAAATAGAAAATTGTTAATTGTAAATTATCATTTAAGGATTGATTTATTTTAAACTGTTCTTTTCTTTCCGTTAAATTAATTAAAAGTATAATTACAATTAAACTGAAATTAATTAAAAATTAAAAATTGTAAATCATTTAATTTTAATGTTTCTCCTACTGAATGAAAATTTGTATTTTCTATTATTTTGCAACTACAGAAAATAAATAAATAAGAAAATAAAGAAATTCGCGAATTTTCAACAATTTCTTCACATTTAGAAAGTCGGCCATCACTGTATTTAACTTTATATGTATCTCTGCTTCCATGAATAGACTTGAGGTAAAGATCGAAACTAGAAACGTCAAGGGTGAACTTTTTCTGACATTTCTTTCTTAAGTCTCTGCGAACAACTTATACAAAGTTTAAATTTATGGCAATATATATATAGATATATATGTTTTACTATATATATATAATAAAACCTCAATTAGTCGCTCGAACAATAAGTGTTTCTATAGTTTAGTGTAAATGCGAGTATACACTAAAAATACACCATAAGAGTACATATATACTATTTTCAACGCCTCTCAACGTGACTTATTTCAGTGTTGCAAACCCATTAAACTCATTATTATGCAAAGAGCTATCGATCTCAATAAACGAGTCGATAGTCTGCTTTCTGAAAAGTGTATATACATATATATATATAGTGAATTCATTGTTACTATTGAGAGTGTTTAACCCCTTATAGTTGTGTTGCATTTTCATTCAGATGGTAATTTTTTCTTTTCTATTTATTTTACACCGAACCATAATTAGTGCTACTGACCGTCAAATTAACCTCAAGCCAAACCAAAATCTTCTTGAAAAAAAAAAGAAAAAGAAATTATCACTCAAAAAGAAATAACGTTTGTGAATAATAATAATAAAAGAAGAAGAAGAATAGAAAGAAAAAGAAAAGCTTGACAAGAAATTTGCAAAAAATAATTTCTAATAAAGATTTAAATAGTTCTAGACAAGTACTTAGATAATTTAAAAATGCGTCTTTAATTGTCAATTTGTATCTTTTTTTAACATAATTAATAAACACAATTTTTAAACATAATTATTATTATCTCGAATCTTTTGATTTTAATTTAATCATGTTCGGAAATTTTTTTTCCCTCCTTTTTTTTAACTTATTTTTTGGTGTAAATTTTACAATTGGTAAAATTTAGTTTTGGGAGTACGGTAAAATGTAAAAGTGTTAGTTCCTGTCGAATTCTATACTGTTTTACTGCGTTCTTTTTACTATTTTACAATTTTTGGACTTAAATTTACAATTGGTAGGATAGTAATTATTAGTTTGCTATTTTCTGTCAATTTTTACTTAAAACTTACGTAGGAAATTTTACAGAATGTAAAATATAGTTTAGAAGTGCAGTAAAAGTTTGCTAATTTTTGTCAAATTCTTTTATTTTACAATTTTTTTTTTTACTATTTTCGGAGTAAATTTTTAAATTTGTAAAATTCAGTTTGAAAGTGTAAGCAATGATATTATTTACTTTACCAGTTTCTGACAACTTTTATTTATTTTATTAATTTTTTTTTACTATTTTCGAAATAAATTTTACAATTTGTAAAATTCTGTTCGGATATCTAGTAGTAAAATTTATTATTGAACTTTGCTAGTTTCTGGCAATTTTCACTATTTTTAGATTTTATTACTTTTGTAGTAAATTTTACAATTTTTTTCTCACTATTTTCGGAGTAAATTTTAAAATTTGTAAAATTCAGTTCGGATATAATAGTAAAATTTATTATTTAACTTTGCAAGTTTCTGTTAAATTTTACTATTTTTCGATTTTATTACTTTTAGACTAAATTTTACAAATAGTAGGTAAAATTTATTTCAAAAGAATAGTAAAAGTTATTTATTTACTTTACTATTTTCTGTCAATTTTTATTTAAAACTTACATATCAAATTTTACAGAATGTAAAATATAGTTCAGAAGTGCAGTAAAAGTTTGCTAATTTCTATCAAATTCTTTTATTTTACAATTTTTTCTACTATTTTTAGAGTAAATTTTAAAATTTGTAAAATTCAGTTTGAAAATGTAGTGAAAACTATTATTTACTTTGCTGGCTTCTGTCAAATTTTACAATTTCACTACAATTTTTGGGCAAAATCTTACAATTGGAAAAAATTATTTCTCTTCTTTTCTGTCAATTTTTACTGTTTTCGTAGTAAATTTTATAGAAGATAAAATTTAGTTTTAGTAAATAATAATATATAATATAATATAATATAATATATAATAATATATTATTTACTTCACTAGTTTGTGTCGACTTCTACTATTTTGCTAATTTTTTTTTACTATTTTCGAAGCAAATTTTACAATTGATAAAATTTAGTTTGGATGTATAGTAAAATTTATTAAACTTTGCTACTTTCTGTCAATTTTTACTATTTTTGGATTTTATTACTTTTGGAGTAAATTTTACAAATAGTAAAATTTAATTTGGAAGAATAGTAAAAATTATTTGTTTACTTTGCTGTTTTTTGTCAATTTTTACAATTTTCGTAACTTTATTACGATTTTACGAAATTTGCAAAGTTTACAAATTTTACAAATTGTAAAATTTAGTTAAAAAGTATAGTAAAAGTTGCTGAATGTCTTCTTTGCTGGTTTTCGTTAACTTCTACAATTTTACTTTTTTATTATTTTTGGTCCAAATTTTACATTGATAAAATTCAGTTTAGAAGCATAGTAAAATATATTACTCCACTTTGCTAATTTTTTTCAACTTTTATTATTTTTAAATTAAATTTTGCAGTTGCTAGTTTCTGGAAATTTTTACTATATTTCTATTTTTATAGTAATTTTTACAATTTGTAAAATTTAGTTCTAAAGTATAGTATAAATTATTTTTCCACTTTGACAGTTTCTGTCAATTTTTACTATTTTTATAGTAATTTTTACAAATAGTAAACTTTAGTTCGAAAGTGTAGTGAATTTTATTGTTTACTTTGCTAGTATCTAATTTTTACCATTTTCAGAGTGTTTTTAAGTTGTTTTTTTTAAGTATTTACGTTAAAAAATTTATTTGAATGTAGGTACAAATTTACAAGTGGTAAAATTTACTTTGGAAGTACAGTAAAAATTATTAGACCACTTTGCTAGCTTCTATCAGTTTTTACTTTTCTCAAAAGTAAATTTCACTAATTGGTAAAATTTTGTTTGGAAGTATAGTAAAAGTTATTTGTCGATTTTAGTATTTCTGCCAATTTTGACTATTTTTGCAGTAAATTTTGCCAAAATTAGTAAAATTTAGTTTCGAAGTATAGTAAAATTAATAACTACACTTTGCTATTTTCCACTAATTTTGATTATTTTCGGAGTAAATCTCTTTGCAATTAACAAAATTCAATTTCGAAAATATAGTAAATTTTACTTCAAAAATTTTGCTAGTTTCTGTCAACTTTTACTATTTTTGTAGTAAATTTTGACAATTGTTGAAATTTAGTTCAGAAGTATAGTAAAATTTGCAACTGCACTTTGCTAATATCTTCTAATTTTTATTATTTTTTATGTAAATTTTTTCCAATTGTAAAAATTTATTTTCTATTTTCATTTATTTATTTAATTTTTTTAATTTGTGAAGTAAATTTTTTAAAAATCGTAAAATTTACTTTTTAAAAATATAATAAAAAAAATGTCCTACTATTTCAAAAGTTTACTGTTAAAAAGTTTATTATTTTTTGTATAAATTGGTAAATTTATAAATTTTGTTTTAAATTTTACTGATTGTTTTTTATCTTCCGTCTGCGTATTTCTATGAAACATATATACTTATATGTGACGCTCTAAAGTTTATTGAATATATAAATTTTAATGATTTTTTACAGTGTCGGATTTATTTACGCCAAGTCTATATTGATCGGCCCAGTTTTGCATCCGTTGAATTTTAATTGTTCATTTTTAAAAAATGCAGTCTCTCATTATAAAGGTATAAATCTTTCACAATGTTTTTTTTTCTCTGACCACATTTATTATTCATCTGTCACTTAAAAGTTAATTTTTTCTATCAACATAAAGTTTTTATTTGGAGAAAAAGTTGCATAAATGCATAAAGCTCAGTATAAATATATATAAATAACTGATGAAATGCATAATTGTAAACAAATATATAAATTTGTAACTATGTAAATAAATAAATAAATAAAATAAATGAAAAATAAATAAATAAAGTAAATTAAATAAATGAAAAATAAATAAATAAATAAAATAAAATAAAACAAAATAAATGAATGAAAAATAAATAAATTTTCAATGTAAATAACAAGATATTTGTATTTTTGGAAATTTTTTTTCAAACGAACTTCTGTTTTATTTAATATTAATAAATATAAGGTGAAGGGAAATTTTTTTTTTATTTTTCACAATGTATTCGTAGAGCTACCGAGCGTTCCTTATAATATAAAATATAAACTTATAAAACTTGTAGGTATAGTCTATAGATAAACAAGCTTGCAAAGTAGCGCGTGCTCTTTTTGTTTTAGTAATTGTTCTTACATGAAGTAAAAATATCTTATATCATTAAAAGCCAATTTACTTGAGCGGAAATAGTGTATTAATTTTACACTATATTCAACCTTCAGTGAATAAAAATATGTACTAATAATTATAATATTCTTTTCATAATTTTAAATTATTCTTTAAATCTTTTTTCTCCTTTTTATATTTTAAAAATTATTTGAAAAAATAAAAGTCAAAATTAGTCAAATTTTCCTTTTTCTCGTTACGATTGTAAAAGAGAAAAGAGCAAAATTAAAATGGTCGAATTTTGAAAGGTATTTATTTCTAAATCTCTCTCTCTCTCTCTCAAATTGTAAATAACTTTTTCCAAAAAGTTTAACCAATGCTCAACGAAAACCGCAATTCGGTTTTAAACCTCACACCTCCAGGCAATTGATACAACAACAAGAAAGAAGAAAATTTAGTTTATTTATTTATTTTTTTCTCTTTTTCATAAAGCAATATTGGAGAATAAAAATAACCGTAGATAATGTCATCATATATAGGAGTCACAATAATTATTGCATTCGATTCATTAACAACACACTATGATAAATTATGTACATTCTTGATTCTATAATTTGCATGCTATTTATCGTTAGTAAGTATATTCCTTATCAACGTTCATTATTATACATGACCTATGTTGCTCCTGCACATTTTAGAACAAAAATGTGCAATTCTGTATATAATAGAAATTTTTTTCGCTTTGTAAAATTATACCCGCTGGTTTTTTCCCCCAATCAATACAAGAAAAAAAAATAATTTTTTCTCTAATTTTGATTTTGTTTCCTGATGAGTATAGATTGATGACAAATTTGACAGATTGTATAAATTCATATTCTCAAAGTCAATGGCAGTTTACTGCAACGAAACAAGAATATTGATCTTCTATGTCGCGCAATTTAGCTATAAATAAATTTTATCCAATGCGAGTAAGACTCCTATTCACCAACATTATATTCTTTCGATGATAGTCGATCAATACTGTGAAAAACTTATAGTTTCTATGTTTCACATTTATAGGCTTGTACTCGCACTATTTCTCTGACAATGAACGAACCTAAGCTTTATAATGTATGATATAAAGTAGTATATTGCTCGATTTAAAAAAATTAACAGTGCCCTTACACACAGTATATTGTAAATGACAAACAGACAAAATATATATACATATATATCGTGTGTGTGTGTGTGTGCCGGCGGCGATTTCACGACGAGCAGAGACATTGTTTCCTTGACTACATAGTGTATAAAGACTCATTAAATAGTCCATGGCATCAATATGGAAATGTATATTACAACACAATGAATTTTAAAAATGAAAATTCGCATTCTAGATAATATTTTACCAAGAATAGTTTCAATAAAATTCGACAAAAAAAAGGAGGGAAAGAATTTTGAAACTAGAAGAAAAGATTTAAAAAAAATTAATTTTAAAATAGTAAGCTACTGATTTAATTTTGATAGTTGGTAATAACTGAGTTTTACTATTTTTGAATTAGAAAGTAAACAGTACTTTGGAAAAAAAAATTTTTTGTTTTATTTTTTTTCCAATTTCTTGAAGAAAATCTTGAGTAAAAATATTTATAAATAGATAAATAAATAAATAAATAAATAAATAAAGTAAGTTACAAGTTGTATACGAAAGTCTAAAGATAATTATAGTAATTTTTTACTTTACTCAAGTTTACACTCGAAACAGTATGATTATACTCTACTAAAGTTTACACTCGATACAATAAGATTTACTCATGGAAAGAGGGAAAAAGAGAAAGAAAAAAAAACTACGGGAAAATGAAAAAAAATTTAGTTAATTAATCTAATTTTCTTGTAAATTTATATCAAATTTAAATTAATTTAATTGAACACAAAGAAAAAGCGCACTGGTAAAATTTACTTCGAAAGTAGTAAAACTAACTTCGAAGAGAAATTTACTTCGAAAATAGTAAAAGTTTACTATAAAAAAAAATTACATCTGAGAAAATTACATCAGTAAAATTTACTCAGAAAATAGTAATAATTTACTACTGAATTAAAAATTTCTTATAAATTTTAGCAAAAAATTACTTTTGGATAAAAATTTACTTTCCAAATTCTGAAAATTGACTAAAAAATTAAAAATTACATCAGTAAAATTTACTCAGAAAATAGTAATAATTTACTATGGAATTAAAAATTACTTACAAATTTTAGCAAAAAATTACTTCTGAGAAAAATTTACATTCAAAATAGTAATAATTGATTAATTTAAATTGATAGAATTAACAAAAATTAAATTACTTGGAACTCAATTATATTGTAATTGCCGTTGCTTCGAAGTTCAAAAAATTATTAATAATTATGAGCAAAAAATTACTTTGGAGAGAAATTTACTTCCAAGATAGTAATAATTTACTACAAAATTAAAAATTACTATTAAATTTAAATACAAATTACTTCTGAGAAAAATTTACTTACAAAATAGTATAAATTTATTAATTTAAAATAATCAAATTAATGTCAATTAAATTAATTGAATTCAATTAAATTAATTGAATTCAATTAAATTGAACTTAGAGTTACTTCAAAGTTAGAAAAATTACTAATAAATTTTAGCAAAAAATTACTTCTGAGAGAAATTTACCTCCAAAATATTCAAAAATTTACTACGAAATGAAAAATTACTAGTGAATTTTAGTAAAAATTATTTCGGAGTGAAATTTACTTTCAAAATAATAAAAATTTACTACGAAATTAAAAATTACTAATAGATTTTAGGAAAAATTACTTCTGAAAAAAATTTACGTACAAAATAGTAATAATTTATTAATTTAAATTAATCGAATTAACAAAAGTTAAATTAATTGAACTCAATTAAATTGTAATTGATGTTGCTTCGAAGTTAAAAACATTAATAAATTTGAGCAAAAAATTACTTCGGAAAGAAATTTACTCCAAAAATATTGATTAATTAAAAATTAAACATTATGAATTTAAAAATTACTAATGAATTTTAGACATTTTAGTACAAAATTACTTCTAAGAAGAATTTACTTCCAAAATAATAAAAATTTACTACAAAATTAAAAATATAGACGTAGTAAAATTTATGCTCCAAAAATTGTACAAATTAGTAATAATTTTCTTCGAAAAACTACGGACCAAGTAAAATTGACTTCAAAATTAGTAGAAATTACTTCGGACGCAGTAAAATTTATTCTTAAAAAATAGTAAAAAAATCAGTAATAAATTTTAGTAGGGGAACATAGTCTAGGTCGGCCACCTTTTTGACTTTTGTTTATAACTTTTTTTTAAAAATGAATTTGGACAATTGAAGTATATGGTTGGAAAGTCCTGTTTAATAGGAACATTTTTTCTGTACAAAGTAAATTGACAGGTTTAAAAATGAAAAAGTTATAAAGATTTAAAAAAAAAAAAATTTGTAGTCCAGGTTGGCCATTACAGTCAAGGTCGGCCATGTTTAAAATTCAAAGGGCATTAATCGTTAAAAAATAAAATGACATGTTTAGAGTTACGGAAAATTGATTCTTTATTGTTTACAGTTTGTAACTTAATGAAATAACAAAATAATAACAATAAACAATATAAAAAAATAAATATAAATAAAAAAAATTTTTGCACTAAAATATTAATAAAATTAAATAAAAATATTAATAAGATGATCAATTATATTATGAGTTATACAGAATTGCAGTTTTTGCAAATGAAGTAGCTCGTCCTCAACTTTGCGCATTTTAAACACATAGTGGCCGACCTTGACAGTAAGTAACATTACCGAATTGTTGTAACCATAAAGAAATACGTTTCGGGATTCGATTTTTTACTTTGTTTTCCTTTCAACCATGAGTCCCACAAATTTTCTGCATACTTGCCTTGACGATTCAATTTGTTTTTTATCTTTTATTAATGGTTTTTCACATTATGCACAAAACTTTTTTTGAGCTTTTTTTGTACCGACGTCACAGAAAACACAATTTTCGATTTTCCGAAAATGTAATTGAACAAAAAGTTAGGTTTCACTAAGACAAGCTTCGACAAAAATGCGCGTAGGTGGCGCTAGTGAACTTGACAAAAAAACGCGAGTGGCCTACCTAGACAGTAGGCCAACCTTGACTACATTCCCCTAATAATATTTAATTTGCAAATAGTAAAAATTACTGATCAATTTTATTAAAAATTACTTCGGTCGCAGTAAAATTTATTCCGAAGTTAATACAAATTAATAATAAATTTTTCTTACAATTACTTTGGAGAGAAATTTACTGAAAAAGTAGTAAAAATTTTTCTTTGATATTAGCAAAACATATTTCTAATGCAGTAAAATTTTGTGTCAAAGAAAACAAAATATTAAAAATTACTAATAAATTTTAGTAAACGTTACTTCAGAGAACAATTTACTTCCAAAATAGTAAAGATTTACTTTAAAAATAAACATTATTAACAAATTTTAATAACAATTACTTCGGAAAGAGATTTATTTCCAAAATTATAATAAAAATTTACCACGAAATGAATCGAATTAACAAAATATAAAATAATCGAATTAAATTACATTAATTATAAATTAAATTGTAAATATTTATAAATAGTTTATAAACGTAAATATTAAGTAAATAAATAAAAATAAAAAAATAATAAAAATAAAATAAATACATTAAAAATAAAATTTGTAGTAAATTAAAAAAATGAAATAAAATTTTTCCGCAGTAAAACTTTAAATAATTGAATTTAAAAATGTCAGTAATTAATTCAAATTAGTTTAAACATTTTTATTAATTCAGATTTATGGAGTGATGTAAGCAACAAAGACTAAAGTAAAATTCATAGTGAATTTCTATTAGAAATTTTGTAATATTTCCCGATAAGTGAATTTTTAATATCAAAATTACTAATTAGTAAATTCTAATTACTACTATTAAGTATTAATTAGAAAATTTTAGGAAAAAAAAATGAGTAAAATCTATTTCGAACCCAGCAATAATTATTCCGAAATAGAAAAAATTGGTGTGGGGGAAATTTTTTTTTAAATTTGTAATGAATATTAAAAGAGTAAATAAAAAATTTTAATAACAAACAAAGATAAAATAAAATGTAGAAATTTTGAATATTACTTTGTAAATAGTTAAGGTTACTCTAAATTTTTTCTGTTTTTATTCAAACAAAAATGAATCACAAAAGTGATACAAATAGTGTAAAGAAATTATATTTTAAAGAATTATTTATGAACAAATTTTGAACAAATTGTTCTGAATAATTTTGAATTGTAAGAACCAAAACTCGATCTATGATGCTTTATTCAAGTTTCGGTGCAAATTAAATTTTTTCTAAACTACGAATCGCAAGTAAACTTGAACCATGATATTCTATTCAAGTTTTTAAAATTTAATTCTAATGTATTGCATTGAATTAAATAAAAAAATCACTAAATAGTTATTCATTTTTTTCCAAATGAATAAAATAATTATTTTCAAAATGCAGTTTATTAGTGAATTTTTACTGCTTTTCGAAATAAATTGTTCTACGACTGAAGAAAATTTTTACTATTTTCAAAGAAAATTTTTCTACGCTTGAAGTAATTTTTACCAAGATTTTTCTAATTTGCACTATTTTTGAAGTAAATTTTTCTAAATTTGATAGAATTTAGAAATTTTTGCGAAAAATTTATTCTAAATATAAGTCAAATGTAGTAAACATTTTTTTGCAAATTGTAAACTTTAATCTCGGGGAAAAATTAGGAAAAATTACTTTGGACGCAGTAAAATTTATTCTCCAAACACAGTAAAAAAAAATTAGTAATAAATTTTAGTAATAATTACTTTGCATATAGTAAAAATTACTGATAAATTTTATTAAAAATTACTTCGGTCGCAGTAAAATTTATTCCGAAGTTAATACAAATTAATAATAAAGTTTTGTTAAAGTTAATTCGGAGAGAAATTTATTAAGAAAAGTAGTACAAATTAACTCTCGAAATTAGCAAAAAATATTTCTAATGCAGAAAAATTTTGTCTCAAAAGAAAAAACAAAACAAAAACAAAAAAATAGTAAAAATTACTATTTTACGAAAAAAAATAAATCCCTCCGAAGAGGGATTTACTTCCAAAATAGTAAAAATTTACTTCGAAAATACTTTTAAGTATTTTTTTAGAAAAATACTTTTTAGTAAAAATTACTTCTGAAATTAAATTACTTCTATAATGGTGACAAATTTACTATGAAAATATAAATTACTAATAGTTGTTAGTAAAAATTACATCTGAGAATAATTTACTTCCGAAATAGTAAAAGTTTACTCCGAAAATTAAAATTACCAATACTTTCCACTTTCTAGTAAAAATTACTTCTGAGAATAATTTACTATGAAAATAAAAAATTACTAATAGCATTTAATAAAAGTTTACTATGAAAATAAAAAATTAATAATAGATTTTAATAAAAATTACTTCTAAGAATAATTTACTTCCAAAATAGTAAAAGTTTACTTCGAAAATTGAAATTACCAATACTTTCTACTTTCTAATAAAAATTACTTCTGGAAATAATTTACTATAAAAATAAAAAATTACCAATTGATTTTAATAAAAATTACTTCTTTGAATAAATTACTTCCAAATAGTAAAAGTTTACTACGAAAATAAAAATTAATAATAGATTGAAAATAAAAATTAGATATATTTTCTTTCTAAAAATTCCTTCTGATAAAAAATTACTTCAAATGCAGAAAAATTCACCTTCCGGAAGTAGAAAAAACAATGAATTAATTAACAAAGAATTTTTGCAAAAATTCCAAACACTATTTTTTTTAACCAATTTTCTATAGTAAAAATTTCATTTAACATTCTTTCCTTTCATTGTAGAAATTTTTTATTTGGAAAAATACGTAAAATTAAGAGTAAAATTTTCAGTAATAATTTACATTTTCTATATTTTTCGCGCACTCTAAAATTGAAAATTTACCTTGTTTGAAAAATT
This sequence comes from Leptopilina heterotoma, assembly GCF_015476425.1. NCBI lineage: Eukaryota > Metazoa > Arthropoda > Insecta > Hymenoptera > Figitidae > Leptopilina > Leptopilina heterotoma. The sequence goes on along the minus strand of NW_025111191.1, from coordinate 1,552,461 downwards.
AAAAAGATGAGAATCCGTTGTCTTCGACAATGGAATTCCAATTAAGATTCCCACGTTCTTTTGCGAAAATCGTGCGCGGAACTTGACTGTTCACTATACATATATATTCAATTGTCATGTGCGTTCAGAAGACACGAACACGCGCTTTACTTTTTTCGATTTATTCACTTGCAAATATTTTACCCTTGAACTTCACTTTATTTTTCTTTTACAAAAATTCTCTATTTTTCCCTCTTTCCTTATTACAGTTTATCACAATAAAAATAACACCGAGAATTTTGATAAAAAATTGTCAAACAAAAAATTATGGTGCTTTTTCAAAGTCACGTGGGCATTAAAAGAAGCGCGAAACAACGCACACACGTGAAAAATTTAGAATCCAGGTTTGGAAAAATTGTCAACAATCAAATCACATTTATTTTTTTTTTTCAAAAAAGCACTGTTATTGTAGTTTTTTTCTACTTTCCACAGATTTTATTTATGAACAGAAAAATCTATTTTTGAGATTTTTTTTGAAAAATATCCGTCACACTTTGAGAATATATAAAAATTTTTGAAAAAAAATTGAATTTTTTTTCACACTTTTTTTTCACTTGAATAATAATTTCACTGTTGTTATTGTTACTTTTTCAGGAGACAATTGCACTTTTGGGAGGGGGGGATTTTTTGAAAAAAAATGTGGAAATTATTTTTTTTTTTGAAGGGGAAGGGACGCGGTGTTGTTTTTTTTGAGAAAAATTTGAAAACGCGTGGAAAATGAGTGAGTGGAACCGATGTGGAATCGACGCACACCAGATTGCAGTCCGTAACTCAATGAAGTGCCAGTCGCTCTTGGTAGCGATACGTTTTGAGTTGGTGGGGCAGAAAAGGTGATTGTCGTCATTGAAGTGGCGGGAGGTGGCGTAGAAACCTCTTGCGTCTTTCTCGTAAGAGAGGTGGTTCCACGAGGGTATTACTTAGTCTCTTCATCCACCAGAGGCTATTGCTTCGATTTCTTCATTTTTCCCCATTTCTCAGATTTCTTCAAACTTTTTCCTCTCTTTTTAAATTTTATCCATTTCTGCTCAATTTTACATTTTTCAGTAATTAGCAGTTTTTTTTTAAATTCTTCTTATTTTTTTTCCTCTTTCCTTTTTTTTTTGAATCAACACTGAGTTAATAATTTAAAAATTCTTTTGGATTTTTGGCTCCAAAAATAATATTCAAATATTTTAATAATTCAAAAAAATTAATTTAACCTAATAATTAATAATAATTAATAATAATAATTAATAATTAATTTAATTAATAAAATTAATTTTTTTGAGAATTTCATTCTCAAAATTTAACAAATTTTTACTGTCTTCAAGATCAAAGGTTTTTAATCCTGTTTTTAAGTAGATTTCTTTTAATTAATTTTTTAAATCAATTTTATTTTAAATTAATTTTTTGAGTCCATTTTTTGAAATCAATTGGTTTTTTTGAATCAGTTTTCTTTTAAAGTAGTGCAATTTTCATATTTTTAATTTAAAAAAAAAATTTTACAGTCAAAAATTCTTCTAAATCAATTTTTTAAAATTAATTTAAATTTTTCAATTCCTACATATTCCATTTCAAAAGAAAATAATTTTTACAGTGAGAAATTTTTTTAGATTAATTTTTTTGAAACCAATTTTCTTATTAGACAATTTTTTGAATAAATTTTTCAAAATAAATTGTTTTTTAAATAAATTTTCTTTTAAAGTAGTGCAATTCTCATATTTTCAATTTAAATATAAAACTAATTTTCACACTGAAAATTTCTTTAAATCAGTCTTCTTTTAAATAAATCTTTTGTATCTATTTTTTGAATTCAAATTTTTTAAATGAATTATTCAAATTCATTTTTAAAATAAAATTGTTTCAATTTCAAAAAAAAAATAATTTTCCCTGAGAAAACTTCTTTTAAATTAATTTTGTTAATTAAATTTTCTTTTAGATCATGTTCTTTTCTAGATCAATTTTTAAAATTTAATTTTTTTTAAAATTAGTTGAAATTTTCAATAAATTTTCAATAAATAAATAAATTATTACATTTTCAGAAGAAAATAATTTTTACAGTGAAAACTTATTTTAAAGCCAATTTTTTTCATCCTTTTTTAGAATTAGTTTTTCAAAAACAATTTTACAACTCAATTTTTTAAAATTAATTGCAATTTTCCTTTGTTATATTTTCAATTTTATTAAAAACTAATTTTTACACTGAAAATTTCTTTAAATCACGTTTTTAAATAAATTCTTTGAATTTATTTTTTGAATTCAAAATTTTTAAATGAATTATTGAAATTCATTTTTAAAAATTCTTCCATCAAGTTAATAGAATTGTTTCAATTTCAAAAAAAAAAAAAAATTTTTTTACTGAGAAAACTTCTTTTAAAATAATTTTTTTAATTAAATTTTCTTTTAGATCATGTTTTTTTCTAGATCAATTTTTTAAAATTAATTTTCCGACTTAATTTTTAAAAAATTAGTTGCAATTTTCAATAAATTTTCAATAAATAACTAAATTATTATATTTTCAGATGAAAATAATTTTTACAGTGAAAACTTCTTTTAAAGCAAATTTTTTCATCCTTTTTTAAACTTAGTTTTTTAAAAACAATTTTACAACTCAATTTTTTAAATTAATTGAAATTTTCCCTTTTCATATTTTCAATTTTAAAAGAAAATAATTTTTACAGTAAACAATTCTTTTAAATAAATTTTTTTCAAGTCATTTTTCTTAAAAGTCAATTTTTTTGAATATTTTTTTAAAATTAATTTTTTAAAATCAATTATTATATTTCCAATTCAAAGGAAATTAATTTTACAGTAAAAAAAACATTTTTTAAATCAATTTTCTTTTAAGTCGATTTTTTAAATTAATTTTTTGCATCAATTCTTCGAAATTAATTGGTTTTTTTGAATCATTTTTTTTCAAAGTAGTACAATTTTCATATTTTAAATTTCAAAAGATAATTTTTACAGTGACCAATTTTTCTAAATCAATATTTTTACATTGAAAACTTCTTTTAAGTCAGTTTTCTTAATCAATTTTTTTAATCAATTTTTTTAATCAATTTTTTAAATCAGTTTTTCGAAATCAGTTGCTTTTTAAATTAGTTTTTTTTCAAAGCAGCCCAGTTGTTTTACATTTTCAATTTCAAAAGAAAATAATTTCAACAGTGAAAAATTCTTTTAAATAAATTTTGTTCAAATCTATTTTTTCCTTAAGTCAATTTTTTTGGGACCAATTTTTAGAATAAATTTTTTTTATTCACTTTTTTTAATGAATTTTTTTAATCAATTTTTTGAAATCAATTTTCTTTTTAAACGAATTTTCTCTCAAACTAGTGAAACTGTTTGTAAATTTTTCAAATTCAAAAGAAAATATTTATCCCAATAAAAAGTCAGAATAGTGAATTTGCTACATTTTCAATTTGAAAAGAGAACAATTGTTTCTACTTAGTCAAATAGTGCTTTTATTTCTTCATTTCGTATATATTGTAAATGTATATATACTGTGTGTAAATTTTTCTTACTTTGTTTCCCATTAGGAGAAATAAAAATTGTCTTCTTTGAAATGAAATATTGTCGCACATATTAAATAGAAAAATGGGATATTTAGAGGCATTGTCATAATGTATATAGTAATTTCGTCTACAATATAACAAAAGTGTGATGGTGTGATAAAATCAGACATTGGGGATCAAAATCCTAATGACTTTTCTTCATTTGAAAATACACTTTCATATTTAGAATGGCTCCTGGGGAAAATTTCTTTTTAATGCGTATTAGACGTCATTAAGAGATTTAAATTATATATACTAAAATTTTATCTTATTATAGAAAATTATGTTTTAAATTTCATTATTTTTGTCACTGGGCTCTTGTCACATTCTTGTACTTGATTTCAAGTAGAAGATTTCTTTTAAAAGAAATCTTGTATACTATTTTTTTTGAATTTATTTTTGAAAATTAATTTTTTAGAATCAATTATTATATTTTCAATTTCAAAAGAAAATAATTTTTACAGTGAAGAATTTCTTTAAATCGATATTTTTACAGTGAAAACTTCTTTTAAATCAATTTTTTTCAAATCAGAATTTTCTTTTTGAGTCAATTTTTTTGAATCCATTTTTTTTAATTTAATCACAAATAACGAATCAGAAGTGTTGCGAATTTGGAATCTTTAGGAGAACTGTGAATTGCTTAATTCATTTACTAATAGTAATTATTATTTGTTACCACAACTTTTGGGAAGTTAAAAAATTATGGTCCAGTTTATAAACAGAATCCAATAATTGAAAGGCAAGTTTGTTAAAAATACTTTTGTGCGAGAAAGTTTTAATATAATGTTTGTTATATACAAGAAAAATAAAAAAAGGGATTTTAAATTCAATTAAATCAAAGCAAACGTGTTTCGGCTATAGAAATCAGTGGAAAATTGGAAATAAACTACAAATGAAAAGTGTTATTTTATAAAGTAACCATGACAGGATGATTGGACGGTAATCAATGTTAATCAAGCATCTTGATCTCGTGGATCTGTGTTCCGCTTCAAGTTCTTCCTTGAAGAAAGTCAGAGAGTGAGTGAGAGAGGCAGAGAGAAAGGGGTTTTAGGTATCAAGAGTCGGATTCATTTCAATCGCAAACTAAATTGTTAGACCTCGAATCTCACATCCCCTCGGAATGGCGGTTTTAGTGAAGGTGCTCTTTCTCTCTCTCAACTCCCACCAAGTATGACGACAATTACCATACTCTCTTTCTCTCTCTCTCCCACTCACATATTTTACTATGTATATCGACACCAACAATACTCGAGGCAGTGACTTACCAACTAAGTTGGTGCACACATCTTTGTATAAATGACGTCATTCATTCTGGTAATCTCACACCACACATGTTCAAAAACGTGTTTCCTCGCATTTTTCTCGACGCTTCATTTCAATTCATTATCAATCGAGCAGGTGCAGGTTTTTCTCCCTTTTTTTTACAAACAAAAAAACAATGAAAGAATTTAAAAAACGTTATTCATTGTAAATTAGTTTCCTATCAATATTAATTGCTTGATTATCTTCTTTAAATAATCCTTTAACTCTCTAAATTTGATTCAGTTAAAAATCATTATAGTTTTAACTGCATTGTTTTTCTATTGATATATCAAATTGAGACATAAAATTTAATATTTTATATCCGCGCTCCCAAGAAAGGTATACCAAAGAAGCAAACGAATTATAGGTGTTAGATTTATTTTGATTAAAAGTTTATTTTTAATTATTTGACTTTGAAACAAATTTTCATTAAATTACTTTAGATATAATGAAGACTTGAAGATCAATAATTTTTAATTAATAATTGATTCTCTTTCTGTATTTTTACTCAAAAAATTAAAAACAACCTCAAATTTTTTGCTTCTTAGGTATACCTTTCCTCGGAGCGTGACACTATTAATTTTATATCAACAAAATTTAATAAATTCTTTTTAAGAATAATATTTATATCTTAAATGAAAAAATTAACATTTGTGTGACAATCAGTGACTGAATTTTTTCTTCTCAATTAGTGAGAAATACCAGTTTATTTTAATAACAGATCAGTAAAAAAAAAAGTGAAAAATTAGTTAAACTTTGCTAATAAAATGATCTTTTTCGCTTCTTGGATCAAAAATTGGATATAATTTTTTTTATAAATTTCTACGCACACATTTAATTATTTTGTTTAATTTTTCTTAATTCAATGATTTTCAATATCTACTAATTTAATAAAGTGTTCCATAAAAATTTAATTATTTAAAAAACATTTTAATAAAATAATTCTATTTAAACATTCAATTATTTTCATAAATAGTAATTTTTTTTTAAAGAATTCAATTATTTTCATAAATAACAAGACTAATCGCAGAATTTAAATTATTTTTAAAACAATTTAAATCAAATTCCTCGAAAAAAGTTAAAAATTTTATTAAAATTTCGTCGAAATAGTTCAATTATTTAAAAATTTGTGGATAAAATTCTTTATGATAATAAATTATTTAAATAATAATTGAATATTTAAAGCATTATTGCATGATTTTTTTTACAAATAATTGAATTTTAAATAAGGTTTCAAATTAAAATCTTTGAAAACTTGAATTTTTCATACTTTTAACTGACAATTCTGTAGAATCTTAAAATTTGTTTTAAAAATAATTAAAATCCTCTGAAGAATTTTATTATTAAGGAGAATTTCAAAAAAATTACTTAAAAGAATTCAATTATTTAAAAAAAATAAATAAATAAAATTTACACAGGAATTCGATTATTTAAAAAAATTTACTGAAATTTGTTGCCAGAATTCAATTATTTTCAAAAATAAAAAAATTTATTCACAGGAATTTAATTATTTAAAAAAATTTAATTGAAATTCGTTGCAAAAATTCAATTATTTTCATAAATATTAAAATTCTTTGCAGAAATTCAATTATTTAAAAAAAATCATTGTTTTAATAAAGTTTTCCAAAAGAATTTAATTATCCAAAAAAAATGTTATAAAATTCTACGCAAACGTTTAATTATTTTCGTACATAATAAAATTCTTTTTCGGAATTCAATTATTTTTATAAATAAATAAAACTCATCGTAGAATTTTAATTATTTTTAATACAATTTTAATTGAATTTCACAAAACAAAGTTATTATTCTTGAAAATTTTATTAAAAATTCGTCGCAAAAATTTAATTATTTAAATTCTTTTTATAAAATTCTTTATGAGAACTCAATTTTGAGAAACATTCATTTATTCAATAAATTATTTATTTTCCTATTTAAATAATTGAATTCTCGTAGAATTTTCTACTAAAAATTTTATTGAAAAATGAATTTCAATTAAAATTTAAGATAATATTTGAATATTACAAGCATTAAAGTTTGAATTTTTAGAAATAATTAAATTTCAAAAAGGTTACAATTTCAAATTAAAATCTTTGAAAATTTAAATTTCTCATTCATTTAACTGATGATTCTGTAATAAATGGATTTGAAAATTCTCAATGAACTTTTGCAAAAATTATTAATAACAATTGATAATTCAATTCTTTCCAAGAATTTTAATACAATTTTTGAAAATAATTACAGTTTTCGAAGAATTTTCTTAAAATTGTATTCAGAATAATTGAAATCATGTGAAGAATCTTATTATTTAGGAAAATAATTGAATTCTTGCAACGAATTTTTATTACATTTTTTTTAAATAATTGAAATTCTCTGAAGAATTTTATTATTTATGATTGACTTCTTGCAACGAATTCTATTAAATTTTTGTTAAATAATTGAAATCCTGTAAAGAATTTTATTATTTATGAAAATAATTAAATTTTTACAACGAATTTTATTACATTTTTTTTTTAAATAATTGAATTCTTTTGAGAAATTTTATTCAAATAATTGTCAATCTTAAAAATATTTGAATTTCAGCGACTAAATTTCATTATTTGTGAAATAAAATTGAATTTTTGCAAAAAAAATTTTGAAAATAATTACATTTTTTGAGGAATTCATTTAAAATTGTGTTTGAAAATAATTGAAATCCTATGAAAATTTTTATTTTTTATTAAAATAATAATTGAATTCTTTCAACGAATTATTGATAATAAATAATTTTACATTTAAAAAAATTCGTAAATAAATGTTATGGAAATTGAGTATCTAATCATTTTTAGAGTGAATCAGAATATTTTTGAGGGTCAGGGAAAAGGTAAAAATCAGTCAAAAAAAAATTCTGTAAATCAGGGAAAAGTCAGGAAAAAACAAAATTAATTTTTTGTGGTAACCCTGATAATTTATTTGTGCTTGTTTTTTATTTTATTATTAAAAGTACACAGTTTTTTTTGTAAGTATCAAAAATTGATACCAATGTGGATCAAGCTGCTACCAAAAATTTGAATCAATTTATGATTTTATTTTATTTTTTAAATCATAAACGGGTTTAAATAAATAAAATGTGGATTTAATCCACATTTTTGGTATTTATTCGTCGCTTTTTGATACTTTCAAGTTAACAGTGTATAGTAGATACTAGATAGTAAAGTAGTAGCTAGTAAGCACTGAAATTTTTTGCCTATTTAGCTAAAATAAAATCAATTTTTTTTATTATTTTTTAAATAATAATTATTATTTATTATTATTTATTAATAAATGTTATTTATTTTACATTTTTTTATTAATTTTTTTTTAATTCAAATTTATTTAAATAATAAATTTGTAGCTATTAGCTAAAAATTGATATGTTGCAAGAGAGTTGTAAATTTCTTTCATATTGTCTGCATTTCTGGTGGAAATAATAGAGATAAAAGAAAAAGACGAGATTCTCTTTTTTTTTTTTTTTTGAGAGAGAGAGAATTGCTTTTTTTTTGTGTAAATGCAGTTCCATATGGTATATTATAAGTGTGTCTGCGAGTCGTAAAACTGTGCTACCACGCAAAAATATACTCTCCCTCGCGCGCAACCGTATGCGTTATATTATAAATATACATACGGCTTTTCGCGATTTCGAAATACCTATGCCAACCGGGTTGTACGACCTTTATAAAATACTCGCGCCTACAGCAAACGCTTTATAGGAAGGTCGAACACTGCAAATTGCAACCTTTAGATGTCACGATTATTAAAAATCTTCCTTTACTAAGTGTTCATATTATAAACGCGCATACTCTCACCTTGATACTTGCTACAGAATTTCTGCAATTTTTTTATTCTTCTTCACTATAACTATTCCTCCAATAATAATTTATTGCGGAGCAGTGAACATTATTTTATAGAAATAAAATAACATTAAAAAATAATAATATAGTTCTATATGTTCCCTAAAAATTTTGACGCCCTGCAAACAATTATTTTGAAAATTTCTTATTGCAGGGCTCGAACTATTAGGTCAGAAATACCGTAAAGGTTCGTAAATTTGTTTAAAGTCCGTAAAAGTCAGCATTTTTTTAAAAAAGATCCGAAAAGTCCGTAATTCGATTGAAAAAGCAAGAAAAGTTCGTAAATTTATTAATTTAACGATATAATTTGAAGAATTTTTAAAAAGTTACAAATGATTGTAAAAATTCAATTATTTACAAAAGTACACGGAGAGACCCACATTCGTAAAAATTACTAAAAACGGTTGCAATGACCGGAAATAAGGGGACTTTTAGCATAATGTACTACAGAATTAGATAAATTTACAAAAGAAATAGATAAATTTGCTACATTGAAATAGCAAGTTTTAATATTTTGTGTAAGAGTTGTAAATGTAGCGAAAATTGATTATAGTTTTCTCTAATTTAATTAGACAAAATCTGACAAATGAAAACATTTTCCACTAAAATCTTCTATCCACTGTAGTAATTTTTGGTGAGCAAGTGTGGCTAGCGAGTGCAGTCATATGGCGCCTGTATTTCTATTGGTTGCTAACCTCGTCAATCTCCGTAAATGAGCCGATGCCTTCCGATCATTGACAGTGACTATGTTTCGCGTATGTAAAATAAATTTGGATATTATCTACAATAATTAAATATAAAGTGAAACGTAGGTCGTTCGGTATCTCAGAAATTGACCATTATAAATTAATAAATTTTGCATTTATTCCTGTCCCAAGAAGTATGTCTTATAATAAGTTGTTAAAAGTAAACTGCTTTCTCGTAAGTGCTGTAAATTTTCATCATTCAATATATAAGGAAACAAAGATGTATACTTTCAGTGAAATTCGTTGTCGTGCGTGCAGTTGTGTATTAGTGTATTAATTAACCGCGTCTATACATATAAGTGAAATAAACATGTGTGTGTCTTCAAATATTTATCCAACAACAAATATATAAGTGTGTGAGTGTGTGTGTCTGTGTATGTAAAAATCCTTCCAGTTTACCTCCACTAGTCAAGAATTGACGGGAAACCGGCGACAAAAATCCGTATTTTTTCTTTTCACTCTTTCTTTCTGCATTTACAACGACTATAGTAATTTTACGTACACAATGTTTCTGAGTTTTACTACAGTTGTTTGGAACTATTGGACGAAATAGTAAGAAACTTTGCTAATTTGGTGAACATTTGTCGGGATTAGTGACTTAGTGTAGAAAATAGTAAAAAATACAAAAAGTCCCCTTATTTCCGGTGGTTGCAATGTGAATATAGTAAATTCTAGTGTGATTTTATACAAAAATTAGTAATCTCGGTCTCTCCGTGTAATAAATTTCTTTGCAGAAAATCAATTATGCTCAAGATTTTTTTTAAATTCTCATAAAAGTTTCAATTATCTTTATAAAATAATAAAAATCTTCTTCAAAATTCAATTATTTTTATAAATAATAAACATCTTCTCCGAAATTCAATTATTTTCAAAATAAAATTCTTGAAAAAATTTAATTATTTAGAGAAATAAACAAAATTCTTCGAAGGTATTCAATTATTTTTATAAATAGTAACATTTTTTGCAAAAATTCTACTATTTTTACCTAATACAATTTTATTAAAATTTCATGCAAGAATTCAATTTTAAAAAAAAAATTTAATAACATTTTTCGAAAGAATTCAATTATTTTCTAAAATTTTAATAAATACTTCGAAACAATTCCATTATTTTTATAAGTATAGTAAAATTCATCGTAAGAATTGAATTATTAACAAATTCGATTACATTCAATAAATTAAAGAAATTTTTCAAAAATAATAAAATTCTTCTTATAGGAATTCAATTATTTTCAGAATAAAATAAAACTCATCGCAGAATTTCAATTATTTTTAATAAAATTTTAAACGAATTTATCGAAAAATATAATCATTCTTAAAAATTTTATTAAAATTCATCAAAAGAAAATTCAATCATTAAAAAATTTGTTGATTAAATTCATTTTAAGTATTCAATTTTAAAAAACAATCAGTTATTCTATCAATTATTTATTTTTGTATTTAAATAATTGAATTCTCGTAGAATTTTCTAATAAAACATTAAAAAAATGAATTTCAGTTAAAATTTTAGATAATTGAATATTAATAGCATAATAGCATGAATTTTTAGAAATAATTGATTTCTGAAAAGGTTTCAAATTAAAATCTTTGACAATTTAAATTTTTAATTAACAATTCTGTGAAATTATTTTTTTTTAAAAGGTCTAAATTTTTTTAAAAATTTTCTGGAGTTATTTTATAATATATATTTAAAATTTTGACAAGAATGTTCTACAATTTTTTAATATAACTGAATTTTTTCGAAGAATTTTATTACTTTTGAAAATAATTGAATTTCTGCAATCATTTGTAACTTTAATCAAAAAATTCAATTTTTTTAGTGCTTTTAACTGAAATTCATTTTTCAATAATTTTTGTTTGAAAATTCTACGAGATTTAAATTGTTTAAATACAAAAATAAATAATTTACTTATTAAATAATTGAATTATTTCGACGAATTTTATAATAAAATTTTTAAGAATAAATCATTACTGTTTTCGAGGAATTCGATAAAAATTGTATTAAAAATAATTGACATTCTTGCAATGAGTTTTATTATTTATGAAAATAATTTGAATCTCTGTTAAAAATTTTATTATTTTTGAAAATAATTTGAATCTCTGTATAAAATTTTTATTATTTTTGAAAATAATGGAATTATTGCGAAGAAATTTATAAAAAATTTAAAGCTAATTGAATTTCCGTGAAACTATTATTAGAAAATATTTTTGAGAATAATTGAAATTTTGCTAAGAATTTTATTGTAAAAGTTTAGAAAATAATTAAATTTCAGAGAAGAATGTTATTATTTTTAAAGACAATTGAAATTTTGACGAGAATTTTTTTATTCAAGGTAATTTAATATTTTATGAGGCAAACAAAAAAAAAAACACGAAAATTCCCTAACTTTTCCTTGAGTTTCCTATGACTAATTCTAGTTTCCCTGACTTTTCCCTAAAATCCCTGACCTGAGGCCTTCCTATAATATCAGAATTATTAATAAATTGTAGTTAGGATTATTGTGTACATAATAATGAAATATTTTGAATGTTTAAATATTTTGAATGAATAAAAATTATTGTTATTTAAAATAAAAAAAAATCTTCAATTGAACGTTGAAAACGACAGCAAATTATTAAAATAACAAAATAAATCACAAGTCGACAAAATAGAATAAAATGCGGTCAGTAAAAAAAAAAAAAAGTAAAAAAAAACTACAACTAATAAATTAAAGAGAAATACGTTATCGATAAATACAAAACGAGAAATGGACTCTAGTATAAAATAGAAACTCGATCAAAGAGAAAAGCACTCAGAAAGCGCTTGGTCACAGAGAATCTTGACTTTTATGAAAGCAACGACAGTGAACGACAGCGACGACTGTTGGGTACCTAACAAAATCCGTTCTATTCGTCCCTCTCTATATATACAGACAAAAACCTAGGCTAAGCGAAACTGTCTTGTGCTGGTGAGATAGCTGAGAAGTTATATGGGAGGGGCGAGAAGGGTGGTACAGTGATAAAATTGATGCGTAAATTCTGTAGGCACTTAGAACTGCAAAAGGGGCTTTTGGCGAATGAGGGGTAAGGGGATGACGAGAAGATCGTAAAATCTGGACGAAGTAGATTCATGAGGAGGGGGCTCTCTCTCTATCTCTCTCTCTCTCTCTTCCTATAAGACACCGCTCGAATAGTCCACCAAGAAGATCCTTCACTTGCGCCAGAATTTACTCAATTCAACCCCACATGTGTCTATATAGTGAAACCAGCTCAACTGCTTTTAAATTTTCAACAAAATATTTTTCTTCACACATTTTTAATCATTTTAAAAATAAATCTTAGTAATTTAAAAAGCAATTTATAAAAACAATTTTCTTGAAAATATCAAATTTATACTTGATACTAAAAAGTGGATCAAATTAATGACAAAAATTTGAATCAATTTTTGATAAGATTCATATTTTTGGTATTCGTCGCAATTTGATACTTTGTTTTCTTTTTTTATTTTACATAGAATTTTGATATTTTAATAATTAATTATTTTAATTATTATTATTTTAATTAATTTTAATAATTTTTGAACAAGTTCTTCGAGAATTTTCAAGTCAATTTGTTTAAAATTCAATTTTACAAAATTTCAATTATTAGTCAATTCTTCAATTAATTATCTTTAAAAATAATAAAATTCTTTTCCAAAATTCAATTATTTTAAAAATTTTAATAAAATTTCAGTTATTCTTTAAAAATCAATTAAGTTCTTCTCTGAAATACAATAATTCTAATAAAATTCTTGCCGACATTTCAATTATTAAAAATTTTTTTTTTTAAATTCTCGTCAAAATTTCAATTATTTATAAAAACTAATAAAATTCTTCCATGAAATTCAATTATTTTCAAAAATTTTCCTCAATTCAACGATTTTGAATATCTACTGATTTAATAAAGTGTTGTATAAGAATTTAAGTATTTTAAAAAATTTTAATAACATAATTCTACTCAAACATACAGATACAATTATTTTCTTAAATAGTAAATTTTTTTTAAAGAATTCAATTATTTTCATAAATAATAAAACTCATCGCAGAATTTCAATTATTTTTAATACAATTTTAATCAAATTCCTCGAGAAATGTCATGTTTCATAAAAATTTTATTTAAATTCATCGAAATAATTCAATTATTTAATAATTTATTTATTTTTGCATTTAAAAAATAGAATTCTCGTAGAATTTTCTAATAAAAAATTATTAAAAAATTAATTTTAGTTGAAAACACAAAAAAAAAAAATTGAATTTTGAAGAAGTTACAAATGATTGCAGAAAATCAATTATATTTTCAAAAGTAATAACATTCTTCGCAGAAATTCAATTATGTTAAAACAGTTTTTTAAATTCTAGAGCAAATTTCGAATATTTTTAATACAATTTAAATTAAATTCCTTGAAATATGTATTTTTTTTTAATTCTTAAAAATTTTTTTAAAATTCGTCGAAAGGCTCCAATTATTTAACAAATAATTTACTTTTTATTTAAATAATTGAATTTTCGGAGAATTTTCTAATAAAAATTGATTTAAAAATGAATTTTATTTAAAAACACTAAAAAAAAAATTGAATTTTGGAGAAAAGTTACAAATGATTGTAGAAATTCAATTATTTTCAAAAGTAATAAAATTCTTCGCGGAAATTCAATTATATTTAAAATAATAAAATTCTTCTCCGAAATTTTATTATTTTTAAAAATTTTAATAAAATTCTACGCAAACATTCAATTATTTTCATAAATAATAAAATTCTTTTTAGGAATTCAATTATTTTCATAAATACTCAAACTCATCGCAGAATTTCAGTTATTATTAATACAATTTTAATTGAATTCCTCAAAAAAAGTAATTATTCTTGAAAATTATATTAAAATTCGTCGAAAAAATTCAATTATTTAAAAATTTATTGATAAAATTCTTCATGAGAATTCAATTCTAAAAACTCAATTCTTGTCCGAAATTCTATTATTTTCAAAAATTTTATTAAAATTCTACGCAAACATTCAATTATTTTCATAAATAATAAAATTCTTTTTATAGGAATTCAATTATTTTCATAAATAATAATAAAACTCATAATAAAATTTCAATTATTTTTAATACAATTTTTATCGAATTCCTCGAAATTAATAGCATATGAAATTTTAGTAATAATTGAAATTTGATAAGGTTTCAAATTAAAATGTTTGAAAATCTTAATTTTGCGTAATTTTAACTAACAATTCTGTAAAATTATTCTTTTTTTTGAAAAAGTCCAATTCAATTTTTTTTTTAAATTATTAAAATTTTTTATTTTCTAATATACATTTAATTGAAGAATTGACGAATAATGGAAATTTTTGATAAAATTGAATTGTAGACAAAAGGATTTAAAAATTCTCAAAGAAGAACTATTTAAAAAATTATTAAAAATAATTGATTTAAAGAAGAATTTTAGTTAAAAAATCTAGAAAATAATAATTTAATTGAAATAATGACTCGGAGTTATCGATAACTTCATGTTTTATAATAATAATTTTATAATTTATTGAATTTCAAAAGGTTTGAATTTCAAATTTTTGAAAATTTTAATTCCTATGGAAAAATTTATATTTAAAAAAGAAGTTTTTGATGTTTTTGAATAAATAATTTTACAATTATATAGAAATTTGTGATTAAATGTAATAGAACTAATATCAACTTTTTATTATTAAATTTCCACTATAAATGGAAAAAAAATCCTTCCCTCGAAATATAAGCGATAAAATCAACCTTTTTCGATGTATATTAATAATGACGATAATGATGGATTCTAGGGAAATTTTTGCACCTATTATTATATAATTTTAAGCACCTTTTACTTCAAAGAATATATATATATATATCTCTTACGAAGTTATATGTAGAACCCTTACATATGGGAAGTATTATCGACTTTAAACGAATAATATAATAGATAGAAAATTGCACGCAATTGCATTGCTAATGCCACACTTTCGTACCTAAAGTGGTTTTTTCCACAGTTACTTGGTTAAATATTCGTTCGGATATTAAATTTATAAAAGTTGGAATCAATGAATTAGTAAATAGACTTATACTTCGGGTGGTTATAGATATATCTTGCAAAAAAAAGCGGTTTCATAAAGGAAGTTTGTATATAAAATGAGGGAAAATTTTGTTGAAGATAGAATACATCAGTTTTATGTGTGAATAAAGGGAATAATGTTCGATATTTGTTATTAAGGATTAAAATCTATGTATCAGAGGAGAAAGCGTTTCTTTTTAGCGAAAAAGTTTTTTTTTTTTTTTTTTTTTTTTTTTTTGAAAAACTTCTTTTGAACAAAAACTTATTTTCCATACAAAAAACTTCTTATTGACAAAAAACTTCTTTTTGGCGAGAAAAAACCACTTTTTGTAATACAAAACAATTTTTTTCATCCAACACAATTTTTCCTTTGGCAAATAATTTGATTTTGTCTCAAAGCAATTTTGTTAACCCTAAAAAAATTTTTAATTAAAAACAAATTTTTTTACCGGTTCAAAAACATTTTATTTGATTTAAATATTAATTAATTGACTGCAAAAAAAATTGTTTGATTGAAATAAAAATTACTTGCTTCAAATAAAAATTCCTTTGATTCAAATAAAAATCTACTTGTCTTAAATAAAAATTATTTAATAAAAATTATTTGGCAGAAAAAAATAGTTTGATTTAAATAAAAATTATTTGATTCAAGTAAATATATTTATTTGCTAATAGACAATTGATTAAAATTTTTTCCAGTGTAAAATTTGTAAGAAATGTAAGTTTTCTTTTTTTTCCAAGAATTGCAAAAGAAAGAATTACAAGTACTGGAGTGGTTATTAAAAAATTAATAAATTTCTGCGGAAAAAAACTGTTAAACTGTGTGTTGGCAACAGTTATCGAAAACTTGTAACAATTTTTTTTTTGCGTATTAGATCACAAAAAAGAAATCGATGCCTTGTTAGTAGACCGCAATAAGCATTTAATTCTTTATAATACTTCGAGACATGGTTACCGATTAGTAACTGATTTCAGAGACGGGGTTAAAAGAGTTCATCATACAACAAAGTTATCATTATATTTTTTTTCCTCTTTACTTCACTTTTCTTTCTATACTTTCTTCATTTCAATTTAATTATGTATTTTTACTGTTCGCTCACTCTTTTCTTGTATTTTATCATTGATTTTTTTTTTCTGAAATTTTTTATTACTTTTTTTTATTCTTAATTTTTTTATTAATTATATGCTTTGCACTCATCTACTAAAACCTACTATTTACTAATTTTTTTTAAACATTAGCTACTATTTGGATTCTTTTTTTCAATTTGTGACACTAAAAGCTACTTTTTTTAAAATTTGAACTTATTTTAAAATTTAAATTCCTTAATAGTTGAAGTAAATTATAATTAATTATTAATAAATATTCTTCTTAGAAACAATTCAAAAATTTTTTGCAACAATTCAAGAATTCGTTGCAAGGATTCAATTATTTTCACAAATAAAAAAAATTATTCACAGGAATTCAATAATTTAAAAAAATTTACTGAAATTCGTTGCAAGAATTCAATTATTATTTTGACAAATAATGAAATTCTTCGCTGAAATTCAAATATTTTCAAAATCTACTATTTTAATAAAATTTCTCAAAAGAATTCAATTATTTTCATAAATAATAAAATTTATCACAGGAATTCAATTATGAAATTTAAATTCCAAAAAAAAAATTGTTGAAAAAAATCAATTATTTAAAATACTTACATAAAATACTGTGAAAGAAATCAATTGTTTTCTAAAATTTTAATAACATTTGTTTATAAGCATTTAATTATTATCACAATTAATTAAATTCATTGCAAGAATTCAATTATTTTTAATACAGTTTTAATTAAATTATTCCAAGTAATTGAATTATTCTTTTAAATTTTCATAAAATTCTTTTAAAAAATTCAATTACTTACAACAATTTTAATAAAATCCTTCGCAAGAATTAAATTATTTTTATAAATAAAAAAATTATTCACAAGAATTCAATTATTTAAAAAAATTTACTGAAATTCGTTGCAAGAATTCAATTAATTTTATAAACAATAAAATTCTTCACAAAAATTCAATTATTAAAAAAAAAAAATTACTAAAAATTCGTTGCAAGAATTCGATTATTTTCATAAATAATACAATTCTTCACAGAAATTCAATTATTTAGAAAAATTTACTGAAATTCGTTGCAAGAATTCAATTATTTTCATAAATAATAAAATTCTTTACAAAAATATTGATAAAATTCAACGCAAACATTTAATTATTTTTATGAATAATAAAATTCTTCATACGATTTCAATTATTTTTTATACAATTTTAAATAAATTTCTCGAACAATGAAAGTATTTTCAAAAATTTTATAAAAAATTTTTAGAAGAAAATCAATTATTTACACAATTTTGATAACATTATTTATAAGTATTCAATTCTAAAAAAATAATCATTTATTCTATCAATTATTTATTTTTTTAGTTAAATAATTGAATTCTTGTAGAACTTTATAATAATAAGTTAAAATTAAAAATATTTATTTAAATTTCCAATTACTTGGAAGTTGTTTCAAATTTAATTGAAATAAATTTTATATTTTAAAAAAATTTATATTTTTACAATTCTAAAATTTATTTTAAAATATAATCGAATTTTTGGGAAATTCTAACTAAAAGATTGGAAAATAATTGAATTTCATTAAAAATTAATATTCAAATTATTACTAGGTTAAGAAAAAAAGTGAACATTTTTTATGGAATTGAGGGAAGTACAGAATCAAATTTTTTTTTATATTTTTTGTAAATTGATTAAAACGTGTTTTTCAGTTGTCAAATTTAATTTTCCGACAGCTACTTTTTTTTTTAACTATTTTTTCACTCTTATTATTTGACACTTTTTTAAAATTAATTATATTGAGTGCGAAGCCTATAATTAAGTTTTGTTCAATTTTTCTTTTAATTCTAAACTATGAATACTCTCTAAATCTGAAATTGGTCGAAAATAACTAATTATTATTAGTAAAGTCGTGGATGACCTTTTGCTTCATCAATTAGTAAAAATAACTAATTATTATTTCTATTTAATTATTTAACTTTACTATTTTTTTAATTTAATTTAATTATTATTATTTTTTTTCATGTGGACTTATTGTAATTCGAGTTTGTAATATGTTTGTATTTTTTTTCTCGCAAAACATAAAAAAAAATTATTATTATTATTATTATTATTATTATTATTATTATTGTTATAATTACATAGTACAAAAATGAAATATAAATACAAAAAATATATATATAAAATAAATATAAATAATTCATAGAAAATTATTAAAAGCATTAATAATAATTAAAACTGGTGAATAATTAAAGCAAATAGAAAAAAAATTGAAATTAAAAACCGTCTCTCTGTGACAAGTGTGAAATTGATATATAAAGAATGACATTTAAGAATAATTTTTTCCCCTAATGAAGTAAAGTAAAAGAAAAAAAGCCACTAATGATGGAGAAATATGCAAAGTAACTTTACTATTTTACATCCAATAATATCGTTTACAAAACGAATAAAAACTGTTAATTCATGAAAAATCTTGGAATTCTTGTAAAATTTGATATTATACAATTTAAAATGTATATGTAAAAAAAAATATTGTTTCAAAATATTTGAAACGTCAATCAGATATACAAATTGTATATATATATATATATATATGTATAGCAGAGAGGTGCAATTTTCTCAGAGCGTTTGAACTCAATAATTAGCACGAAGCTGCGTTGCGTGTTTTATCAATCTAAAATACTAAATTACCTAATTGTTAGAAATGGACAATTATCTCTTCCCGCATTTGTCCGCTCTGCAACGTGATTTCGTTATATGCTATAATAAATGCAGCGAGGAGCATGTGTGAGCATGGATTTTAATACTTTTACGTTTTGTTCTTCTCCTTTTCTTTTCTTCATTAATGTATATTAATTATAAAGGTGCAAAGATACGCAACTCATTTTTTTCCATACAAACACAATATAATGTATATCTTTTTTTTACATACATAATTAAGAGAAAAATGTTGTAAATAGGCTCAATTTCTTGTATGGCGGACAATATTTTTATTTCTTTATTTCTTTCAGTATTTTTTTTTTATTTTTTGTAAATTTTTTTATTTTCTTTTTGTATCTCTATCGATTATTTAATTTTTTTAGTAATATCGTTATAATTTATTATTATTATTAATTGATATTTTTATTATTATTTATTATTATTATTATTATTATTATTATTATTATTATTATTATTATTATTATTATTATTATTATTATTATTATTATTATTATTAGATTTTATTGTTTTGTTTGCAAAAAGAAAAATTCTATTATGTTAATAATTATATTATTAATATTCAATATAATATATTTAAAAATATATAAATAATAATATTGTATAAATTATAATTATGCAATTATGCAAACAAAAAAGATAAATTTGACTCAGAGCCAACTAGACTTTTTAATTCAAATAAATTTTATGTGAAATATTTCATTTTATTTTTATAGTTTGAATAAAATTTTCCTTTGGTTCAAATTAAAGTTTAAAGTTATATTTATGTCTAATAAAATTTTTATTTAAAACAAATAAATAAATAAATAATATTGATAATAAATCTCTAAGCCTAGTTGTCTCTTTTTATACATTTTTTATTTCAAATAAATTATATTTGCTTTAAATAATTTTTTTTTTAATTTAATTAAATTTTTTTGTATTTAAGTAAAAAATCGGAAAAGAACTAAATAAATAATAAAAAAGAGAATTTTTTATGCATACAAAGCAAAAATTAAAAATAAGGAAAAGGAAAGAAAAATGGAAAATAAAGAAAAAGAACGAAAAATTGAAAAGAAAAAAAAGAAACAAGAATGGAAAATAAAAAAAGAAACAAAAATGGAAAATAAAGAAAAAGAAATAAAAATGGAAAATAAAGAAAAAGAAATAAAAATGGAAAATAATGAAAAAGAAATAAAAATTGAAAGAAAAAAGAAACAAAAATAGAAAAGAAAAAAAAGAAAGAAAAATTGAAAGTAAAGGAAAAGGAATAAAAATTGAACAGAAAAAAAGAAAGAAAAATGGAGAAACGTGTGAATTTAAAAAAGTAATGAGTATTTTTGCGTGGAGAAAAAAATTCCTTTTGGCAAAATGTTTTTAATATAATATGTATACATATATACAGTGCTTTTTCGTGTATGATTGTCGTGAGAGTAAAGAAACTAAAACATGTCGGGGCATCGAAATTCTATAGCCTTTTTGAACCAGTCCCGTAACCCGATCTGCATAAACTCCAAAGATTTTTCGATCTGCACTCACGAAGCGGATACAACAGGCAACTCGTTTCTAGATTCTTATAATCCAGTTCAATATATCAAGTATACATATTTATAAATATTGATGTAAAGCAACATTTTTGCGCATCTCATTTACGAATTTAATAAAATTAAAGAAATTAGTTTTATTAATAAAAATTTTTAAAAAATACTTTTAAAGTAAATTTTTACTAAAATGAAATAAAAATAAAGTAAAAATGAATAAAAAAAAATAAACTAAAATAATAAAATTCTCAATTCGAATTTTATAGTTAAATTAAGTCCTTAAATATATTTTTCTATAATAAACGGATTTTTTTTTTATTTTTCTCGGTGTTAAACTTTGTATGTTTCCTTCATTTTTTCTTTTCAATTTTCGTTTTTTTCTCTTTCAGAATTTTTTTCTTAGAAAATTAAATATAAAATGAAAATTTTATCATTTAAATAATTGCTTTTTATCGATATTTCAATAATTTGTTTTTGTTTTCTTTTCTCACGAAAGATATTCCTGAAGTTCTGAACGTTTATTTATTTTCAAATTAAAATTTTATTGGGTCGGGTATGTTAATAAGTATATAATAAAATATAGTTTTTAAATATGTTTCACTTATACGTTTTTTTTTCTTGAAAATATTGAAATCAACTGAAAAAAGTTTCCATTTGAACTTTTTAAAATATTTTTTTCCTAAAAAAGTTTTATTATTTTTAAAAATAATTGAATTCTTGTAAACAAATTTTTTTTATTTATGAAAATAATTGAATCATTGCAAAAAAGTTTATAAAAAATTTGTTAATAATTGAATTCTTATCAAAAATTCTTCTTTAAATCAATTATTCTCATTTAGTTAGTTGAAAGTATGAAAACTATAGATTTTCAAAGATTTTAATGTGTAACCTTTTTTAAATTCAATTATTTCGAAAAAAAATTCATATGCTTTTAATATTCAATTATTATCAAAAATTTTAACTAAAATTCGTTTTTAAATCAATTTTCATTAGACAATTTTACGAGAATTCAATTCCTATGAAGATTTTTATCAACAAATTTTTAAATATTTGAATTCTTTCGACAAATTTTTATAAAATTTTTAAGAATAATTACAGTTATCGAGAAATTCGATTTAAATTGGTTTAAAAATAATTGAAATTCTGCGATGAGTTTTATTATTTATGAAAATAATTAAATTCCTCAAAAGAATTTTATTAAAATTTTTTTTTAAATAATTAAAATCTTTTATAAAATTTTATTAAAATAGTAAATATTAAAAATCATTGAATTGAGGAAAATTTTTGCAAATAATTGAAATCTTTACAAGCATTTTATTAAAATTTTTGAAATAATTGAATTTTGGATAAGAGTTTTATTAGATTTGAAAATAATTTAAATTTTGCGAAGAATTATATGAAAATTTTTAAAAATAATTGATTTACTGAAAAATTTTTTATTATTTTTAAAAATAATTGAAATTTAGAAGATAATTAAAAAAAAAATTTTAATATAATTAAATTTCAGCGAAGAATTTTTTTAAAAATAATTGAAAATTTGGCTAGAATTTTATTCAAATTTTTGAAAATAATTGAATTTCGGAGAAGAATTTTATTAGATTTGAAAATAATTGAAATTTTGCCAAAAATTGTATTCCAATTTTTGAAAATAATTAAATTGCAGAGAAGAATTTATTGATCTTTAAAGATAATTGAAATTTTTGCGAAAATATTTAAAATTTTTTTAAATAATTGAAATTTTGTGCAGAATTTTATTAAAATTTTTAAAAATAATTGAAATTCAAAAAAGAATTTTATTGATTATTAAAGATAATTGAAATTTTTACGAGAATTTTAAGAAATGTTTCAACATAATTGAATTTTTGTGAAGAATTTATTTAAAAGTAATTGAAATTTTGCTAACAATTTCATTACTAAAAATAATTGAATTTTGGAGAAAAATGATATTATTTTGAAAGGTAATTGAAATTTTGACGAGAAATTTTTATTATAACTGAATTTCTGCGAAGAATTTTTTTATTACTTCTGAAAATAATTAAATTTCTACAATCATTTGTAACTTTTCTTCAAAATTCTATTTTTTGTAGTGTTTTTAACTAAAATTCATTTTTAAATCAATTTTTATTAGAGAATTCTATAATAATTCAATTAGTTATGTACAAAAATAAATAATTTACAAAATAATTGAATTCTTTTGACGAATTTTAATAAAATTTTAAAGAATAATTAAATTTTTCGAGGAATTTGATTAAAAGTGAATTGAAAATATTTGAAATTCTTCGATGAGTTTTATTTATGAAAATAATTGAATTCCTAAAAAGAATTTTTTTATTTTTGAAAATAATGGAATCTTAGTAAAAATTTTATTATTTAGGAAAATAATTGATTTTCGGAAAAAAATTTTATTATTTTGAAAGATAATTGAAATTTAGAAGAGAATTTAAAAAAATTTGCGAATATAACTGACTTTCTGCTAAGAATTTTATTACTTTGTAAAATAATTGAATTTCTGCAATCATTTGTATAACTTTTCTCCAAAATTCAATTTTTTTTAGTGTTATAATCAATAAATTTTTAAATAATTGAATTCTTTCGACGAAATTTAATAAAATTTCAATGAATAATTACATTTTTTAAAGAATTCGATTAAAAGTGAATTGAAAATAAAAAATATTTGAAATTCTGCAAATGAATTTTATTTATAAAAATAATTGAGTTCCTAAAAAGAATTTTATTATTTTTAAAAATAATTGAATCTTAGTAAAAATTTTATTATTTATGAAAATAATTAAATTATTGCGAAGAAATAAATCAAAAAAATTTAAATACTTGAATTCCTGCGAAACTATTATTATTTATGAAAATCATAATTAAATGTTTGCGTGGAATTTTATCAACATTTAAAAAAAAATTGAATTCTTTTGTAAAATTTTTGAAAATCATTGAAAGTTTTGCCAAGATTTTGATTATAATTTTTGAAAATAATTGAATTTCAAAGAAGAATTCTAAAATTAATTAAATTAAAATTATCGTAATTAATTTGTTTTTTTTTTGGGGGGGAGGGGTATTAACCCAAAATTATTGCAATAAAAATACAATTCGAAAAAGAAGAAAACAAAATTCGTGTTCATTTGAACGTTCGGAACTTTAAACACAGAACATAAAGAACGGACAATTTTAACAGAAATATTTTTCAAATTTTCTTCATTTTTTTCTTCATTTTTTTTTTTTTTTTTTTGTTGTTGTTGTTGTCCTCTTCCCCCATATTTAGCTTCTCACAAGGGACTATAGCGTGCAAACCTCGACAGATAAATATGTATTACAAACCGTATGCGCAACATGTTTCAGTATCATGGCATTCGTTTGGAACGCTCTCTCTCTCTCTCTCTCTCTCTCTCTCTCTCTCTCTCTCTCTCTCTCTCTCTCTCGCCAAATTAGATTTACGAACCAGAATTCTTGCATATAAACATTGTATATTTTGTATATATGCTTTCATACAATGTGAGTCAGAGGTTTATTTGTGAACTTCTTTCGGCTTGGTTTTCTTTATTTTTTTCTTCTTTTTTTTTGATGAGGATATTAAGATACGTTCTTCTCGTTTAATCAGGAATAAAAATATAAACACGGTTGATCAGTTCTCGACACTATAGTTGGATATGATTTCTTGTGTTTTTCTTTTTGCGGTACTTTTTTTTTAAATAAAGTGGTGCCTCCATTATAAGGCACAAAATTAAATTACCCATACCAATCACCTCACGGTTTATCTTCACGGTCATTTGTCACTGTATTTATATAAGAAAATGTCCACTTCTTATTTGGTGTCTAATTCGGTGTTTTCGAGTTATAAAAAATTGAAAAAATTGTTTTTGAAATTCACTGAGACAAAGTGATTTTTATTCTTACTTCTGTTTAAAATTCGAATTTTATTCAATAATTATTCTATTATTTTCAAAAATTTGAATAACATTCTTGGCAAAATTTCAAATTATTATTTTCAAAAGTAATAAAATCCTTCTCCAAAATTCAATTATTTTCAAAAATTTGAATAAAAGTCTTAGCAAAATTTCAATTATTTAAAAAAAATATATAATCTTCTCTGAAATTAAATTATTTTTAAAAATTTGAATAAAAGTCTTCGCGCAATTTCAATTATATTCAAAGGTAATAAAATTCGTCTTATAAATTCAATTATTTTAAAAAATTTGAATAAAATTCTTAGCAAAATTTTAATTATTTTAAAAAATAATAAAATTCTTTCCAAAAATTCAACTATTTTCAAAAATTTGAATAAAAGTCTTAGTAAAATTTCAATTATTTTCAAAAGTAATAAAATTCTTCTTCGAAATTCAATTATTTTCGAAAGTAATAAAATTTTTTTCCGAAATTCAATTATTTTTAAAAAATTTGAATAAAATTCTGGGCAAAATTTCAATTATTTTCAAAAAGAATAAAATTCTTTTCCGAAATTATATTATTTTCAAAAATTTGAATAAAATTCTTGGCAAAATTTTAATTATTTTAAAAGTAATAAAATTCTTTTCCAAAGTTCAATTATTATAAAAAATTTGAATATAATTCAATTATTTTAATAAATAATAATAATCGTCACAAGAATTCAATTATTTGTAAAAGTAATAAAATTCAATAATTTAGAAAAATTCTAATACAATTTCATCATGGCAAAATTGCAATTATTTTCAAAAATTTTCCTCAATTCAATGCTTTTCAATACCTATTATTTAAATAAAGTTTTCCAAAAGAATTGAATTATTTGAAACAAAATTTTAATAAATTTCTTTGCAAGAATTCTATTATTTTCATAAATAATAAAATTTTTACTAGGATTCAATTATTTTCATAAGTAATATAAAATTCTTTTTAGGAACTCAATTATTTTCATAAATAAAACTCATTGGAGAATTTTAAATATTTTCAATTCACTTTTAATCGAATTCCTTAAAAAAATGTAATTATTCTTAAAAATTTTATTAAAAATTGTCAAACTAATTTAATTTAATAATAAATTATTGATTTCGTACTTAAATAATTAAATTATTGTAGAATTTTCTAATAACAACTGATTTAAAAATGAATTTTCGTTAAAAACACTAAAAAAAAAATGGAATTTTGGAGAAAAGTTGCAAATAATTGTAGAAATTCAATTATTTTTAAAAGTAATAAAATTCTTCGCAGAAATTTAGTTATACAAAAAAGTTTTAGAAAATTCTCCTCAAAATTTTAAATACCTTTAAAAATAATAAAATTTTTCTCCAAAATTCAATTATTTTTAGAAATTTTAATAAAATCTTTAGCTAAATTTCAATTAGTTTTAAACAAATTCTTTACAAAAATTCAATTCTTATGTTGAAAAATTAAAAAAAATTTTCGTAAAAATTTCTATTATCTTTAATAATTAATAAAATTCTTCTCCGAATTTCAATTATTTTTAAAAATTTTAATAAAATTCTTGGCAAAATTTCAATTATCTGTAAAGATGAATAAATTCTTCTCAGAAATTTAATTATTTTCAAAAGTGATAAAATTCTTCACCGAAATTCAATTATTTTCAAAAATTTTAATAAAATTGTTGACAAATTTTCAATTATTTTATTTTAAAAAAAAATTCTTCGCAGAAATTTAATTATGTTTAACAATTTAAAAAAATTCTCTTCATAATTTCAATTATTTTTAATAATCAATAAAATTATTCTCCGAATTTCAATTATTTTAAAAAATTTTATTAAAATTCTTGGCAAAATTTCAATTATTTAAAAATTTTTTAAACATTTCTCGCATTATTATTTATTCTTATATTTAAGGAATTGAATTCTCGTCGAATATTCTAATATAAATTGATTTAAAAATGAATTTCAATTAAAATTAATAATTGAATATTAAAAGCATTATAGCTTGAATTTTTTTAGAAATAATTGAATTTTGAAAAGGTTTCAAATTAAAATCAAAAGTAATAAAATTCTTCACCGAAATTCAATTATTTTCAAAAATTTTAATAAAATTCTTGACAAATTTTCAATTATTTAAAAAAAAATTCTTCGCAGAAATTCAATTATTTTTAACAATTTATAAAAATTCTCTTCATAATTTCAATTATTTTTAATAATCAACAAAATTATTCTCCGAATTTCAATTATTTAAAAAAATTTTATTAAAATTCTTGGCAAAATTTCAATTATTTAAAAATTTTTGAAACATTTCTCGCATTATTATTTATTCTTATATTTAAGGAATTGAATTCTCGTCGAATATTCGAGGTCTAATATAAATTGATTTAAAAATGAATTTCAATTAAAATTAATAATTGAATATTAAAATCATTAGAGCTTGAATTTTTTTAGAAATAATTGAATTTTGAAAAGGTTTCAAATTAAAATCTTTGAAAATCGGAATTTTTCATAATTTTAACTAAGTTCTCGTGGAACTTTTTCGAAAATTATTAAGAATAATTGATTTAAAGAAGAATTTTAGTTACTAATTCTAGAAAATAATAATTGAATAGAAATTATGAAAATAATTATTTCTAAAAATAATTACATTTTTCGTGGAATTCATTTAAAATTGTATTAAAAATAATTGAAATCCTATAAAGAATTTTATTATTCGTGAAAATAATTGAATTCTTTCAACGAATTTAATTGCATTTTTTTCAGTAATTTATTTCATGTGAAAAATTTTATTACTTGTGAAAATAATTAAATTCCTACGAAGGATTTTATTAAAATTTTTGTACATAATTTATTTTTTGGTTAACAAATTTTTATAATAATAATAATAATTATTATTATTATTATTTATAATAATATTATTGTATGTTTTTGAATTTCCAAAGTTTTGAATTTGAAATTTTTGAAAATCTTAATTCTTATGGGAAAATAATTATTAGTTTTGTAAAAATTAAATGTTGTTTAAAAATCTGAAAAAATTCGGGTTTTTTAAACCTTTAAGAAAAACCTGGAAAAGTCAGGGAATTTCAAAGGAGAAAAAGACCCTGCAGTTTCTAAACATAAGAGAAAGTGAATGAAAAAAAATCAGTGAAAAAACAGTTGTATAGGTATAGACTAACAAAATTTACAGTATATTATTTAAAAATTGTCATTGTAATATACAATTTTAAAATGATTTATATTTTATTTTCAAAGCGACTTATGCGCGTC
Organism: Leptopilina heterotoma; assembly: GCF_015476425.1. Lineage (NCBI taxonomy): Eukaryota > Metazoa > Arthropoda > Insecta > Hymenoptera > Figitidae > Leptopilina > Leptopilina heterotoma. The sequence goes on along the minus strand of NW_025111191.1, from coordinate 1,524,401 downwards.
AACAATTTTCTTCGGTCGACAATCAAGAAAGTTGAATTTATTGCAAAACTATAAAATTTTGAGCACACTTAAGAAATCTTTGGTTGTCTCGCGTCTCGGTCTCGTCGATATGCCGACGAGAGGAGCGCGCTGAGGAAAAGGGGTTTTTGGTCAAAAGGTAAAGACTGTAAGAGGGTAGTAAAAACAACTTTTATCGTAAAGTCTCGCGGTTATTGCTCCCAGTTCTCCTTTCGTTTCCTCTCTCTCACCCCCCCTTCCAATTTCACTCCGTCCTTTTTCTCGTAATCCCTCCTTCTCTTCTCCTCTAGACATTTGCCTTGTGGTCCCCCTTATAGTTCGCCACCTTTTTCAACCCCCTTCTTCAACCATATCTTTCACCCGCACACAAATATATATCCTTAAACATGCGGTGCTTTTATGATTCTAACTTTATAGAAACGCTCCTTTGATTTTTATCCCATGAGACGATATAAGAAAAATTCTTATCTGGACACGAATTTTTAAACACTTTTGAGGAGGAAATTAGTTTTGTTCCTTTTACTCTCTAAATTTTAATTAGTAAAAATAATTACTAATTTAAATTAGTAGCTGATTTTTTAAGTGTAAATAAAAGTAAATTTTACTAATAAATTTAAACATTTATTTCCAGTCAAATAATTTTTTTTCAATCAAATAATTTTTATTTAAATCAAACAATTTTTTACTTGAGTCAAATAACATTTATCTAAATCAAACAAATTTTCATTTGAATCAATTAATTTTGATTTAACTTGAATAATTTTTTCTTCCAGTCAAATAATTTTTATTTAAATCAAAAAATTCTTTTCGAGTTAAATAATTTTTATCTAATTTTAACATTTATTTCAAGTCAAATTATTTTTGTTTTCAATCAAACGATTTTCATTTGAATCGAGTAATTTCTATTTAACTTGAATAATTTTTTCTTCCAGTCAAATAATTTTTATTTAAAGCAAACAATTTTTTTCGAGTCAAATAATTTTTTCTAATTTAAAAATTTATTTCAAGTAAAAATAATTTTTGTTTTAAATCCAACAACTTTTTTATGAATCAAGTAATTTCTGTATAAATTATATAATGTTTTCTTCCAGTCAAATAATTTTTATTTAAAGAAAAAAATTTTTTTTAGTAGAATATATTTTGTGAATGAAAAAAATTGTGTGATTCAAATGAAAATTGATTGATTGAAATAAAATTTTTATTGAATAAATAAAAATTTGTCTTATTTAGATAGAAATTATTTAATTGAAAAAAAATTGCATAAATTAAATTTTTTAAATAAATTTCTTCGTAATAATTTTAATATTTTCATAAACAATTAAATTTTCTTTAGAAATTCAATTATTTTCATACCTACATAAAACTCATGGCAAAATTTAAATTATTTTCAAAAATTTTCCTCAATTCAATGATTTTGAATATTTACTATTTTAATAAAATTCTCCGAAAGAATTCAATTATTTACAAGGAATTTTTACTAGGATTTAATTATTTTCATAAATAGATAATAAAACTCATCGCAGAGTTTCAATTATTTTCAATACAATTTTCAATCAAATTCCTCGAAAACTGTAATTATTTTTAAAAATTTCATTAAAATTCGTCTAGAGAAATCAATTATTTAATAAATTATTTATTTTTGTATTTATAGAATTGAATTTTCGTAGAATTTTTCAATAAAAATTGATTTAAAAATTTATTTTAGTTAAAAACACTAAAAAAAATTGAATTTTTAAGAAAAGTTACAAATGATTGTAGAAATTCAATTATTTTCAAAAGTAATAAAATTCTTCTCCGAATTACAATTATTTTTCAAAATTTTAATAAAATTCTTGTCAAAATTTCAATTATCTTTAAAAATAATTAATTTTTTTCCGAAATTCAATTATTTCTCAAAATTTTAATAAAATTCTTCTCAAAATTTCAATTATCTTTAAAAATAATTAATTTTTTTCCGAAATTCAATTATTTTTAAAAACTTAATTAAAATTCTTGTCAAAATTTCAATTATTTAAAAAAAATTTTTTTTAATTCTCATCAAAATTTCAAATATTTTTAAAAATAAAGTTCTTCTTAGAAATTCAATTATTTTGAAAAATTTTAATACATTTCTTGGCAACGTTTCAATTATTTGTTTAAAAATCCTCGTCAACATTTCAATTATCATTAAAAATCAATAAAATTCTTCTCCAAATTTCAATTATTTTTAAAAATTTTATTAAAATTTTTGGCAGAATTTCAATTATTTTTTGCTTTCAAATTAATAATTCGAAATAATTTTTTCTTACAGTCAAATAATTTTTATTTAAAACAAAAAATTTTTTTCGAGTCAAATAATTTTCATTTAAATCAAGTAATTTCTATATAACTTAAATAATTTTTTCTTCCAATCAAATAAGTTTTTATTTAAATCAAACAATTTTTTTGTTTAGTGGAATATTTCTTGTGACTGAAAAAAATTGTTTGATCCAAATACAAATTAATTAATTGAAATAAAAATTATAATTCTTGATTTAAATAAAAATTTAGTTAATTTAGATAAAAATTATTTGAATAAAAAAAACTGCATGATTTAAATCAAAATTATGTGCCTGAAAAAAATTGTTTGATTCAAATAAAAATGGCACATGATTTAATTCAAAATTATGTGATTGAAAAAAAAATCGTTTGATAAAAATGAAAATTGTGTGATTAGAATAAAAATTATATTACTTAATTTAAATAAAGATTTGGCTGATTTGGATAAAAATTATTGGACTCAAATATAAATTATATGATTTAAATCAAAATTATGTGACTGAAAATATTGTTTGATTCAAATAAAAATTGTTTGAGTGGAATTAAAGTTGATAAAAATTATTTGACTCAAATAAATATTGTTTTATTTAAATAAAAATTGCTTGATTCAAATAAAACTTCCTTTAATTTAGATAAAAATTATTTGACTCAACTAAAAATTCATTGATTCAAATAAAAATTATTTTATTAAAATAAGAATTTATTTGAATAACTCTAAAGATTCGTTAATATTAATTTTCTAACAATAATTTACTTCTATAGACAATATTTCCTTTTTGTCACATATTTGTGAATGAATAAAATTGTAAGATAATAATTAGAAAATAAAGAGAATTTATTTGTGACAGTGGATAAAAAAAAATTAAATTTAAGAATCTATATTAAAAGTTTGATTCTAAAATATAAATTAGTAAATGACAGGACAATTTTTGTGGAAAAGTCGTCGCAGAAATAGTTGGTGGAAGAATTATTCGAACTCTAAAAATTGACAAGAAGGTATTAAATTAGTGGTTAAAAAAAAGAAAATTAGTTAATTTTCAAGGCTTTAGTATTAGTTATCAATTTTAATTAATCTCTGATTTGTCGCAATTACTTTGACGTAATAATCAATAATTTGTCACATAGTGAATGTGAAAGAAGCTTTTTTTAGGGGTCGTTGATACCGTGTCTGCCTTTTCATTTTTAAACGAATTTTTTTCACACCGATATTCAAATTATTTTTTTTTTGTTTAGCAAAATTAAAATATTTTTCTAAATATGCCAATTTTATTTTTTGATTATTCTAGTTTTTGCATTTTCATTTTTTTTCCTTTTCTTTCTTATTTGTTTATTTTCTTGTTCCTTTTTTTTCTTTATATTTTTCAATTTCTTTTCTTTTTGCTTTTTATTTTCTTTTCGTTTTCTTTTTATTTTTCAATTTCATTTTCTTTTGCTTTCTATTTTGTGTTAGTTTTTTTTTCTTATTATTTTTCATTCTCTTTTGCATTTTCTTTCTTTTTGATTTTCGTCTTTGTTTTCTTTTCTTTTTCATTTTCTTTTGCTTTCGCCTACGCTTTTGTTTTCTTTTTAAATAAAAAATTGAATAAAATTAAATAAAAATATTAATAATTTAAAAAAATAATAAAAAATTATAATAATAATAAATAAATGAAAATAAATATTTTAATTCGAGAAAACTGTTAATAAGTAGTCAATTTTGACTCTGTGGATATTGAAAATTTGGATTTAGAAATAAATCCTTTTCCATTAATCTAATTAATATTTGAGAAAAATTGCCTTTATGGAACCGGTCGAATTAAATTAGTCGCACGCGATTATAATTTTATTCTAAAAGCGACCGAGTTATTTGGAATGAAAGAAGTTAACGTGTTCGAGGTGAGGACCAGTGGAGTCATTCGCCTCGGAGTTTATAGAATAAGCTTGTAAATTGTTAAACGTTATCGCCAAACGAGAGTAATGTTTTTACTGCCAACATTTGTTCATAATTGCTCAAACACGATATTTTCAAATGTCGACTAGTTTTTACAAATCCCAATATTCTTTTAAATAAAATTTTTCTGCAAAAGTTAAATTCTCATTTATTAAGTATTCCACACTTTTGAATTTTCCAAAGGGAAATTAAAATTTAATTGGTACAATTGATTGCAATTTTATTAATAAATTCAATTTAATTAAATTCAGTACAATTTTATTAAATTCAATTGAATTTAATTAAATACAGTTAAATTCAATTTAAAAAAATACAATTTATATAAATACAATTTTAATAGAGTCAATTTAATACAATTATTTAAATTGAATTTAATTAAATAAAATTTAAAATTGTATTAATTTTTAGTATCTTTTTTACTTCTTTTATTGATATTATTTCGAGATACTTTTTTTTTGAAATTCTGTTATTGATACAAAAAGTTAAAAAATGAAAAAAGTTTGAAAAAAAAATAAAATTTGTTTTTAAGTAGACTCTAAAATACAATTTATATTGAAAGGTGTCCGACTAAAGTCGACCATATCTACTTAAAGATACGTTTGGCATTTATATTCTAAAATTATATTTTATATTTATCGATCTTTTTTTTTCTTTTTCTTCTTTTTTTCCTTTTTTCTGTTTTTTCTCTTTTTTTCATTTCTTTCTTTCTCTCTACTTCTTTTTCTTTTTTTGTATAAATTTCATGTTATTTTCATTTCTATGTTATTTTCACTATATAAACTCTGGTTTATAAGCTTCAAATAATCTTCAAATGTCGACTTTATATTTCCCTCGCGATATTATTTTCTTTTTTTTTCAAATATATATATACATTATATATGCAGAGCGAAATAAACATTTTATCGATTCCTTCTTGTTGCGGGATAAAGTTTCTGTCAAACGTGTTATTTGAAACGAGTTCGGTAACACGTATACCGTCATAACGCATCAATTGCGGTCACTGAGAATAAAATTGCGACCAACAACTTTGTAATGAAACGCGCAACAAAAGTGTGTACTGCCTATTAAAAAAAAAAAAAAAATACAGAAAAGAAAAAAATATGTCGAAATTTTTTAACCATACATTATGTAAAAGAAAAAAAAATGAAGGAAAGAAAAAAAAAATACCGAGAAAAATTAATAATTGCGGGTGAGAGACATGAAATTATACTTTTTTTCCTAAAATCGTAGTTATACAAATTTTTATTCACTGTAATTGACATTTAAAATAGAAATTTTACCATTTTACCAAATAGAAAATTCTAATGAAATTCTAAATTTTCTAAAAATGCAAATAGAAAATTCGAATTAAATTCTAAATTTTCTAAAATTCTAAATAGGAAATTCGAATTAAATTCTAAGTTTTCTAAAATTCCAAATAGAAAATTTTTGAATTTGTAAAAAATTTCTTTTTGTTTTGAATCTTTGAAAAATTTTTCTCTGCGAAATTAATTTCCTTCGAAAACAGCTACAAGACATTAAAGAAAAACAAAGAAAACTTAGGAAAACTAAGGAAAATAAATGAAAACAAAAAAATTAAAGAAAAATAAAGAAAATGAATGAAAACTAAAAACAATTAAAGAAAACTGGAGAAAACTAAAAAAAAACTAGAAAAAACTACAGAAAACTAAAAAAATTGGTTGGAAACTAAATAAAAAAAATTATTCAAAAAATACCAAAATGAAAACCAAAAAAAAATTATAGAAAACTAAATAAAATGAATTAAAACTAAAGAAAAGTGGAGAAAACTAAAAAAAACTAGGAAAAACTAAAGAAAACTGAAATAACAAGGAAAAACTAGGAAAAACTAACGACAACTAACGACAACTAAAGAAAACTGAACAAGAACAAAAAAACTAAAGAAAACTAAATAAACAAAAAAATTGGTTGAAAACTGAAGAAAAAAAATTAAAGAAAACTAAAAAAAATGAATTAAAACTATAAAGAAAATTTCAGAAAACTGAAGAAAACTAGAAAAACTAGGAAAAACTAAGGAAAACTAAAGAAAACTAAAGAAAACTAAAGAAAATAAATTAAAACTATAAAGAAAATTAAACAAAACTGGAGAAAACTAGAAAACTAATTAATGAAAATGAATTAAAACTATATAGAAAATTAAAGAAAACAAAAAAAACTAGGAAAAACTAAAGACAACTAAAGAAAACTGATCAAAAACAAAGAAAACTGAAGAAAACTAAAAAAACAAAAAAATTGGTTAAAAACTAATGAATAAAAATTATTCAAGAAATACCAAAATGAAAACTAAGAAAAAATAAAGGAAACTAGGGAAAACTAAGGAAGACTGAAGAAAACCAGGAAAAACTATGGAAGACTAAAGAAAACTGGAAAAAACTAAAATAACTAGGAAAAACTAAGGACAACTAAACAAAAACAAAAAAAACTAAAGAAAAGTGGAGAAAACTGAAAAAAAACTAGGAAAAACTAAGGACAACTAAAGAAAAGTGATGAAAAACTAAGGAAGACTAAAGAAAACTAGGAAAAACTAAGGAAGACTTAAGAAAACTGGAGAAAACTAAAAAAAACTAGGAAAAACTAAGGACAACTAAACAAAAACAAAAAAAAACTAAAGAAAAGTGGAGAAAACTGAAAAAAAACTAGGAAAAACTAAGGACAACTAAAGAAAAGTGATAAAAAACTAAGGACAACTAAAGAAAAGTGATGAAAAACTAAGGAAGACTAAAGAAAACTAGGAAAAACTAAGGAAGACTTAAGAAAACTGGAGAAAACTAAAAAAAACTAGGAAAAACTAAGGACAACTAAAGAAATAGAAAACTGAATTAACAAAAAAAAAAGGAAAACTAAAAAAAATAAAAAAATTGGTTGAAAACTAAAGAAAAAAAAATTATTCAAAAAATACCAAAATGAAACCAAAAAAAATTAAAGAAAATATAATTAAAACCAAAGAAAACTAAAAAAAAATATTGTTTGAAAACTAAAGAAAAAAATTTATTCAAAAAATACCAAGAATTGTACAAAATAATTTCGTGTCTCCCAAAAACGAAAAATTTTTTTTAAAATGCATAAATTTTTGTTTTTAAAATTCTTTTTTTTTATCGTTATTTTGTTATTTACATATTTAAAGGGCGTTATTATATTGACTTGAAACAAGTTGAGGGAAAAAAAAAAATAAATAAACTTTACACATTTTTTTCCCGACATGCATTTCTTATACAATTTAATTTTTTCTTCGAAGATTCTTGAGTTATAAAAATTTATGCAAAAACACAAACTCACACATATACAATTTTGACTCTCTTTTCTAAAGGGGATTTTTTTTCCATGCATGTGCTTTCTATATGCACATTTCTATGTATGTGTTTGTGAATACCTTGGTATCGTGTCATCATCCATTACATGCAACGAACGCATTCGCAGATTTCGTGACTTCGATCACGTAAGGGCTAAATATATATCTGCAAATTGCTTCGTGTCTTGGAACAAAGTATACTGCACTTATGTTCACTTAACAAAATTGTTTAATTGACTGTATTTGGATATAATTTATATATATATATATATAAAGAAAAAAAAAAGTTTTCTCAAGAATCGAATTTTCAGAACTGGAAAAAATTTTTTATTTGCAAAAAAAATACTGATGAGAATGTAAAAAAATATTTTTTTCGAAAAAAAAATGCATATGAAGGAGTTTGTCAAATGACTCTATGTATCGGTAAATTTATCATGCAGTTATGATAAAAAGTATATTGACGTACATAACGAGTTTGTTTTGCTCGCCTAAAAAAAAAGATACAAAGAAAAGACAACTTTTTACATTGTGTTTATGCGTTTTTTTTTCTCTCTCGATTTTCTAATTACTGTCATTTATTTTCTACTTGTTATTATAATTTTTATTGGAAAAATTTTTATTACAAATTTATTTATTAGTTTTTTTTTCGTTTTTATTAATTTATTTATTTATTCGTAAATTAATTTAATTATTATTAATTTTTATCGATATTAATGAATTCTGTATTATTATATTATTATTAATTATTAATTGAATTAAATTAAAGAATTAAATGTGTCCTTTTTTGAATTTCGCGCCAAAAGAGTTCAGTAAATCGTCGCCTAGATGGCGACAAAACTCTCTCATAAACGAAATGAAACAAATTTAGAACATGAATAATGGATTATCTAAAATCCTTTTAGTTATAAATCGAGAATTTTTTTACGAATTAATAAAATATACCAATTATTTTATTGAAAATAATATTTTTCATCACTAATAAGAAAAAAAATTCTTCTTTACTGACAATTTTTTTTTTGCGAAAGATTATTAATTATTAATTGAACTATTATTATTAATTAATACAAATTTTTATTCTTATTAATTAATACGAATTTTTGTTATTATTAATTAAGACGAATTTTTATTCTTATTAATTGATAGCAATTTTTGTTATTATTAATTAAGTCGAATTTTTATTCTAAGTAATTAATACGAATTATCGTCACAAAGTAACAAAAACAGTGGGAAAAAAAATTTTTTTTTTTAAATGTGTAAATTTTTATCTTTGAGAGCTGTTAATTAAGAAATAAAGTGCATTTGCCTTGTTGAATAGTAATAGGAAATTTGAGACGTCACGTCGCGACAATGCGTATACCTGAAGTAAGTACACGTGCATGAGGCTAAAAGTGCACACAAGAATCTATTTACGCATGCGTGCGCGAATGCACAAGCGCAATTCCATAAAGTGCTTCCACGATCTGTTTTGTCGACGTCTCGAGTATGTTGACAATTTAAAACCAGTGGCGAATATTGTCGATCAATTTTTCTTTAATTTACGCCAATTTATTAAAATTTTAATTTCAAAACCTTTGCGAATTTAATTTCTAGTCTCACACCCCCCACTCCTACTGCTTGGCCGAATTTTTTCGCCCGTCAATGATATTTAATTTAACTCTTCTCTTGCAATTTTTATTCCAATTACGAAAAACAAAGGTAAACACAATATTTGAACCATTAACAATAAGAAATGTAAAATAAAATTAAAAATAATATTTGCATTAAAAAAAAAAAAATAAAAAAAATAAATAAATAAAATTGTACTGAACCAGAAAATTTATTAAATTGGTAGAAGATTTTCGTTTTTGAAATTACTTACCATAACGTTGGCGATGCAAAATATCAGGAAACTAAAACAAAAACAATTTGACATTTAAAAAATCTTTTTTGAAATTCAAACGTGGGAAGAATGGTTAATTTATTCAAAACTACAATGTGAAAAATAGTCATTGAATCGAAATGAACCCGGAAGTTTTGTTACTATTTAATTCCTGCCTTAGAAAAAATTAAAAAACTAAATTCCATAAAAAAGCAAAAAAAAAAAAAAAAGTTTACTATCATTTGCATCGGTCAATTAATATTTATAATAATATTGTAAACAGACTTCAAATTTTCTTAATTAATAAATATTTATTCTAATTTTTTTTCTTTTATTTATTGTTGATGTTATTAATTATAAATTAATAATTAATTAACAATCTTAATAATAATATTAACAATTAATAATAACAAATAATAAATAATATCAATAATAATATTAATAATTAATAGATAGCATTAATAAAAATATTAGTAATTAATAAATATTATTAATTATAATATTAACTATTAATAAATAGTATTAATAATAATATTAACTATTAATAAAAATATTAATTTAAATAATAACCGAAATTTTTAAAACTGAACAATTACCAATTGAAAAAAAGTCAGTCGCAGAGTTCAATTTCCAAATTTTTTTGTTACGAATTTGATTATCTGTAAAGAAAGGGAATAATTTTGTGAATAAAATACTTTTGGTTTTTTTTTCTTTTTCCATTGTAAAAGCACCTTTAGAAAATACGTTCCTGGTAGAGACTTGCTACGTACAAAGTAGCAATCGTGAAGTCAGTTTCATCGCATACCATCTATCTTTCTCGCAGCAATACAACGTCCATGCTCAGACTCACGACAGAATATTCAACACAATGAAAAAAAAAATGAGTGAAAAAAAAACACGTCCTCAAGTCAAGATTATTTTTCTGACACGCACGATCGTTTCATCTTCCAATATCTTCACCGCAATCACCATTTTCGTCAAGAAAAAAAAAGAAATAATTTTTTTCCATCAAAAAAATAAGAAACGATAATAACGCTCCTTCTTTCATTTCTTTTTTCACCTGTATTATACAATTTTGAAGTTTATGAATAAAGTAACTTTTAGTTAAATCCAATAATTTTCATTTGAATCAAGTAATTTTTATCTGAATCAAATAATTATTATCTGAATCAAATAATTTTTATTTAAATCAAACAATTTTTATGTGGATCAATTAATTTTCATCTGAAAACTATTTTTTTCAGTCAAATAATTTTTATTTCAATCAAAACAAATTTTTATTTGAGTCAAATAATTTTTATTATAACTAAAACAAATTTTTATTTGAGTCAAGTATGTTTTATCTAACTCAAATATATTTTTATTTAAATCAAACAATTTTTGCTTGAGTCATAAATAATTTTTGTTTAAATTAAATCAATTTTTACTTATTTTGATTTAAATCAAACGAATTGTATTCGAACCAATAATTTCAGTATTTGAAGAAAATTACAATTTAATGGACTCAAATGAAAATAAAATATTCTACTAACAAAGAATTGTTTGATTTAAATAAAAATTATTTGACTAAAAATTTTTTTTCAGTGTACAGTGTAAAAAAAAAAATGTGTCGAATTTTCCAACGATTTTATACAAGAGAAAATGAAAAATTTTTTTTAGTTTATAACGATTCGGCAACTTGGAGGTAGCTCTCGATTCTATATAAGTGAAATAGTAACACAGGAAGTCCTCATATATATGAATCCCCTGCTTTTGTATTATCAGTTGATTTTTCATGCCTGCTTTGATATCTGATATTGCAGCGCACATCATAGCATCAAAGCGGTCCAGTACGATCATTTTACTCTGTCCGACACACTATGCAAGCGCACCCATTTTCAAACTATCTCCTAGCTTGAATTTAATTTAATTTACATATGTATTGAATTTAATTTATATTAAAATCAAATTATATTCTACAATATCATAGTTGCAATTGTTGTTTGGGAATTTAGATTAATTTTACTTTATATTTGCAATTCAATTTTAATTAAATTAATTTATTTATGTTTAAGCTTTTATTTTCTATTCTTTTTACTACAAGTAAATTTTACTGATTTTTAACCTGAAATTTTACTACAAAAATATTTGGTGGAAATTAAATTGAAAATAAATAAAAATTGAAACTATAAAAATTGATTCATTGTCAGTGAAAATTAACGAAAAATGATTAGTGGACGATTTTATTGCTAATTTAGATTTAAATGATAGTGGAGTAATTTTCTTTTATTATGATATTTTGCCATTGTAAAAAAAGAGGAATACATTTTTTTTTTAAATAATGAAAATTTAAATATGACGTGAAATATAAATTCTCGCGTATTTTCACATCGATACAGGGAGGGAAGTACACTTTATGCATATTTTAAATCACAGCAGTGAGCTAATTGAAGAACTCGGTCTCATTTTTAAATAAAATCTGTTTCTAAATTGACGTTGGCCTTTTGTATTCGATTCAGTTAAATTGGTCTCATCGCACACACTGTCTTTGTATCGACTTGAAGACCAATCGGAGTATAATATAAAACGTGCGCTTCTTTTGAAGACCAAAATAAGGACAAAGCAGAAAAGAAAAAAAGAAAAAGAATTAAATGATAGGAAAAACAAAAAAGTGTCAAGAAAAAAGAAAAAGAAAACAAACAAGAAAAAAAGGGAAAATAAAAGAAAACAAAGGCGGGAGAAATAGGAAAAACAGAAAAAGGAAGGAAAAGAACGAAAAGAAAGAAAGGAAAACAAAAGAAGGACTGAAAAAACATGTAAAAGGAAAAGGAACACTGTTAACTTAAAATCATCAAAATGCAACAAATTGATACCAAAAGCAAAGGAAGACAGGAAAAATAGGAAAAAAGAAAGAGGAAACCAAAAAGACAAAAAGAAATTTTAAGAAAACAAATGAAAGAGAGGAAAAATAAGGAAAAAGGAAACAGAAAAGGCAAAAAAAAAAATAAAACAAAAGAAAGGCAGGAAAAACAAAAAAGGAGGAAAAGAAAATAAAAAAAAACAAGAAAAAGGAAAATAAAACGAAAGGAAGACAGGAGAAACAGGAAAAAAAGGAAACAAAAAAGACGTAAAGAAAACAAAGAAAACAGAAAAGAAGAAAATCAAGAAAAAAAAGACAGGAATAATATGTAAAAAGAAAGAAACAATATGTAAACAGAAAAGACAAAAAAAAACAAAATCAAACAAAAAAAAGACAGGAAAAACAAGAAAAAGATAAGAAAAATAAAAAGACAAAATAAAACAAAAAAAGACAGAAAAACAGGAAAAAATAAAAAAGGAAACAAAAAAGGCAAACAAAATTTTAAGAAAACAAAAGAAAGACAGGAAAAACAAGAAAAATGAAAAAGGAAATAAAAAAACGAAATTCAAAAAAAGAAAGACAGGAAAAACATGTAAACAGGAAAAGGAAACCTAAAAGACAAAAAACCAAAATAAAATAGAAGAAAAATAGGAAAACCAAGAAAAGGAAAAGGAAATTAAAAACAAAATAAATCAAAAGAAAGACTGAAAAAGAGGAAAAAAGAAAAAGGAAACAAAAAAGACAAAATGAATTTTTAAGAAAAAAAAGAAAGACAGGAAAAACAGGAAAAAATAAAACAGGAAGCAAAAATGATAAAAAAAATTTACGAAAACAAAAGAAAGATAGGAAAATTAAGAAAAAAAGGGTAACAAAAAAAAACGAAAATAAAGAAAAGAATGACAGAGAAAAATATGTAAAAAGGAAAACGAAACATAAAAGACAAAGAAAACAAAGTAAAACAAAAGAAAGACAGGAAAAACAAGAAAAAAGGAAAAGGAAACTAAAAAGAAAAAAAAACAAAATAAAACAAAAGATAGACAGGAAAAAGAGGAAAAAAGAAAAAGGAAGCAAAAAAGACAAAAAGAATCTTTAAGAAAACAAAAGAAAGACACGAAAAACAATAAAAAAGGAAAAGGAAACAGAAAAGACGAAAATAAAGAAAAGAAGGACAGAAAAAACATTGAAAAAGGAAAAGGAAATAGAAAAGACTAAAAAAAATAAAGCAAAAGAAAGACAGGAAAAACAAGAAAAAAGAAAAAGGAAACAGAAAAGACAAAAAAATATAACAAAAGAAAGACAGGAAAAAAGAAAAAGGAAACAAAAAAGACAAAATAAAAAAAGAGAGGCTGGAAAAACAGGAAAAAAGAAAATGGAAACAAAAAAGACGAAAAGAATTTAAAAAACCAGGAAAAACATGTGAAAAGGAAACAGAAAAGACAAAAAAACAAAAGAAAACATAAGGAAGACAGGAAAAAGATGGAAAAAAGAAAAAGGAAACAAAAAAGACGAAATAAAACAAAAGAATAACGGGAAAGCAAGAAAAAAGGAAACAGAAAAGACAGGAAGGAACAAAAGAAAACAAAAGAAAGACAGGAAAAAGAAAAAGGAAGCAAAAAAAAACAAGTTTCGTAAAATGTAAAGAAAGAGAAAAATAAAATCCACTTAGAAGAAAAATTTTTATTTTCTTTACCAAAAAATATTGAAAATTAAAAAATGTTTTCAAATAACCAAGAATGTATAATTTTCAGTTACAATGATAATAGTTGATGATTAGTGAAATTTTAGGAACCAAACAGTCGGTTTGAAGTGAGATATCATCGACTATTGCTTCTTCTTTTTTGTGTCTTGTTTCATGACCGCAATCGATAGCTACTATATGCCCTCTCATACTTGAAAAAAAAAAGTTGATCGCGAAGATTTGATCTCGGAAGGGAAGAGGAATTATTCGAATAACCCAAACACTTTTGTCCTGAATTACAGACGTATACACCTACATTTCAAATTTATAATTTAGTATATAAATGTGTGTGTGTGCAAGTTACAAACATCATATCATTTTCTTATTCTTCTTTTTTTCTCTCGCTATCAAGATACGAATACAATTTTGCACCTAATTGCCACTGTACAATCCGAATGAACCATCGGACATTAGAGCGAATCTCCAGTCGGGTAATTTTTAGTTTTATTTTTTTTACACGTATGTTATATGTTAATTAATAATTATATGTTAATTAATCATTTGCGACTATTGTTAAACTCGTTGATTACTTGAGTACTTGAGTTAAAATAATTTATTGTAAAAAATAATTAATGGAAAAATAAACGATAAATCAATAAACAAATAAATAATAAAATAAACAAAAATAAACAAATAATAAAATAAACAATAAATGAACCAATAAATAAACAATGTTATTAAGTTAACAATTTTATTTAAAAAAAAAACAAAATAATTGTTTGTTTTTAATTCGTTACCAATTTCGTTATTATAAATAAAATTTAATTTAGTCTTACAATTTCAAAATGAATCGAATTAAATTAAAAATAATCGTTAATAAAAGAGATTGTAATAAACATAAACAATAAATAATACACAAACAATATAATAAAATGAGCGATTATAATAAATAAATAAATTAATATAATTTTTTGTTTTTTATTTATCGTTAATTTTGTAATTTAATTCAGCTTTTAAAAAAATATTTTTTGAAATTTTGACTATTTTTTTTGGGGAAAAACCTTTGATTTCTTTGATTTCTAATTCCTAATTTCTAGTTTTGAATTATACAGTTTGATAATTATAAATACAATGAAATGACGAAAAAAGTAGGTTAGAAATAATTTTCTTTATGACATTAAATTGTTTTCAAAATGTCATTGAAAAAAAATTAATAAGCTGATGAAATTTTGTTGAAATATTTCATATTCAAATATTTACAAGACCTACAATGTTATAATTTGTAATTCTTGAGCAATAATTTATTTTAAGTTGCGTTTGTTTTCTTTTTTTTCTGTTACTTTTTTTTACTTTTTTCCCAATTTTTCTTTTGTTATTAATATTGATAATTTGATAATTTGCACTTTTTTGTTGCGTCATGTGTAATTAGGAACGGGAATAAATAAGAGTATTGTACTAATTGTATATTACCTTTAAATTGTTTATTCCCGTACTCAACAGGTGCATTTCTTTATGATTACTGGTGTCAGATAAAGAAAGAGAAATTGCACCTGCACTAAATAATTCTTAAACTTCCATTCACATTAGAATAACATCAATTTTGCCCTTTGCGTTGATTGGAGCATTTTAAATACACTGTAAAAAATATTGGTAAATTTTCCTAACATTTCTTAGGTAATTTCTCTTATAATTTTGGGTAAAGTCATTTTACCTAAAACTTTTGGTAATTCTACCAAAATTGTGAAATATTACCTAAATAAATTGGAAAATTTTCCTAAAACTTGGGTAAACTCTTGGGAAAATTTCCAAATTTTGTGGGTA
Source organism: Leptopilina heterotoma (assembly GCF_015476425.1). Lineage (NCBI taxonomy): Eukaryota > Metazoa > Arthropoda > Insecta > Hymenoptera > Figitidae > Leptopilina > Leptopilina heterotoma. The sequence goes on along the minus strand of NW_025111191.1, from coordinate 1,508,652 downwards.
AAGTCATTTCACCCAAAGATGTTGGGAATTCTACAAAAATTGTGAAATATTACCTAATTAAATTGGAGAATTTTCCTAAAGCTTGGGTAAACTCTTGTGAAAATTTTCAAGGTTTTGTCACATCTGGTTCATCTTAAGATGGCCAGCTAAGGCCTTTTTGGCGTCCTTTTTGGCGTCAGTTGCTCTGCAGCATTTACTAGAGAAGCTACATCCGCGCGTGAAGGTTTTCTTGTTTTTACAGTGTTTTTAATAAAAAATGTGGTTTTTAATTGAAAGTAAATGTATGTGTGATGTTATATTTTATAAATAGTGAATAATAGTGAATTTTTTAATTAATTAATCTGCTTCTTTGTATTATCTGTTATTTCGACGATTGTTAATTTCTTGTTATAAGTAGATTAATAATAAGTGTTGATAATGATTAATCTAATATAATATTCATACTATTTTATTATTGTTTTTCATAACTATTTATTATTGTATGTGAAAACATATTTTGTAAAATAGTTTTGTATTAAAACATATTTTATATGAAATAAAAAGAATCACTATAATCTGCAATTATTGTTTAAAATTATATTAGCGAATTTTTTTAAATTGCGGATGAAAAATTAACTATTCCATTTCATCACTTATGTATTTTCTCAAAATGTTTAGATAAAAAATTATCACAAGTCTTGAATTTCTCCAAAAATTTCATGGGTATTTCTACACATAACTTTGGACAAAAGTACAAAAATTTGTGTAATTTTACCTAAAATTTTTTGGGTATTTTTTCCAAAACTTTTATAAAAGATACCAAAATGTTTTTATTTTTACCCAAAACCTTTTAGGTATTTCTTCCAAAATCTTTGGGTAAAATCACTAAAACTCTTGTGCATTTTTACCTAAAACTTAATAGGAATTTTTTCAAGAAATTTTGGGTAAAACTTCCAAAAATCTTGTGTATTTTTACCCACAAATTCTTGGTGAAAATTACTTCCAAAACATTTTTGGTAAAATTACCCCAAAAATTTTTTACAGTGTATATTTAGTGAGTAATTTTAAATTCCATTCAAAGAAAGGTGTAAAAAATTTTTGGTAAATGTTTGTAAATATTTATAAATTTCATTTTAATTTGTATTTTTTATTTTAGAAAATTTTTTTTGAAAATAAAAAAATTCAATAATTTTACTCTTCTTTTACAATTTTACAATCAATAAATAGGTATTAATATGTTAATTAATAAAGATAGAAAATAGAAACTAAAGAATATTTATTAACAAATTAATTAAAAAATTAATAATAAATTAATAATAAATAAAAATAGTAAATACAATAATCGGCTAAAAGTATATAATATAATTAATAAATTAATAAGTTAGTAAATTAATAAATAAGTTTACAATTTTAATTTGTTCTCCCCCCACTCCTACTACTTAGCCGAATTTTTTGCCCACCAATCACATTTAATTTAGCTCTTCTTTAATAATTTTTTAATTAATAAATAGATTCTTAATTAGTTAACTATTTAATAATTGAAAATAGAAATTAGAAACTAAAAAATAATTCATTAATTTATAAATAGGTTTACATATTTAATTTCTGCTCCCCCTACTCTTACTACTTAGCCGAATTTTTCGGCCACAACTCACATTTAATTTAACTCTTCTTTTACAATTTTTTAATTAATAAATAGATTTTTAATAACTTTAATAATAAAAATAGAAAATAAAAACTGAAAAATAAGTAATTAAGAAATTGATAAATTAATAAAAAAGTTTGCAGATTTAATGTCTACTTCCCCCACTCTAACTCCTTAGCCGAATTTTTTGCCCACCACTCACATTTAATTTAACTCTTCTTTTACAAATTTTATAATTAAGAAATAGATTTTTATGAGTAAATTAATAAAAATTGAAAATAAAACGAAAATAAAACGAAAATAAAAACTAAAAAATAAATGTTAAAAAAATAAATTAATATTCAATAAAAATATGAAATAATAAAAATAAATTTTTGAAATTTTAATTTTTTTCTCTTTTGCAAAAATTGAATGTATTTTTTCTTGTATCTTATTTACTGTAAACAGTTGATAAACAAAAATAGTGTGAAAAAACCAAATAGGTTGATAATAATTTGAGAAAATGTTATCTATATAAAATTGTCAGTATAGAGAAGCATGTGGACAAGTGTTTCTAGTATGGCTTAATCTATTTGAAACTAAAAGAACCTATTTGTCTGATATGTAAGTGGAACAGTTGCATTGAAAATGAATATTATTTGATCTATCAATGATTACTATACTTCTTAACAATGTATGTTATTTGAATTCAATTTTCTTATCCTTCGAATTATTTGCAAATTTTCATTCAATCTTTCTTGATCTTCAATTTATGTTTTTATCAATTTTTTTTCAAGACGTAAATTAATTTCAAATGTTCACAAAAATTTATGAATTTTAGTAAACTGTATTTTCAGTAAATTAGTTATAGTAAATTAATTTTAGTAAATAGGTTTTAAAAATTCTGTTAGTAAATTAGTTTTCGTTAATTAGCTATAGTAAATTAGTTTTAGTAAATTAGTTATAATAAATTAGTTATAGTAAATTAATTGTAATAATTTAGTTGTAGTAAATTAGTTATAGTAATTTAGTTATAGTAAATTATTTTTAGTAAAAGAAAACTGTAGTAATAGTAAATTATATTTATAAAAAATTATATTTATAATAAATTAGTTATAGTGAATTAGTTACAGTAAAAAGTTTTAGTAAATTAGTTCTAGTAAATTATACTTATAGAAAAATCTAGTTATCGAAAATTATAGTAATAGAAAATTATAGTTATAGTGAATTATAATTAAAGTAAATTATAGACATAGAAAATTATATTTATAGTAATTTATAGTTATAGTAAATTATAATTATAGTAAATTATAGTTATAGAAAATTTTAATTATAGTAATTTATAGTTATATAGTAAATTATAGTTTTATAATTATAGAAAATCATAACTATAATAAATTAGTTATTTTTTATACTTATATAGTAAATAATATTTAATTAGATATCTATTTATAGTAATCCAAAAGAACTTTATACTAACCTAAGTACTATAAAGTAATATAAGAACAATATAGTAATTTAAGAACTATATAGTAATCTAATTAACAATTTATTTACGAGAAAAAAAAATTTTTATAATACAGGGAAAATTCTTTTTAATTAAAACATGTTTGGGTAGATTGTCAATGTCAGGAAGAAAATATGACGTCTCTCGTCGTATTTAACAAAAAAGAAATGATAAATTATTAATGAAAGATCAATGAAGCCTTCAATGTAGAAACATAAATTCGATTTTTCATGTTGATGATTTCTGAAATTTTTTGGATCTGACGGTTGCAGAAACCTGATATCCTTCATGTCGTGGTCAGTTGATCAGTTTCTCTTTCATTGCATATTTTGCCGCGAGAATTCAATTTTTAATCAAGATTTTGAAATTAATTTTTTTCAATTAAGAAAAACGTGAAATTATATATAGTCTTTAATTAGTAAATTAAATTTTTGTCAATTCTTTTTTTTTTGTTATTTATAATAAACAATGTATAAAAAAGATTTTGAAGTAGTTTTCTTTTTTTAATAGACAATAGAAAAATGATGTGTGCTTGGTAACGAGTGTAGAGATAAGGGAGCTACTTCAAGGTTATTTCTATACTTTGATGTCACTTGATAAAAAAAAAGAGAAAAAAAGAAAAACCAGAAAATATAAACTATGTCAAAGAGCATGACTTGGCTTTTGTTAAAGATTTGACGGTCACTGGAGATTTCAATTTTCAAATTGAAAAATTAAAAGTAAATCTTAAAAATATTCTCGTTGTTATTTCTAAGACGGAAAAAAAATCAAATTTGTATTTTACCGAAAAGTATATTTTTAGAAATTATCGAAAAAAATTTAGTTATTGAAAATTTTCATTTTAATTGAAAATTAGAATTTAAAAATATTATTTTAGATACAAAAGTATTTTTTTTATCTTTAACTTGTCTCTACCTTTTATGTATTTTATATTTGCAAATTCAGAAATAAGAAATTTTTTTTGAGTTTTTTCGAAAAGGGAAGAAAATTGAATATATTTTTCTTAAATCATAATTGGAGAAGTAGGACAAGGAGATGATTAAATTAACGCAACATGCTCCACAAAGTGAAAATTCCTTCAATTCATAATTTTAAAATATTGAACACAAAAACGAGATATTTCTGTAATTAAAATCAATCGATTGACCTACATTAGTACTTGAATACTTGTTAGTATTTATAAACATTTTAAAAATATATATTTTAATCTTTTGTCAATTATTTAATTTTTCCATATTGTACTTGAAATTACTATACTAAAAAAAATTTATTTAATTATGATTAAACTATTTTTTCAATTTATTTGAACAGTTTGAGAAAACACTGTTTTTTTTAAATATTGTGTGTCATTTACAAGGTGATATACTTTTTTTTATTCGCATTCAAAATTAAAAAGAAAATAGTTATACACAAAAATATTAATCACCAACCGAAAAAATTTAATAAAAAAATATTATAATAGAAAAAATTAATATTTATTACAAAAATATTAATAAAAACGTATTAATTTTTTCGAAAATAAAATGTAAAAATTGAAGAATCAGGGAATACGAAAATTTCTTTTATTTTCTCAAATCGAGAGATTTCACCAATCAGTGCAGATTGTAATTTTTTAATTTCATTTTTCAGAGATTGTGTTTCATTGCTTAAAAAAAAAAAAATAAAATAAAATATGTCATTTAATAATTCCTCATTTCTTAATGAGCTTGATTATTATAAGTACTTATCTTTATCTCGACGATAAAATTGAATCCGAAATTGTAACAAAGTACGACTTTTATTCTTTGTATTTCGTTTCAGAAATAGAAATCCAATTATCATATCACTATTCATTAGATAATTGAATTTTAAAATAAGAGCTGATAATCGACTATTATTAATCACTTAAAAAAAAGATTCCTTACACATATTCTAATAACTATTTTACAGTTTTGTAATATTTTTTTCTGTTTCGTAATTAGGTAAAAAATTAGAAATGTAAATTAAAAATTAAGGGAATATTTTTTTTTTCAATCTGTACAAATGAGAAGAATTTTTTTCTGATAAATTCTAATAATAAATTAACAATAAATATAATAAAATGGGAAATTGAATAAAACTATATAAAATCAGTAAAACAAATTTGTAATAAAACAATTTGATAAGACAATAAATTAAATGAAACAAAATAGCTTTCAATTAAAAAATTAAAGAATTAAACAATAAAAGAAACAAATAAAATAATGAGATAATAAAACAATAAATTAATAATTAATAATTAATAAATAAAAATAAAAACAATTAAAAATGTAATGAGAATTCATATGTTTTTTAAAATAATGATTTTATAAATTTTCATCTTTATCAAATAAAAGTAAATTTACATTATTTTTAAACAAAATTAAATTTTCCTTTTTTTAAACAAAATTAAATTTTCCTTTTTTTAAATAAAAATAAATTTTCTTTTAAAACAAAAATATTTTTGTTATTGACAGATGGTAAATAAAATATGGAGCACAAAAAAAAGTTCTATGTATGCGTGTGTGGAGAAAGTTGTTGTAAAACTAATAGTGGAATGATTAACTTTTACAGACGATTACAAGTTTGCTACAAATTCCAAACAGACGATTGAGCTCCTGGTTTTAAAACGTTATTTATTACTTGTCTTATATCTTTGTGATAAATGATAGTCACTCGACTAAAATGTTTCAATTTCTGACGGCGTGTTTACTTTTTTAATTATTGAAACACTAAAAAGAAAAAAAAAATACTACACACACAATTAATCATAATTTTATTATTCAAAATGTGAAGATGCTGCTCGCAGATGATCAAAATGAAAAATTGTCACTCCATTCGAAAATAAAAATTCAAATAAAACTTTATTCAAAATAAAAGCTTCGAATATTTACGTATTTCCAATGTTATTTCGAAAATTCAATTTTTAGATTTGTCTAACGTCGAATAGAAATTTATTTTTCTAATAATTTTCTTTTTTGAATATAAAAAAAATTTTAAATATTTTTTAATATAAAAAAATGTTTTTTAAAAATTTTATTTAATAATAAATGGTTTCTTTAATTTAATTTAATCTTTAATCCGTCCGCATAAAAAATTCATTTGAAATTAATACGAAAAGAATTTCAAGTGTGTCTATAATTATAAAAAAAGCAAAACAATTCCTTTCGTTCAATAAAAAAAAAAAAAAACACTTTTCCAGACAGTGTATCTTTTTTTCATGCTTTAGTTTAAATTTAACATGTATACAGTTTCGTAAAAGCACTGACACTTCACTTTATGTAAAAGCATTATCAAGGTAACGATCATTCGCATCCATATGTAAACAACAACTTTTCAAAAAAAAAGAAGAAAATAAATTTATAAAAAAAAAATTTCTATTTTCCTTTTCTTCTTCTATTGTAAAAAGGAAAAAAAAATTAATAATTTCTCACCAATATTTTCTCCTCTTGAAAAATATATATAAATATATTCGTGAATTGTTCCAAATAAGTTTTGTACTTGTTTTTCAAAGTTGATTCTTATTTTAAAAAATGTTCACCACAAATGAAAAAAAGAAGTAATAAAGAAAAAATTCACACGAAATATCAAAAAATTCACAAGTTTTTTAATATTGCCGAAAATTGAGAAAATTAACGTTAAAGCACATGTTTCGTGTTATTAAATCGCACAACACGTTAAACTAACCTCGTGCAGCGGCACGAATAGTGAACGACGAACTGGATTCCGTAGAAGCCTTCTTTGAAATAATTCTAAAGTCTTTTTAACTTGACTGTACAGGTTTGTGCAGCATTATAACCGCAATTTGCCCGTTTACTGTACACTCAATGTAGAAAGTTAATAAACTGATACGACAAGAACCTGCTACTAAGTGATACGCGATAGTCCCCCTTTCTCTCTCCCCAAATATAAGCAAGATTTTTTTTATCAAAAAAAAAAAAAAAAAAAAAAATTTATATATACATATATTTGAAATTATTTCAAATAACTCCATTAAACAAAAAATTTTTTTTATCAGTATTTGTAATTTTTTCAGTATTTTTAATTTAGAGAAAACGAGAATTTTTCTTGACTCAGTTTTTTCAAAATAAATAAATAAATAAAAAAAAAAAAAAATAGAAAAATACAAAATTATTATTATTTATTATTATTATTATTATTATTATTATTATTATTATTATTATTATTATTATTTATAAGCAAATTAATAAATAAATAAGTAAACAGTAAGTGAATAAATAATTCAATGAACAAATACGTAAATGAATAAATAAATAAATCAATAAATAAATACACAATTTAAATAAACAAATAAGCAAGTATACAAACTAGCAAATAAGTGAATAAATAAATTAATGAACCAATACGTAAACAAATAAGTAAATGAATGAATAAGTAAATAATATGTAACTGAATAAATAATAAGTGATTAAATAAGTAAATAAACAGGTAAATAAATAAAGAAGTAAATGGGACGCGCTCTCAAAAAACGTACCTGAAAAGTAATCGAATTATAGGTTATGCTTATGGTAAATTTATCTTAATTAAAAGTAAAAAAAAAAGTAAATGAATGAAGAATCAAATAATCGAGTAATTAAATAAACAAGTAAGCATGTAAATAAATATGTAAATAATAAGTGAATAAATAAATATATTAATAAATAAAAAAGTAAGTAAATATAAACAAAAAAATAAATGAATAAATAAATGGTAAATGAATAAATAAATCGTAAATAAATAGGTAATTAAATAAGCAAATAATAAAATGAGTGTTTAAGTAAATAAACAAGTAAATGAATAATCAAATAATATGTAAATAAATAAAGAAATGAATAAATAAGTAAATTAGTAAATAATAAGTAAATAAATTAATAAATGCACAAAAATTAATAAATTTTGAAAAAATATGTATTTATTAATTATTAATTATTATTAATTTCTTTTAAATTAAAAATTTTTTAATGTTCACTTTAATTTTCATTGCAAATTTTTTTTTACGTAATTTCGATTTTTAATTATTTTTGAATTCAATATTTTTTTTACCTAATTACAATTTTTTATTTATAATTTATTTATTACTTTACTGTTTTAACTTATTTTTTAACTTAATTTTCCCTTTTCCCATGCAACTTTAATTTTAAATTTAATTTCGTTTTTTCATTTTAATTTTTCTATTCAATTTTTTATTTGTAATCTTACTGTAATACAACGCAGTTATATTTTCATTTTGAAAATTGCAATTGAAATATCAAAAAGGTCAAACCTTTTGTTATTCCTTTGACGCATACTCAAATTATTGTCCTTCAAATGCAAACAAATATACTGATTATATTAAGATAAAATAAGAGATTAGAATATTGATTTGAAAATTTGTGAATTAAATGAAAATTATGAAAAATTTGAAGTTGCGTCGATTTACCTTTTTTTAATACAGTTTTTCTATTTAAATAATAAATTTTCTTATAATTTTATTATATTTTTGTTATTCTTATTTAATATGGAAAAATTTAATTTGTGAAGAAATTAAAAAATTGCGAGAAAAAATGTCTAATATATAAAAAATTGAAAAAAAAAATTTTAAAATGCGAGAAAAAATGTCTAATAAATAAAAAATAGAAAAAGAAATTTAAAAATTCTTTAAATTATTAGGTATAGTTGAAAAATTAAAAATTTAACTACTTGATTTAAAATTAAATTATAAAATTTATAATTAATTCAAAGAAAATCAACAAATTAGTCAAAAATTTTGCAAGTTCTTTAGTCGGAAAATCGAAAAAAAATAATTAAGTTTTTTTTTTTTTTTGGTTAACGGTATTTGAACCATTATAACGTCACAATTTTAGAACACATGCTTTGCAGAAATTGTGACGTCAAAATGATTCAAATGCGCTCAAGTAAATGAAATACATAAATATTAAATTTATTTATTTAAATATTTCTTGCATTGAGTTAATAGTAAATAAAAAGAAGTCAGTATTTTATTTGTATTTTTACAACGTTATATTTATGTCGTCAATTGATAATTGCAATTTTTTTTAGATTTTAGAAACACATAGGAAAAAAAAATAATTAAAAATATTTTAACCCATTATTTTTACATATTTATATTTGTGAAATAAAAAAATATTTAAAATGTAATAAAATAAAATATTTTAAATATAGCATATTATAATAAATGTAATAAAATATAGTAAAATATAAAATAATAAAACATAATACAACATAATAAAATATAATATTATGCGTAGAAAAAATAATATTATAATGCAATATAAAAATAAAAATTAAATTACATACCCACTCTGGCTTTACAAGTTTCCATCCCGAAGTGACGCGCAATATAATTGGTATACAAAATTTAAATTCTCAATCACGTGTTTTCAATATTTAAATTACATCCCCCCTCCCACTTTGGTTTGTACAAGTTTCTGCGCCAAAGCAACGCGCAACGTGATTGGTGCAAAATTCAAAATTCTCGACCACGTGTTCTCAAAATTGATACTAACTTTTAAAAACTTCTAAAAAATATAATTTAATTTATACTATACAAAAATTTACTATACAATTATTTTAAAAGAATGAAATATTAGAAAATTAAATTATTTATAAAAAATTATAAATAAAGTAACAATATTCTACATTGGAATTTATTTTTGTTTTCAGAGAAATATAAGGATGCGGCATATTCCTGCTTTCCTGATTTTCAATTCTCACTCTCACGTGACGGGAGTCAGTTGCCAGATGACATGCGTGGAAATTTTGGAGAAAATGTCGACGCGCGTCTCGTTCGATCACGTGTTTCTAAATTCATCCTCACAATTTAATTTCATTTTAATAATTATTATTAATAATTAATATAATTCGTTAATTGTTAATTTGATATTAATTTTTTTTTCTTAATTTCGGAAGTGTTCGAATTTTAATTTATTTTTAAGTAAATGATCCTAAAGTTCCGAGTTCAAATGGACGCGAAATTAATTAAAATTTTAAAAAAATTCAATTTTTATTACAATAATTTTGCGATACAGTAAAAAAATATTAATTAAAAGTTTCTGAATGTTAAAGGGAATTTTTTAAATTTTTTCTACCAAACGGTAATTTACGAAAATATTTTTCATCAAAAATGTTTTTTTCAGAATGGAAAATAAAATTAAACTTGAAATTTATTAATGAAATTATTAATGCAAAAATGGGGAACTAAATCTATTTTTTTCATTTGATTCGTTCAAAAACTTGTGGATCATTATAAATATCGGGAGTGTTCGCTAAATTTAAAACCGCGTTCGCATGTAATTAAAAAAAAAGTTTTTCCAGTTTTTTTTTCGATTCCCTGTCCAGTTTGTTAACACGTGGTTCGGGAGTGTTCGAAAAAAATTTTTAAATCGCGAGTGATTTTTTTGGTGCTCCAAAAATGACATCGTTCGAGTGAAAATCGAGACTCGAGGTTCATTGTAAGTTTATTTTTTTAAAATGGTTTAAATTATTATTATACTATTAATACATTTTAATTTTATAATTTATTATTATTTTATTACTATTTCCTTATTATTTTTTATTATTAGAGTTAATAGTTAATTTTTAATAAATATAATCAATGGTTCTGGATGCTCTTAAAAAGAAAAAAAATTTATAAACAGAAGATTTTATTGTTTCGGGTGTGAAAAATTTTTTTTTTTTGGCTTCAATCGTCGACCATAAACGTGTTAACTGAAACCTACTTGAAAATTAAATTATTTATTTAAATTACCTTTATTTAAAAATATTTTGAAATTAATTTAAATTAATTAAAAATATTAAAAAATAATTTAAAATATTTGAGAATAATTTTTGACTACTCCTGATTTTTGGGATTAGAACGAAAAATGAGGAATTAGGAAATTTTTAATTTCCCTTTTTCTTTTATATAAATATTATAATTTTTATTATAAGTTTATTATAATTTTTATTATAATTTTTATATCACAATTTAAAAATTTTTTTTATGGGGAATTATTCGAGAATAAAATTTAACGACTGTTTACCCTTTTCCGCCCACGAATTTCTTGCGGCATGCGATTAAAATTCCTGAAATATTTTAATAAAAAAAATGAATTAGGGAAAATTTTTAAATTTAAATTAAAGTAAATTAACATTAGTATAACTTTAATAGAAATTTTTTTCCCTTTTTTTTTATTTTTTACTTTGTATGCTTATATATATATTTCAAGGATAAAAATTATTTTTTAATGATATAAATCTGATGGGAAAATTGTTGTCTTGGTGTATATATATATATAAATGTATGAAATTAAAGAAAAAATCTGGACACATGTTGCTGGTCAATTACCGGTTCTTTCTTGACGGTCATATAATTATTAAAGTACATCGTCTGCAAAAATTAAGAGAAAACTCATTCGCTTACCTCCACTTTGGAGGGAATTATATAATAAAATATTTTTAATATCACGATCATGAGAAGTTGATAATCACGTTTTACATTTACAATTAGGACAAAAAATAATGACAAATAATGATGACGAAAAAAAATTCAGGGAATAATATCGTAAATAATTAAAAAATGGGTTAAGCAAGTTGTATTGTGTAAATAAATGTGGATATTGTAATCATTCAAATATTTTATTCTATTATATTTTGAATAAAAATTCTGTTTTTGATTATTATATTTTTTTAGTTCTACTTTTTTGTTTTTATCGTATTTTATATTCTATTTTTAGTAATTTTTATAGTATTTTATACCTATATTATTTTTATTTCTTATTTTTCTTCTTTTGTATTTTTTTGTATTTTATTTATTTTTATTTATCTATTTCTATTTTTGCATTTATTTTTTTATTTCTATTTTTTTATTTCGATTTATTCTTTTATATTTTTTTTATTTCAATTTATTCTTTTATTTTTTTTTTATTTGTAGGTATTTTATTCTTTTAATTTTTATTTCTTTCTTAATTATTTTTATTTACTTTTTTTTATTTACTTTTTTTATTTACTATTTTAATTTTTCTTTTGAGTAAAAATTTTTTCTTGTTAGGTGTGTTCTTTTTTCGCAAATATAAAGTTTTGAAATTAGTGTATATACGCTCAGACATAAGGGGTCAGCCACACTGTCGGTTTATTTTAAGCAATTTCCCAAAAATTTTGCAGTCTCCACTGTTTCGAGAGAACGTGGATCGCGTGTGCGATATAGTAAATCCGTCATTAAAAATTCTGTTGCACGCGTGTATGGCTACAAATCATCAATGCACCATTGTAGGGGCAAAGTTTTGTTCCAAAAATTCTTGGCGCCTTCATTTATAAACGCCGATATTCGACGCCTTGAGATTATTTTCTTTTCATTTCATCAACGAGTCAAATAGTATTTTAAAAATTTTTTCATTCGCAATTCATTTCATTTTCAACAAAGTATAACGTTGAAACATTTTTATAATCGTATATTTTTGAAATTAAAAAAAATTTATTTTGTTTTTCAATTCAAATTACTAATACTTAAATTGATTTAAAGTAATTTTTTTTGTATTTTTCTTTATACTTTATTGTTTTTGTATCTTTTCTTATATTTTATTTTTTTGTATTATTTTTTAACTGTATTTTTGTATATATATAATTTTTTTGCATCTTCTTCATATTTTATTGTTTTTGTATCTTTTCTTATATTTTGTTTCTTTGTATTTTTTTAAAATTAATTTTTTTGTACTCTTTTATATTTAATTTTTTGCATCTTTTTCCTTTTTTATTGTTTTTGTACCTTTTATATTTAATTTTTTGCGTCTTTTTTTTGTATTATTGTTTTTGTATTTTTATTGTTTTTTTATCTTTTCTTAATAATAATAATAATAATAATAATAATAATAATAATAATAATAATATATTTATTCTGCTTTATAAAATATTACATTTTGTAGCAGAAGAATTCCGTTTACAATATATTTGATAATATCAGCCTTTAGATTCTGTACCTTTTTTACATTTTTTTTGTTTGCATTTTTTTATATTCAATTTTTTTGTACCTGTCTTTTTCATATTTTATTGTTTTTGTATTTTTTAAATATTTTTTAATACTTTATTTTACGGAAGTTTTTATATTTTTATCTTTTGTATTTTTTTATACTTCATTTTATTGTATTTTTTTATACTTTTATCTTTTGTATTTTTTTATATTTAATTTTTTGCATCTTTTTTATATTTTATTGTTTTTGTATCTATTCTTATATTTTGTTTCTTTGTATTTTTTATTATTTATTTTTTTGTATTCTTTTATATTTAATTTTTTTGCATCTTTTTCCTATTTTGTTGTTTTTGTATATTTTTTTACATATTTTTTGCTTGCATTTTTTTATATTCAATTTTTTTGTAAATTTTTTACATATTTTTTACTTGCATTTTTTTATATTCAATTTTTTTGTATCTTTTTCATATTTTATTGTTTTTGTATTTTTTTGTTTGTACTTTTTTATCATTTTTATATTTTATTGTTTTTGTATCCCTTTTATATTTTAATGTTTTTGTATCTTTTCTTATATTTTTATCTTTTGTATTTTTTTAATATTTTGTTTGTTCGTATTTTTTATACTTTATTTTATTGCATTTTTTTTTTATTTTTATCTTTTCTATTTTTTTCTATTTTTATCTTTTGCATTTTTTTATATTTTTATCATTTGTATTTTTTTATTTGTAACTAATTATTAAAAACTTATTTTCAATAATTTTTTTTTATTATTTATTATTTAACAAACATTTTTTCTATTATTTATTATTTAACAAACATTAATTTTTTTTTATTTTTTATTATTTAACAAACATTTTTTTTATTATTTATTATTTAACAAACATTTTTTTTTATTATTTATTATTTAACAAACTTTTTTTTTATTATTTATTATTCAACAGCAATTTTTTTTCATTACTTTATAAAAAATTTCTCGGCTTATTAGTAATTGATCGATTGCGGGGATCAATTTGATCGTGTAAATTCCCCATTTGTTTTATAAATAGGCAAATTAATGGGTTCTTTTATATAAAATAAAAAAAAATTCTTATTTCTCACCTCCCTCATTTATCTTTTCTTGACTATTATCATTGAAACTAATTCAAGATATAGATATATAGATATTGAATGAATTTCAACGCCTGCAGGGAGGTCCGAAAAACCGGTTCCATTTAATGACAGACTATTCTGCATCCGTTGTGCGCGGATTTTAATGTGGTTTTCTGGATTCAATAACCGCACTAGAGTATGGTGTTTCGTTTCTTCCATCTCATACCTTTGTACTTTGCTACTGTACTTACAAATGAATAAAGTTTTCTTCGCTTCCCTTTTGATTTCTTCATCATCATCTTTTCTCTTATTCTTGTATATGTATTTGTTCTTCTCTTTTATTTTTTCGTTTTTTTTCCTATTTCTATTTTCTACATTCAGTTTTTTAATTTTTCACATTTGTAAAATTATTTTGATATTTATTTTTTTATTTGTTATAATTAGAGGGGAATTTAATTTTTCGTGAGTTAGTTTTCGTTTGCTTCTTTACTGTTGTTGAAAACAATTCTTTTAGTTTTTGTTTACTTGGAAATTTGTTTTTCCAAAATTATTTTGTATTTATTTTTTAATTTCTTTGGTTTAAATAATTTTTCTTCCAGATTTTATTTGTAAAATGTTTATTTTCTTAATTCTTAATTATTTTTTTAAATTTCTTAATTAATTTAATTTGATTTCGTTTAAGTAATAAATTTTTCTTCTAGTTGTTATTTGTTAAAAATTTATTTACTTAATTCTTAATTGTTTTCTTCAAATGTTTTCTTAATTTCTCTTCTTAATTCTTCTTAATTTCTTAATTTAAATTAATTTAATTTGATTTTTTTATATTTAATTCCTTTTAGTTTTTGTTTGTTAGAAATTTTTTTGTTTGTTAGAAATTTTCGTCTCAAAATTGTTTTCCATTTATTTATTTACAATTTTTTTTCTTAGTTTTCGTTTGTTAAACAATTTTCTTTTCTGGAAATTATTTTCTATTTATTTTTAAGTGTCTGGTTTTTGTTTGTTAAAAATTTACTTTGTCTCTTTTTCCTTGAATTTTGTTTGGAATAATTTTAAATTAGGAAACACTTTGTTAAATAATTATTACCATATATGTAGTATAAGTTGAATAGGAAAAAAAAATTTAATTTTAAATGTTACAACATTGTTTTTTTTAAAAGTCTACATAACATACATTATATTATTCATTGTAAGAAGTTGAAACAGGTGTTTAAAATATGTGAATGTATAAACCGGTTTATTTAGCGAAACGAAACTGTCATTTGGCGCCCTCTTGAAACACAATTGAGAAAGCGTTAAAACAAACATTTGAGTGATAAGTGTTTGCAGTCGGTATTGATTATTCTACATTATCTAGAAAATTTTTTGATAATTTGTTGTAGTTGCATTCTTAAAAAATAGAATTAAGAATAAATTGAATTATTAACTTTATTACAATTTATTTTATTTTTCACTTTTTTTATTTTATTTATTTATTTATTAATTATTAATTTAATTATTTTTATTTTATTTTTAAAATTTTTATTTCTTTATTTATTTATTCATTTACTGTTTATTATTTACGTCTTTTTCATTTATTGTATTTATTATTACTTTTTAAAAAAAAATTTGTTTCGAAACATTCAATTTAAAATTAAAATTGTTAACAAAATTTTTGGATAATTTTTGTTAAATAATTTTAGAAAAATCATTATAATAAAATTTTATTTACCGACAGATGAAATTGAAATACTATCGAATTAAATGTAGAGAGGCAAGTAGTGGGATTTAGGATACGTTGGATATAGTGGAACTCTTATTTACCGATACCTCTCAAGCTAAATCATCTCTTTTCAAGTAGTTTCAAGTGTTTGTCTCCAGGTTCGCCACCAACACTGTGTCAACCACTTTGCACCCTTTTCATTATTTTACATTCAAAAAAAGGTGAATTTACCAATAAAAATTTGAATTTTCCCCCAAGGAAAAAATTAGCCTTTCATTTTTTTTTTTTTTTTTTTTTTGACTTAAAATAGTCTTTTCCTGTAATTTTCTTTGACTAGTTTGGAGTAGTTTATTCTGCCTCTTTTTGATAAATTAGTCTGTCTATATAATAATTTTACTACTTATTTTTTTTATATTATTTCTGTTTGTCTGACTATCATTGACTTATTCTACTGTATTTCTGAAGAAAAATATTTTAATCCAATTTTCGCATAATATTTTTGATTAAATTATTCTAGGAATTTTTTTTTTAAATTCGGACGACTAAAAACTACTTTTACTACTAATTCCCATTTTACAATAAATACTATCATCCTGTCTGACTGAAACTGACTTTTCTACTGTAAATATTGACAAAAAAACGTGTTCGACTATTTTTCGTTAAATTTTTCTAGTTTTTGGTAAATCTGTCTGACTAATTACAGATTTTACTACTTATTCCTATCTTAGAATATTATTTTTCTGTCTGACTATCGATGACTAGTTCTACTTTATTTATTTAAATAAAAAATTTGTCTGACTATATAATATTTTTACTACTGATTTTTATTTTACAATGCTGCTATCTGTCTGACTATGACTGTTTAGTTCTACTGTATCTGTTAGTAAAATAAATTCTGTACTTTTATTTTACTATTTTTGGATAAATTTTTCTGATATTTTCGTCATTTTTATGTCTGACTATAGGCAACTGTTTCTACTGACTTTTTGTAACTATCCCTGACTTGTCCTACTATTTTCATTAGCAAACAAATTTTTTCCTGTTTTTTTTTCGCTTATTTTTGGTAAAATTTTTCTTACTATTTTTTGATATATTTGTCTGACTAAATACTGACTCGTTCTACTGTATTTATTAAAGAAACTATTTTTCAGTAATTTTTTCTGAATATTTGTAGATAAATTATTTGTAATAACTTTCTCTCACTTGAAACTACTTTTACTAATTTCTATTTTTTAATATTTCTATTGTCTTGTCTGACTGAAAGTAACTTGTTCTACTGCCTTTATTTTAATAAGAAAAGAAAATAATTTTCTTCAATTTTGTTTGACATGGTTTAGTTTATTTATTTTTACCTTTTTTTGTAAAATTGGCTGACTATAGGATGCATATACTACTAATTTTTTTACAATATTACTATACGTCTGACTATCACTGACTTATTCTACTGATTTTATTAAAGAAAATTCTTTACTGTAATATTTTTTTTGGACGAATTTTTGGTTAAATAATTCTGTGCATTTTTTAAGAAATTCGGAAGACGAAAAATTACTTTTACTACTGATTTCCATTTTTAATTATTAGCATTATCATGTCTGACTGGAACTGACTTGTTCTACTGTATATATTAACAAAACAACATTTTCTTCTAATTTTGTTAGCCTATTTTTCTTTTCTTTTCTATTTTTTGGTAGATTTGTCTGACTAAATACAGTTGTTACTACTGATTCCTTTTTAACTATATTGTTATGTCTGACTATTATTGACTTATTCTACTGTATTTCTAAAAGAATTGTTTTTATCCAATTTTCCCATATTATTTTTTATTTCATTATTCTGTAAATTTTTTTAAGAAATTAGGACGACTAAAAACAACTTTTACTACTAATTTTCAGTTTACAATAATTATTATCATCCTGTCTGACTGAAACTGACTTTTCTACTGTACATATTAACAAAAAAAATAATGTTCGACTATTTTTCTTTAAATTCTTCTACTTTTTGGTAAATCTGACTAAATAGGGACTTTACTACTGAATCCTATCTTAGAATATATGTTTTTTTATCTGACTATCGCTGACTAGTTCTACTTTATTTATTTTAATAAAAATATATTTTTTTGAAATTTTGCCTATTTGTGAATAAATTGTTCTGACTATTTTTTTAGTAAATTTGGCTGACTAAATACAGCTTTTACTACTGATTTTTATTTTACAGTGTTGCTATCTGTCTGACTATCACTGGCTTGTTCTACTTTATTTATTAGTAAAAAATTCTTTACTTTAATTTTATTATTTTTGGTAAATTGCCCTCTATTTTTTTCAGTAAATTCGTCTGAATTTATTCTACTTTTCTACTGTTTTCTTTTTTACAATATTGGTATCTGTCTGATTATCATTTACTTATTCTACTGTATTTTTGGAAAAAAACGTTTATGTAATTTTCTTTCACTAGTTTAAATGATTTATTCTGCAACTTTTTGGTAGATTTGTCTGGCTAAATACTACTTTTACTACTTATTCTTTTTTTACAGTATTACTATTTGTCTGACTTTTACTGACTTATTATACTGTATTTATCAGTTAAAAAAAATACTTTTCTGTACATTTCTCGATTATTTTTGGTAAATTAGTCCTACTATATGTAGGTAGTAAAAAAATATTTTCCTTGAGTTTTTATTTATTTATTTATTTTTTTTTTGACTAGTTTTGGTTAAATTTTGCTTACTATTTTTTTTGTTAGTTTGTCTGACAACATACTGACTTTTTCTACTGTATTTATTAAAAAAAATATTTTTCTGTAATTTTTTCTAGATATTTTGTAAATAAATTATTGTCAATATTTTTTGCTAAATTTGTCTCAATTGAAACTACTTTTAATAATTTGTCTTTTACTTGTCTGACTGAAATTGACTTGTTCTACTGTATATATTAACAAAACAACATTTTCTTGTAATTTTCTTTGCCAATTTTACTTTAATCTTTTTTGTTTTTTGATAAATTTGTCTGACTGTAGGCTACTTTTACTACTGATTACTTCCTTACAATATTGATATGTCTGACTTTCGTTGACTTATTCTACTGTATTTTTGAAAATAAACATTATTATGTATATATTTTTTGGACAAGATTATTTATTTTATTTTTTGCTAAATTTGTCTGACTAAATACAGGTTTATACTACTGATGATATTTTACAATTTTACTATTTGTCTGACTATCACTGGCTAGTTCTACTGTATTTATTAGTAAAAAAATTCTTTACTTTCATTTTTTCTATTTTTGGGGAAATTATTTTCACTTTCTTTCGGTAAATTTGTCTGACTATATGCTACTTTCTCTACTTACTTTTTATCTGACTATCACTGACTAGTTCTTCTGTATTTATTAGTGAAAAAATTTTTTACTTTTATTTTTTATATTTCTAGAAAATTATTTTCACTTTCTTTCGGTAAATTTGTCTGACTATAGGCTACTTTTTCTACTGACTTTTTGTCTGACTATCACTGACTAGTTCTTCTGTATTTATTAGTAAAAAAAATTCTTTACTTTTATTTTTTTTATTTTTGGAAAATTATCTTTACTTTCTTTCGATAGATTTGTCTGACTATAGGCTACTTGTTCTACTGACTTTTTGTCTGACTATCACTGACTTATTCTACTATATTTATTAGTAAAAAATATTTTCCTCTATTTTTTTACTAGTTTTGCTTAAATTTTTCTAACTATTTTTTTGTATGTTAGTCTGACTAAATACAGCTTTTACTACTTATTCTCATTTACAGTTTGATGATAAAAACTAATGTTTTAATTTTTTTCTTTTCGATTTTATTCAAATATTTTTCGACTTTATTTTTAATTCCTTATTACTTTTTTAGTCTTTTTTAATTATATATTTGATTTCAACTCCATTTAATTTTCATTTCGACAAAATTAATAATTTAACAAAAAAAAAAGACAGCCTGTCTGACTAAATTCTATTTTCACTACTGAAAACTTATTTTAAAAGAAACTATGAAGCTTGAAAAAAATAAAACTAAAGGTTTCGTGTAAAAATAAATAAAATAAATAAAACAAAGGAAAAATTAGAATATCCAGGTAAATAACAACACAAATAATTTATTTTTTTATTAAGTTTATTTTATATATCGACAACAACACGTCATACATTAGAAAACAGAAGGTTTCTTGAAGCAAACTTGAATGAAAAGTTTTGTGGAACAATCCGAGAGACACTATGTGAGTGTGCCGCGCCATCATCTATGGAGTCGTATATATATTTAATATTGTGTGTATCGCATTGTGTTTACTTTTATTTTTTTTATTTTTTCATGTCCATAATGGAAAATTATGTATGATTTTTAGTTTTTTTTTCACTGCGTGTGTATTTTTATCTGTGTGTACATGTATAGTGAGGGGGGTGTTTTTTTTCACTGCATTTGTCATGATACTCTTGTGTGTCTCCTAGCCTCTTTTTTTTATTATTTTCTCTCTTTCTCTCTTTTTTACTCTTTTGCTCTCTCTCTCTCTTTCTCTCGCTCTTTTTTTCGCTCTATCACTCTTTCATTCTCTTGCTTTCTCTTGCACTCTAGGTGTAGCACTTCGTGTGTATTTATAGAGTGGCCTTTTTTTTTTTTTTTTTTTTTTATTTTCGTGCGTGAGTATGTACAGAGGCCCAAGTAGAGGCCAGTTGTTACACACTGGCACACAAACATGTACAAACATGAATATAATAAACATCGTGAATGCCGAACAAAATATTTCTTTTTCTGATCTCACTACGCCGTCCGTACAATTTTTTTTTTATTATCACCTTTATTTTTAAACTCTTATTCCCCTGAAAAAAAATTTGTAAGAATTCTAGTGATTTTGAAGGTTGTAAAGTAACTTTGTCTTGTCGAATTTTATTCGATCTGGATTCTCTTTATTTTATCGTTTTTTCGTAGTCGGAAATTTTCGAGAATTTTTGATCGAATAAAATTGCGAAAAGGAAAATATAAAAGGAATGTTTTTGTGACTCTATTTTGGGACTTTGTGATTTTTAATATCTCGCTCCTTGAAATCTTGAGTTTAATTCCAAATTTTGCACTATTGGACTCGGAGCGTCTCTCCACGCCTCCTCTTCGCAATTTATGTACAATTTTACAACCTACCGCACCGCCGACATATAATTTTTTATTATTTTTTTTTTTTATTTAGTTTCCCCTTTAAGTACACGAATAGGACCTAGACATCATTTTTTTTTACACTATACTAACGAAATCTAAACGTTCAATTTTCGTTTTCAACCACACTAGGAATAAATTTTGCGTATCGTTAGTATACCTTTTTTATAGAAATATGCTTACAAAAATAGAATTTCGCGAGGCGTCGAGATCGCTATTTTGACCAAATTGTGCAAATTTTTTGGATTTTTTTTTCTTCGGGTATGCGAAAAAAATTTTTTTCTTTTATTTCCAAAAAGAAGGGGCGAGAATTGGAAAATTTTGCACATATATATTTTTTTTAATAATAAGAGTCATTTTGACAATTCCTTTTTTAGAATTCTTACATAATTTTTTTTTCGCTCTCTTAAAAAAAAAAAAAAACCCCTCCCTGAAGTACTTGACAGTTTTTTTTTTCTTCCGTAACATATACAGCAAAGTGTCTCGAAATTGTGTACAACGTATTATTTTTCGCCGTCATGTACAATAATTAACATTATTAAATATTTTTTTCGACGTGGTGATAAAAATACTTTTTTTTGAAATTAAAGGAAAGAAAAAAGAAAGTAAAATTTTCTGAAAGGGTGTTTAGTTTTAAAATGTCGACAATAAACGTAAATTCTTGTTCGTATGCACAATAACCTCTTTTTTTCCTCTTTTCTCATTCACGTGCACTCACGCGCGCTTCTAAACCTCAAATTAATTTTTTTTTTTCATCATTTAGACTCATTACAATATTACAATATTAGATTACATTATATCATAATACGCTAGCGTTTATTCAATAAATTTTACATACTTTGATACGCAGTATGATGGTTCCAAAAACGGTCACCGGCCAACCAAATTTTGTTCACACATCAATACACCTACGCTCAGTATTTGAAGTAATTTGTACTTGTAGCCATATATTTATAAATATTTTTTTTTAATAGTTCGGCCCCACTTTTTGTTTCATTTTTTTTTTTATTATTATTTTTGGCTCTCCCCTTAATTTTTGCTCTCGACTCTCTTACTCTCTCTCTCTCATTCTCGCGCCGCTAACCGGTATACAAATCGAGGCCTTACACTTTTTTTCTTTTTTTTTTTTTTTTGATACGAATATTTAAATAGTATTACCACAATTTTTTTTTCGCTTTCGACCTGTCGAAATCTTACACGCACGATAAAGTTGCGTTCTTGTATTTTTTTTAACCTTTTGTTGCGCTTAATATTTTCTTAAATAGTATCGAGATATTGACCAAAAATATATTGAAAATAAAAAATGAGGATCGTTTCCGATTTTTGAAAACAGTGTGCGTGCTCCGTGTTTGTATTTTTTCGAAATGAGAGAGGAGCGCCGGTTTTTTTTTTTTTTTTTTTTATTACATTCGCGGTGATTTTTAACCGACGCCCTTGTGGCATTTCGAGTTTTTGAATATCGAGATAAGAGGCGCGGTCACCGGGCGACCAGTTCACCCTCCCAAAAAATTTATACAATAATTTCTTTTTTTTTATTTTTCACTCATACTTCATGCACTCAGTTTTCCTCAAAAAAGATTTTTTCTCTGCTTTTCTTTCTTATTTTTTGCTTTTAGTTCTTTTTTTATTTTCTGCAGTTGGTTTTTTATTTTTAGTTCATTTTGTTGTTCTTTATTTGTAATTTTTTTTGCTTTTGTTTTTTAATTTCTTGTTCTTTATTCTTTGCTTTTGTTTTTGCATTTTCGTTCTTTATTTTTTGCTCTTAAGATTTTGCTTCAATTTTTCTTTTACGTTTTACGTTTTCTTTTTGCCACTTTTTGTTTCTTTTCGTAATTTTTTGTTGTTGTTTCTTTTTAGTTCTTTTTGTTTTTTTTTCATTTCTTGTTGGTTCTTTTTTTATCTTTTATTTCTTTTCTGTTCTTTTCTTTTTTTCTTTTCATTTCTTGATGTTTCTCTACGTTTCTTTTTTTTTTGTTTCTTTTCGGTTCTTTTTGCTTTTTATCGTTTCTTTTAGTTTTTCTACGTTTCTTTTTATTTCTTTTCGTCTCTTTTTGTTTTTTTTACGTTTCTTTTAGCTTTTTTTAGGTTCTTTTGCTTCTTTTCGTTTTTTTAGCTTCTTTTTGCATCTTTTAGCTTCTTTTTAGTTCTTTTTGCATTTTTTAGCTTCTTTTTGCTTCTTTTTGTTTCTCTACGTTTCTTTTTGTTTCTTTTAGCTTTTTTTTTGCTCCTTTTCGTTTTTTCAGCTTCTTTTGGTTTTTTTTTTATTTCTTTCTGTCTTTTTTTACTAACTTTTTTCATCTCTTCTTTTTTTGAGGAAACAATCAGATTCACACAACTCAAATTCTCTCATCAATTATCACACACAAACACACAATCCCCATAAAGTTTCCTCCCCTATAATAGACCTTTTTACAATAATTTTCTTTAGAGCTCCCTAAATCGCGAGAAATAGTTAAAATTTTTATACATCTAAAGTTACTTGCACCCGTTTCGGACGGGGCCGCCGGTGACCATGCCGCCAATCGCGATGCGGATGCAAACCTATCGACTTTTATTTTTTTCTTTTCCTTCACATTTCTTTTTATTTATTTATTATTTTTTTTCTTTTTGGTTTTTTTTTCATTATTCCTCTCACACAATTTTTGTTTGCGCGCGCTCTCTCTTTCTTTCTCTTTCTCTCTCTCTCTTTCTTTTTTTCCGGATATTTTTCCTTCTCAAAAAAGTTTTTTTTTTAATCCTGTCGCTTTTCCTGCCGCTTTTTGTGGAATTTCGAAAAATTGTAATTTTTTTTTAAACCCTTATAAAAATGTACATTCACTATAGTTTATCCCATTAGTTTTGTATTTTTTTTTTCTTTAAAGATACAACAACATACTATATGTATATGGCTCTACAGATGTTCGCTTGCACTGTAACTCAAAAAATTGTGTCATGGTGTAGTTAATAAAAAAAACGTCTCCCAGCATCGAAATAATCGAATTTTCGTAAAATCGTCCGAATTTTCTTTGTTTGAAAAAAAAATTTTTTAATTTCAATTTTTTTCTAGTTTTACTTAGTACCAAATTTTTCGTATTTTCTCGGTACTAATTTGAGAAAAGAAATTTAAAAAAAAATTTTTTAAATTCATTTAACTTTCTTTTCCGAGAAATATAAGAAACAAAATTTTTGGGAAAAATCGAACGATTTTTGATAAAGAGGGAAAATTCGAGTGTTTCTCGCAAGCGGAGAGAACGTTTTGAGTACGGATTTAAAACTTAGGACATTCCCCGGGGATTCATTTTGAGATAAAACTCGGAATTTTTCCCGGGATTTTTCAGATACTCCTACCCGCGTTATGCTTCTTTTCGGGATACCGCAGCGAGCAACACTTTCGCTCATTAATGGATTTGTTTTGAATCCCATTTTTTTTGTTTGTTTTTATTTTTCTCGCTTTTTTTCTCCTTTGGTTTACTTTATCAAATTGGGTTTGGTGAAGGGCCGAATATAAAAATCAGGATGTTAATTTTGTTCTGGTCGAAAAAATTTCTTCGCAAATATTCTCCAAAGGTTTTACATTTCGTTTTTTCCTCTTTTTTTGTTTCCTTTTCGTCAAAAAAAAAAAAATAATTTCTCACGAGTTTTAATTATTATAATTATTACTATTAACCCTTTCCAAAATTGAAAGGTTTGAAAAATGTCATTTTGATTTTTTCCTCTCATTTGAAATATACATTTTTTTTTAACGAAGAGGAAACAATTTTTTTTTCTTTTGAGCAAAAATTTCGTCAAACGATTTTGACGATAGAAAAAATGTGTTGCAAGCGGGCAGCCCCGTTCAATTATTATTTAGTTATTTATTTCATTTTTTTTTAAATTCATTTGTTGTTAACAAGTTGTTTCTTCTTATTTAAAATCTTTATTGTTTTTTTCTTTAAATTACTTGCATAGAAATATCGTGAAATTTTACAATTACAATATTTTTCTTTCTTTCTTTTCTTTTTTTTAATAAATATGGCAATATGTATACGCATTGTTGTGGGAAATGAGAACCAGTCTTATCGAGCCTGCTGTCGTGCAGGGCATATTCTGTAACGTAAAAATATATACATCATCTGTGTTGTATGTATAGTGCTGCTCTGTAACTGAAAATTTTATAATCTGTTTATGAATGTATTCTGTACAAAAATGTTTAGCTACGAGGCAGATTCGCCCATTGGAGCTTATTGTTATTTCCAAATTTCTTTTCGTTTTGACAAACTAAGTTGGCTGGGTTTCGAAAAGAAAAATTTCTTTTCAAGAATTTTTCTTTTTTCAAGAAGGTATTCTTTCGAGAAAGTTTTTTTTTAGAACGGTATTTTCTTTTCAGGAAAGTTCTTTTCCAGGAAATAATTTTTTCAAAGAAGTTTTTTTTTCAGGAAATTATTCTTTCAAGAAAGTTTTTTGTTCATGAAAGTATTCTTTCAAGAAAGTACTCTTTTAGAACAGAAGTTCTTTTTCTTTTCAAAAAAATTATTTTCCAGGAAAGTATTCTTTTAAGAAAGATCTTTTTCAGAAAAGTATTCTTTCAGGAACTTTCTTTTTTGAGAAATTTTCTTTCAAGAAAGTATTCTTTCAAGAAAATATTCTTTCAGTAAAGTTTCTTTCAAGAAAGTATTTTTTCAGTAAAGTTTCTTTCCAGAAAGTATTCTTGCAGCAAAGTTGTTTAAAAGAAAGTATTCCTTGGAGGAAATATTCTTTCAATAATCGTATGAATCGAAAAAGTATTCCTTCGAGAAAATATTCTTTCCTTTTTCAAAAAAAGTATTCCTTCGAGAAAATATCGTCCAATGAACTACATTTTTCAAGAAAGTATTCCTTCGAGAAAATATTCTTCGAGTTTTTTTCCAGAACAAAATTGTCCTTGAAAAATACTTCTAACATCTCGAAAAACATTTTTATTTTTCGAAACACTATTTTTTGTCAAAAAAAAATATTCCCTGTCAAATATTTGCCATTAAAAATGTCATTTGACAAATATTTTTCCAAAAAAAAAAATATTTTTCCCAAAAAAAAATGCCACTTAGTTTATTCAAAATTATATTTTTCCTTTTACCCATTTTACGTAAAAGAAAATGGTCAATGGAAGTATGTTATTAGCTCCTAGGGGCAAAAAACGAAGCGGACCCGCGGGTAGGTCAATGTTTCATTACTCATTGTTCACTCATTGTTCAAACTTCACGGCAACTAGGTTTTTTTTTTTTTTTTTTTGTTGATCTCATATTATTATTTAATCTCATTATTCCTGATGCGTGTATGAAGATTCTTTTTTTTTATTATTTATTTTCTTTGTCGCGGCAAGGCGAGGAAACGCGCCTACGCGTGTGTCTGTTCTGCGTGTATGTGTGTTTTTTTTTTTTTTTTTACTTTTTATCGTGTGACCAAACGTCTCCCCGTACCTTATCGTCGTCATATTATCATTAAGTATCATTAATACTATTAATATTATATCGAAAATAACGGATAATACAACACGTAGGGACTTAAGGAATTGGGTTTTGGAAAGAAGGGGGCGGAAGGGGGGGGTGGTTAATAGAAGAGTTATCCAGGATTTTTTTTTTTTTTGAAAGATTAAAAAGGTTTTTTTTTGCTAGTTACTAAACTAGCATTGGGGGGGTTTTTAAGGTCATGGATCAGTAATGAAATGAGGGAAATTCGTCTCTTGAATTTGAAAAAAGGACCTTTTCGGTAAATTTTTTTTTTAAATTATAATTTTCGAAGTCTTTTTTTTCTTTTTAAGTTTCTTTTCAAATTTTTAGTTCCACTTTTTTCGTTTTATATAAATTTTCTTCGAAATTAGTTTGAATTTTGTTTAAAATTCGTTCGACTCGTAAATTTCGTGAATTTTTTTTTTTCTTTTGGTTTCAATTCTTTTTGAATTCCTTTTGGATTTCATTTAAATTTCGTTCAAAATTTTATTAAAATTTAACTTCAGTTTGACTATTAATTGTTTATATTTAATCTAAACGTTTATTACTCAATTTTTTTTTTTTTTTTTTTTTTTTTTTTTTTTAATTTGACACTTTTTTATTATTTTGAATATTAAAAAAGTACGATAAGAAATTAAAAATTCAAGAAAGAGCGAAATTCCGACATTTCAATAAGATCAATGGAATGAGCGGCGGAGCTAAAGTTACATGGTCTCCCCACACATGTGCGTACAACGTGAACAAAGTTTTACAATCTGTCTACGATCGCTATTAGTTAATAATATGTTATCCAGTATTCTCAATCAGAAAATTCAATTTGTAGATGATAATTGAAGGAAACGGTTTTTTTTTATTTTATTTTTTTTTTATTTTTTATGGAAATTGGGTTCGGATGAAGGTTTTTATCTTGTGGGATTTTAAGGGTTGTTAGGGGGGTGGGTGGAAGGGGGATTATTATTTTTTTTTCTTTTCATTAAAATCGCTTGCTTATTAGAATGAACTGGCTGATACAACTGGTAGAATACAATGTTTTCCTTTTACATACGGCTATTACTTCGATATATGGTAGGTAGTAGTATGTAGTTGTCGACACACAATTCAATGGTTACTGGGCTTTACTGTTTACACTGTTTTATTGCTTGTTAAGTGTTTAATAATTAATAAGTTTAATTGTAGTTTAGTTAGTTTAGCTCTTATGTAGCTGTCATCATCAATCATTATCATCAATAGTAATGCGGTTAAAATCTACGCTTGTAATGGGGGGACGGGGGTTTTTTTTTGGATTATGGTTCCTCTACAATCGTAACGATTTTTTCTTATATCATTCGTTTTTTTTTTATTTTTTTACTTTTTTTGGTTTTTTCTTTTGTTTTGCTTTCGTTGGTTTTTTTTATTTACTTTTTTACTTACTTTTCTGTTTAACTTTTTATTTGCTTTTTTTGCTTTACTTTTTTATTTAATTTTTCTTTACTTTATTTGCTTACCTTTTTGTTTGCTTTTTCCATATTTACTTAATTCTTGTTTACTTCTTTCTTGTTCAATGTTTTCTTGATTTCTTTTTTCTTTCTTACTTTTTTCTTGATTACTTTTTTTGTATTTCCTTTTTTCTTCATTACTTTTTTCGTTTTTTCTTATTTCTTGTTTTCTTTTTTACTTGTTTACTTTTTACTTTGCAACTTTCTAATTTTTTTTCTTGTTTACTTTTCGACTTTTTACTTGTTTACTTTTTACTTTTCGACTTTTTGTTTTTTTACTTTTTGACTTCTTTACTTTTTCACTTTTTACTTGTTTACTTTTCGACTTTTTGTTTTCTTAATTTTTCACTTTTTGACTTTTTTACTCTTTTACGATTTTACTTGTTGACTTTTCTTTACTCTTTTACGTTTTTACTTGTTTACTTTTTCACTTTTTTGCTTTTTATGTTTTTACTTCGTTACTTTTTTACTTCTTAACCTTTTCCTTTTTTATTTGTTTACTTTTACACTTTTTACCTTTTCCTTTTTTATTTGTTTACTTTTACTTTTTTTACCTTTTCCTTTTTTATTTGTTGAACTTTTACACTTTTTACCTTTTCACTTATTAACTTTTTTTACTTCTTTTTCACTTCTTTTTTACCTTTTTACTGTTTTACTCCTTTTTACCTTGAATTTCCAAAAATTTAGAATTTCAAGACTTGAAAAATTTTTTTTTCTCAAGATTTCACTGATTTTAATGAATTACGATTTGTAAATCAAGAATTTATGGAAATTTGTCATTTTCTTTTCTTCTTCTTCATCTTTTATTTATTTTTTTTTTTTTTGATAATAGAAAAAAAACGTTGCGATTGATCGGACGGGGGTTTTTTTTTCTTTTTTTTTCTTTTGATTAACGGGGAGTGGGAGAGACCATAGTACACATATATATTATGTAAGTATACTTATCGCTTAATAATTGCATTTTAATCAATATATTGTGTTTATCGGTTTTTTATTGCAGCGTTCCGAACTCCTTGCCTGAATTAAAAACATTTTTTTTTGTGCTGGATTTCAAGGGTGGAGTGTTTTGTTTTTGTTTTGTGTTTTGTGGACACCTCTTCACGTTTATGTTTTCTTTTTTTTCGAATTAAAATTTAATATTTATTTTGAATTTTGTAAATAGATTTTTGGTCTGTATTTTTTTTTGAAACTTTTTTCCAATTGTTCTTTCAAATTAATTTTATAAACTATTTTGTTTACTATTTTGTTTACTATTTTGTTTTGTTATTTTGTAAACTATTTTTCCATTTTTCCAATTTTTCTTTCAAATTATTAACTATTTTATAAACTTTCTTATAGAATAGTTTTCATAAACTATTTGCAAACTATTTTTCAAATTTTTTTAAATTTTGTTTCCAAATTCCAAAAATAAAATACTTTTTCCAAATTATCATTAGTAATAAATGTAAAATTAGTAATAAATATAAAAAATTACTAATAATAAATATTAGTAAGAAATAAGAAATTAAAGTTTAAAAGGGTTTCGAATTATTTTTGCAAATTGTTTTCGATTTGTCTAAGATTTTTTCTAATTATTTTTGTCGACTTTATTCAAATTATTTTTCTAAATTTTTTCAAATTATTTTAATAAAATATTCTAACGAATTTTTGCAGAAATTCAAATTTAGAATTAGTGAGTAAAGTAGTAAATAAGTATTATCAAGTATTATCAATTTATTATCAATTTAATGATTGAATTCCGAATTTAATAATTGGACTAATAATTTATTACTAATTTACAAATTTACTAATTTTATTAATTCATTATTTTTTACGTAATGAACGTAATGTTCATTGCGTAAAAAATAATAGTAAAAAAATTTTTTTTTTATTTATTTAAATTTTTTTAACTAAATAAAAAAAAATTTTAATTCGTGAAGAGGTGGGACGTTTTGATTGGCCAGTTTGGTATCGAGAGAAAAAAGAGGCAGCGGGCGAGCATCGGTCAGACTTTGGGTGGGCGTTCGGTCTATGTCGGGCCCCTTTGTATAATTTTAGTATTTTTTTTCGTATAAAATCAACACTGAAGGCACATTCTATCGGACGAGTCGGCCCAGTGTGTGCTGTGAGTGAGAGAAGGCGCGGGACCCGTTTAACACGGCCAATGGCTGCGACCTCCGTTTATGGCCCAAAAATCAAGGGCCTTATGCACCCCTAATTTTTTTTTTATTTATTATTAATTATTATTTTCTTTACTTAATAAAAGATTTTTTTTTAAGGCTTACACATGAGAGAAGGAGAAAGGTGAGAGGGGGGTGGGTGGGAGGAGAAGGAAACGGTTTTTCATTGATTTTTTTTTTTTGGATTCAGGGTTAAAAAGGGTAATTAGAATTAATTATTAATATTACCTTTTTTTTCATTTATTATTTTTAAGTATTTATTGATGGTGGTCGCGGCCGGGCCCCGCGCGAGAAACTGTTTCTTTGTGTGACGGTATTTTTATCCGGTTGCCTTCTTCTATTGCGTCGGGTTTTGGGGGTCAGTTCGCTTTTTTCGCTTTTCGTCGAAATGGCTATTTCAAAATTGAGAGCCGGCCCGACGCTCGCCTGACCATTGCCCGGGTTTTAAATTAAAAATTTCTTATTCTCAGGGTCAATTATTCCTCGCGTGAATGTTCTGTCATTAATCATTGTTTTATTCATTTAAGAAATAGAAAAAAAAAAAATTGCTGGTAGTTCTGAAAATTAATTTTCGAATCGATTAAAACAAGTATTTTTCACTATTGTTAGAAAATTTTTAATTGTTTTTTAACAAGTGAGTAATTAATTTTTTTTCAGAGTTCAGCGAATTGACGAGAACTTTCAGACGAGATTCAATTACTGGACGATTAATCATGAAGCTGTGTGTACAAGTGTGATGTGTAAGTATTTTTTTCTACATTTTCTTAGTTAAATTGAGAGAAGTTCGTCGGAGAGGGACAAAAAAAAAACAGATTTTTTTTCTCTTATAAATGGAAGAACAAATAACCACCCGTTAGAATGTAAAATAAACACTCGAATTTAAAGACATTTTTTTTTCTAATTTCAAAGTCTAATTGAAATAGAAAATAGTCTTTCGCAAATGGGTGGTTATTATTAATTTGTTTTTATCTATATATAAATATAGCAATTTTTTTTTCCTACTTAAAGTCCATTCACCCTCTGACAAACGGGAAACTATCAACAGCTGGGCGATTTTTAAACTTTGCGGATATATTAGTACTTAGAAGCGATGATACCGCAATATCGTCGATATTTTCCAAAACATTTCGAGATTTCGAATATAACATTATTTCTTTTTTTAACCCCTCGCTTTTTAAAGGGTTTTTTGACTCGGATTTTTTTTTTGCTTGGAAAATCACGTCGATTTACGGTTTGTAGACTTACAGTAATCATAATAATAATAATGATAATAATAATAATGATAATAGTAATCATAATAATAATGATAGTAATAATAATAATAATAATAATAATAATAATAGTTAATAAAAACTTTAAGTCACCAAAGACTGCAAAACACATTATCGACTATTGAAGACGGTGAGCTAAGTAACGCGTGTAATTAATTAGTACCGTGGAATGTACAAAGGAATTCGCTAGCTAAGAAAACTTAAACTCAACAATCAGGCGGGGCCTTGACGAGAAGGTCGATCGAAAAAAGACTATGTTTATAAAAAATTGGAAATCGAAAAAGTTTTCTTTTTTTTTTATTTCTTTCCCTATTTTTTTTTTTTTTTTTAGAGATGATTCTTCTTTCAATCGACGTCCCGAGGCAACGCATCAATAAACAGATGCAGAGGGTTTGGAGTCTTTCACGTGGGCTTTTTTTTTATTTTTATTTTTATTAAAAGGTATCATTCATTCCTTTTTGATCGCGCGATCAATTTTGTTTGCTTAGAGTTTCCTTGAATTTTTTTTTTTAATTAATTTGAAAGAATTGAGTAATTGAAATTGATGAAAGAATTGAATAATTAAAATTGGTGAAATTTTAAGTAATTGCAATTATTGCAATTACGTTAAATAATTGTCATAATTGTGATTTTATTGGCATATTTCATGAACTTTTTTTGAATGCAAATTTATGAAATTAAAATATAGAAATAAAATTAGAGACGAAAATAATGGCAATGAAATACGATTTTCTTTCTTTCGGAAAAATTGATTTTTACTTGAGTGTGATATTTTTTTCATTAGTTGCAAAGTGGTCAATAAAAAACATTGTTTTCATTGAGTATTAAATTGATCCAAAAATTTGTATCGATTTAATAATTTTTGGTATTGATTTGAATATGGTTTTTTGTCTCAAATTGGTACATTTTGGTTATATTTGGTATTAATTTCATACACTTTTTGTCAAATATCTATATTTTGTATCAATTTCATACAATCAATTTTATATCCATTTGATATCAAATTATTGCATTTGGTATCAATTTGGAATCAAATTGTTATATTTGGGACAAATTTGGTATCAAATTGATATATTTGATACTAATTTGGTATCAAATTTCTATATTTGGTACAAATTTGGTATTAAATTGTAATATTTGGTACCAATTTGGCACAAATTATATTTAGTTCAAATTTGGTATCAAACTGTTATATTTGGAACCAATTTGGTATCAAACTGATATATTTGGTACCAATTTAGTATCAAATTGTTATATTTTATATCAATTTTGTATCAAATTGTAATATTTGGTACCAATTTGGTACAAATTATATTTGGTACCAATTTGGTACAAATTATATTTGGTACCAATTTGGTACAAATTATATTTGGTACCAATTTGATACAAATTATATTTGGTACAAATTTAATATCAAAATGTTATATTTGATACCAATTTGGTACGTTTTATATCAAATTGTTATATTTGGCACCGAATTGGTACATTTTATAAGAAACTGCTACAGTTGGTATTAATTTGGTACATTTTGTGTCCAATTTTTATATTTGGTATATTTTTTTTTTTGGTATTATATTTGCTACGTTTTATAACAAATTGTTATTTTTTGGTATCAATTTAGTAAATTTTGATAAAAAATTGGTATCAATTTAGTAAATTTTGGTAAAAAATTGGTATTAATTTAATATTTTTGGTATCCAATTAATAATTTTGTTCCATTGACTATTTTTAGACT
The DNA here is from genome assembly GCF_015476425.1 of Leptopilina heterotoma. Taxonomy (NCBI): domain Eukaryota; kingdom Metazoa; phylum Arthropoda; class Insecta; order Hymenoptera; family Figitidae; genus Leptopilina; species Leptopilina heterotoma. The sequence goes on along the minus strand of NW_025111191.1, from coordinate 1,475,569 downwards.
TGATTTTATTTTCTTTTAATTTAATAGTTTTTAATTCGAAATTCATACATATGGCCCAATTTAGATACATTTTGGCATAAATTTAGTAAAATTGCTTCAATTTTTAATATTTGAGATAAATTTTAATTTTGATTTCAATTTATTTTCTACATTAATTTGATACTTTTGTATTTTATAAATTTTCGGGTATGAATTTAATATTTTTGGGATCAATTTAATGTTTTTTGGCATTAATTTGAAACTTTTGGTATTAATTTTGTATATTTGGTACCAATTTGAGACTTTTTGACTTAAATTTGATAATTTTGATACCAATTTCATATTTTTTGTTATTCATTTGTTACCTTTTGGTATTATTTCGATACTTTGGTTACAATTTTATGTGTTTCCACATTAATTTGAAACTTTTGGTCTTAATTCAATACTTTTGGTATTAATTTGCTACTTTGGTACCAATTTGATGATTTTTTATATTCATTTTTTAGTTTTTGTCTTAATTGAATACTTTTGGTATTAATTCGATACTTTGGTATCTATTAATTATTTTTTTTTAATTTGTTACTTTTCATATTATTTTGATGGTAATTTTATTAATTTCATGCTGTTGGTATTACTTTTATACTTTTGGTATCAATGTAATAAAATTTTTAACATCAATTTCGTACATTTGGTATCAATTTTCTAAACTTCAGCAACAATTTCCAAAACTTGTTTTTAATTTGACAATTTTCGGTAACAATTTGCTTTTCTTAGTATCAATTTGACAATATTTTGTAATTATTTTTTTTTACCAATTTGACAGATTTTGTTAACAATTTGATGCTTTTTGCATCAATTTGCAGAATTTGGTAACAATTTGACACTTTTTGATTTCAATTTTCATACCGTTTGTAATAAACTTGAATACTTTCTCGTATTCAATTCTTTTTTGCTGTCAATTTGATACCTTTTGTCACCATTTTTTCCTAAAAGAAAATTCCTCGCATTTATGTCACTGAATTATTTTCCTCTCTCAATTTTCTTCATCAAATCGCACAAATTTTTTAATTCGTTTTTTTGTCTCTGTATCGTACAAAAAACTCTGTCATGCCTATGGAACTTTTTCTTTTATTTAAAAACCGAATTCAATTTAAAACACAAAACCGGTTTATTTCCCAAAAAATTCTTATTTAATTTCCCAAATGTTTTTCCTTCATTCACATTGTGACAGATTCTCAAAAAAATTTCTGCGATTTTTCCGATTTTTTTCCCTTGTTTTTTTTTCAAAGATTTATAATTATACAAAAAAAGGTTCTCTATCAAAAAAAGCGCGCTTTTCTCTTTCGTTTTTACTTTGATTTTCCATTAGATTTAGATTTCAATCAAGTAGAATTTATATTTTTAAAATATCGAGTCTCATATATTCAATATTGATTCTTTTCTTTTCCAATTACAAAAGGTCTTGCCAATTAATCGAAAAGGGTTTTTTTTTTGTTTCTTTTATAAAAAAAACATGAGTATTTGTTACTCATTCTGACAGGTTATTCTCCGAGGATGTTTGGATTTTATTTTTTTTTTTGGTGTGGATTATTTGGTGTAGTTTCGTAAGGTTTGTGAGGGAGGGTGGGGTTGGGGGGTGAAAGTTGGATAATAGGTTTTTTTCTATACCGTATAGCATAGAGTTCCAAACGCTCCGTGGTCTACAGACATTCAATATTAAACAGATCAATCAACTATGTCGTCGTATAATACCACTAGGATACTTAATAATCGTAAGTTATATCAATAATATATTTATATATTTATATATTTATATGTATATCATTAGGTGTCAATTAATGCTTGTGTGTATGTGTGTTTTTTTTATCTTCGTGTCTTGTGTTTTTTTTTTCATTAAAAGCTAGCATAAAAATGATGGGTAAGAAACGATCCATTTCTTCATTTTTTTTTATACTTTCCCACCGGTACCACAGGGCGAACCACGTGCGTCACGACTCGTTTTTTTTTTATTTTGCAAATTTAGGAATATCCCTACCCGGTTTGTTTTTATTTGTGGCGAAAACCGGTTAAAGGGTTTTTTTTTTTGGTTTTTAAAAAAGTCGGGGCGCACCCGAAAATTGTGAAAATCCTTTTTTAATCGGATGTGTTGAATACCGCCAAGTACCGGGTCTATATAGTTTTTTTTTCAATAACCTATATCGTTAAATCGTATTATAATAATTAGTTTATTAATTAATAATTCAATTAATCAATATTCTTAGTTATCGTTAGTTTATTGTTTATTATAGTTTATTAGGTTTCGAATAACACGTACGGATTGGAAGCAAACCTTATTTCTTGTGGGAAGGATGAGCTTTTTTTTTTTTTTGAAAATTGGGGTAGGGTTTTCATTTTTAATATTAAAGGTTTTTTTTTGGGGACGTGCTCGTTGTCCCCCGCGCGAAAATCTGCGAATGTCAGGAAATCGAATCAGGCTATTGGTAGTTTTGTTTGCATTTTTTGTCTAGTAAACGCGAGTAAGTATTTTCGATCATCTCCATTTTTTTTCTCTTCTTGCTTTCTGCGGACGATTATGATTGTAAATTCTGCTTGATTTTTTTTCTTTTGGCTTTGTGAAGGTTTTTTTGGTTTTTAGTATGTTTCTTTTCCCTTTTTTTGGATTTTTTTTCTCGTCGAGTTTGCTCTGCCCAGTTGGGCCAGTTTTAGTTCTCTCGACTATCCACTCGTTTTTGTCCCACTCTCTTGTTAGGCAAAAAATTTTTTTTTCTAAAAGACCTGATTTTAAAAATTTTTTTCAGCAATCTTGCGGTATTCAGCTTGAGATCGCTGTTTTGAGCGGTAAATTTTTGAGAGATGTGAGGCATCGAGCGATGTTACGATGAAACAATGAGTTACAGTACAATTCATTAGTTCGCAGCGTCTTAATCCTTGATTCGTGCCCTTCTAAATATTCTGTTATTACAAAGTGATTTTGTTTCTGAGACAGATTTGCGAAACTGTTGGAGTAGATCAGGTTTCTAGGAGATTTGTTTCTTTGTTGGATCTGGTGTAGGCGGTATGTTTCCTAAGGGGGTTTTTTTTTTAGTTATTATTTAGAGAATTACCATACGAGAGGTTGACGGTTTTTTTTGTTTTGAACCTCGGTTCATTAAATCATCATCATGATTTCTGATTTTCTCCAAATCTTTCAAGATTCAGATCCGTTATTCATTCTTTCTTAATTCTTATTCTTTCGGTTTTAAAAATCTGTACAGATATAGAGAATCCGAAAAATTGTATATTGATCGGATTCATAAAGCGGAGTTAAAGATAGTTCAAGCGGAACACAGATTTAAGGAACTGTTTCGAAAACTATTGCACAAATACGCATTATTTTTTTTTCTTGTGTTATAATACTGAAGAATAGCACCATCAACGACCCGTACGGCGTGTCCTATAATATGTACTTTTTTTTTAATCATGCACACTTAACGAACGTATTTTTTTTATGTTAAAGCGTAACGAATCACGAAGGTTGCTGTCACACCTTGTTGTCGTTTACATCGTTGAACGGTTGATCTTATCAGTATGATTTATAGACGAGCTGGCCCAAACGCGCAGACGTTATGGTGGGGTCACCCAAAAAAGAAAAATTCTCCCAGCATTCATTTTTCGAAAAAAGTTTTTTCGCATTGGTTCCCAAGTGTATGGGTGACCCATCCACTCGCGTCAACATGCAGGAAATGTTTTTCTTTCTACGCGAAAAGAGTTTATTTTCTTCTTATTTATTTTTTTTTTTACTTTTTCTTCTAGAAGGGTTGTGTGTCGGGGATGTGGAGGATGTTTTATTTTGGAGAAAATTTTTTCCCATCCAGATCGGATTCATTGAGAGAAAAAAGTATTGTGTGTGTTCCTCCAGTGAATCCATTCGGGAATTTCTTTTACTCCGGGTAGTATTTTTTTTTTTTTTTTTTGGAAAAGTATATACTAAGGCCGATTTTGGTAAGAATACGCTTTTGATCAACTTTTAATTTTAATGTAAGGCGCAAACGTGAAAACTTGTACTTTTTTCCTTGATGTGTCTTTTGGATTCGGGCCGAAACTGCATGTTCTTTGTGTGTTTTTTTTTTTTTTTTTTTTTGAGTGTCAATGTGAACGTGCATTTAATTTAGAGAGTCAATTCCACAAGAAGAAATCAGCATTTGTTTAAATACCATCTGATATTAATTAAGAGGAGAAAAAATCTTTTTAGAATATATTTTTTTTAAGGGGTTCTTTTAAAATTATGACAAGAAATCCTTTTTCTTTTTTTAACGATATCACCTTGATAAATTTTTGCCTAAAGCCATGAAAATCACAAAATTTTTCGATTCCCTGAGAAAAATGCCCAAGAGTTTCGTACCCTTTTTTTGATACGCGTTAATTTTCTTAGTGATTTCTTTTTTTTTACAATAATGCCCAACGAGCGAAGATAAATTGGAGAGAAAATAAATATTTAATTAACATCAGATGGCAGTATGCAAATTAGAAGACTTCTGTCACAGGACAAAATCACGCCAAGTAATGCACGTGTGATTTTTTTTTGTATAAAGTGTTCAAAAATGACACATGCGAATATGTTCCACAAGTCCCCGTGTACTCGTTTCAAATTTTCTCTTCTTCATTTTTTTTTTAATCCTTTTTTTGTGCCAAAAAACGAAATTTTTGCTTCCCCCTACTTTCAACTTTTCATATTCTCGTCTTGTGCGCAACCGAGGATAGCGAAACAATAAAGTGTTGTTAAACAAAATCCGAAGAAAAACGCCGGAAGAACGTTGAAAAATGAAAACTTTTATATATTATATATTTATCGAAAATGGCAGTTCGTCAAATATCGTAATGCGTTCATCAAAGTAGACAGGTTGCTTTCCCATCAAATAAACACTTTGTTAAATTTTTCATTTCAAGAAAATTTCCCATTAAATCGATTTTTGTGACTATTGCAAAAGAAATAATTGTGGAAGTATTTTGAAATTAAAAAAAAAAAATTGTCGATGCATTTGCATCCTTGCACGGATGCAAAAAGGACGGAAGTATTTTTTTTTCTTGTTCAATTCGAAATTGTTTCGGTTTGTTTAAATTGTGGATCGATTTTTTCTTTTCTTGAAAGACAAAAATTAACAGAGTGTGATGAGCCTAAAAAGTACTTGCTGTGACAACGATGTCCCACACGATGATTCCTTAATTTAGGGACCATTTGTGGGACGCAGAAAAACAATTCCCACAATCGTTCAAGACTTTCCCATCGATCGATTTACCAACTTTGTCACAATTATTTTTTTAAATTCTATTTTCAAAATTCTATTTTCAAATTGGAAATTGTTATCTCATTTGTGGTCCTCTTGAATTCTTCTGTATTCAGAAATAGAACTGTAGATTTGGTCCTCTTATCGATGGTAATGGAAAATGAGGAATGTAGAAAATAGTATTTTTTTTTCTTCAAAGCAAAAAAAAATTTGTAAGTCATGACAAAGATTAAAATCTTTTTTTTTTTTTTGGTAAATCGGACTCGATGTCTTTTCAAAAAATTTTTTTTTTCCTTTTTTTATATATTCTTTATTTTTTTTCTTTTTGAAGGGTCTGCGTTTCCTCTGAGGACCTAGACTCAGTGTGGCGATCTAGCTTACATCCTCACACATCAATTTAGTTGCTACTGCTCGTTCGTATTTTATTTATTTATTTTTTTTTCGTTACTAAATATTATTACTCTTATTTAACTAGGAGCTTCTATTTTATAAGTACGAATAACCTACTCCACTGCTTGTTGATACGTATGTTCAATGTGTGTGTATATATATATATCTTTTTTTCTGGAGGTCCATACATATACACTCTAATCTCGTGTGTGTTCATCTTTATACACGCCTAGCGTTCTTTAATTTCCGGTCCTCCCCTTTTTCACAAAATTAAAAATTTTCAATTATTTTCAAAAACGTTTTTTTTTTCAAAACGTTTTTTTTTGGGGAAAATTTTATTTTTATTCGATACTTGTTTAGAAAGATTAGTTTTCGTTTTAATAATTAACGAAAGCCTGCTTATTTTCTTTCACTTCTTTGGATTTTAAGGGAATTGAAAATAACGGAACAATCTGGGTTGTTGAAAAAAAAAAAAAAAAAAAAAATACGGGGAGTGAAATTGGGGAGAAAATTTTCGAATTATAGAAAAAGGAGCGAAAATGGTACCGAAAGGGTACAAAAGAGGATAAATGGCACCTAAAGGGTGGAAAAAAGGACAAAAAGTCCAAAAAAAGGCGAAAAATATTTAAAAAAAAAAAAAAAAAATGAAAAGTATGAGAAATTTGAAGAGAAAATTTCTAAAGAAGAAAAATTAGAAAAGATTTAGAGAGAAAAGGGTGAAGAGGAAATTCAAAGAATGAACTTTCGAAAGAGAAGAGTTCCACAGCCATTTTTAATTCCAAAGAAGATGACAAAATAAGAGCAGAGAGGAATTTTTTTAAAAATTGAAAAAAAAGAGAAGAAAAATTATGAAAAAAGAAGAAAAAGAGAAAAAAACAATGAATTGTAATGAAATAGAAAATAAAGTGAAAACAGAAGAAAAACAAGAGAAGAGAAAGAAAAAAAGTGGAATGAAGAAAAAAAAGAAAAAATGTAAATAAAAAAAAATCTAATGAAGAAAAGAAGAAGAACAATAAAAAAAGAGAAATAAAATCAAAGGGAGACATAAAAATGTGACACGAAAAACAGGAGGAAAATAAAAAAAGAAATAAAACAGAACAAAATAAACTAAAAAATAAAATAAAAAAAAAATTTTTTTAATTAAAAATTTTTTTTTTAAATTAAAAAGAAAAGGAGAAAATAAAGCAGAAAGGGAAAAATATAAATAGAGAAATGACAAAAAGAAGAAGAAAAATACAAAAAGTGGCATTAAAATAGAAGAAAAAAAAATAGAAAAATAAAAAAGGAAGAAAGAGAAAAAAAGAAAAAGAAGTAGAAACCAGAAAAAATAGAATCAGAAAAGACAAAAATAAAAGAAGAGAAATAAAAAATCAAAGAGATTCCCAAATTTGAAATAATCATCAAAAACCCGGAAACAAAGGGAGGACCAACTATTGGTTGCTGAATGTAATTGGCCAAGGGGATGATGAACCTTTTTTTTCAACACATTTTTTTGTTTTCCTGTCATTTGCTTTAATAATCATTCTTACATAAGGTTTTTACTCTAGGTGACCGGTAGGGTTTATTTTTTTTTTAATTTTTTTAATGGATAGCACTGTTCGTCCACTGCGTACTTGATGTTTATTAGTTTTTTTTTAATATATATATAATTAATAATTATTTTTCTTTGTCTTTTTTTTTATTTCATTAAATTTGAGCGCTAATTGTGAATTTCGATAGCGCCACTGAGTCGGACGACGGGACCGTGGTAGCAGAATTTATCATTTTCTCTCATTCACACAAGATTCACTCATCTTCACTGCCAAAAGACGTGTTGTATGTATATAATGAGCTGGTGTCTCTACTCGCCAAAAGAGCTGCCAAAAGAGTATCGTGCATAAAGGAAAGGACATAATTTTTTTAACGAAGTAATTTTTTCATTTTTTTTTTTCATTTTACTTATACATTTAACGGTCATTATAAATTTCATCACTTTTCTCCCTTTCCCCCCATTTTTTTTTTTCATTTTTTTAAGTATTTTTTTTTTTTGACTTCTCTTAATTTTAAATTCACTTACTAAGTTGTCTTTACAATATATTTGCGGACCTCCCGGTAGGCAAGGAGGTCGGCTTTTCTCTGTATAATTTTTTTTTTTCTTTACTCATTCAAACTCTATCTATATCTCTTTCTCTCTCTTTCTCACTTATTCTCCCTCTCGCTTTCTTCTTTCTCTGTCTCTTCTAGGATCGGTTTGCGCCGAACGTCTCTTAGCCCGTGGTTCCGAACTCAGTCCGAAATCGCATTTTTTTTTTTTTTGGTTTTTTTTTCTTTTTGGTGTCGATGTCGATCTTTCGCTCGTTTTTTTCCAAAAAATTTGAAAAAAAAAATTATTTTTTTTTCTTTTATTTTTTGGTTTTTTTTTTTGAGATCGCGAGATTTTTTTTTTTTAATTTGGCTTCAACGACGGTCGCATCAAGGACACTTGGCTCCCTACGCTTCTGCACCATCCACATTATTCGACAAAAAATCGCATCCCCCCACCCCGCCCCTAAAGTTTCTAATGACCCCTCGACTCTTGGATTCTAAGATGTGCTCATTTCTTTTTTGGAAAAGAATTTTTTCTTTCTCTTTTTTTTAGTTGTTTCTTTTTTCGATGTTTTAATTAAATTGAATTTTGGTTTCTTGAAATTTATTTTAGATGATTTTTTACTTTTTATTAAAAATTGGAAATTAAATTTTATTTTTCGTATATCAACTCTTGAATTCAGTTTTTTGAGACGAAGGGAGAGGATTTAAAATTGGTATCGAGAGCTGGAGTATCGACAGCCTCTCGATTTACTGTAAAATATATTCATAATGTGTGGGATGAATTTTTTTGATTTGTAAAAATGAACAATTTTTTTTTATTTGTCAAAAAAAAATTATATTTCGTAAAAAAATTTAATCTAATGGAGAGCTGGAGTATCAACAGCCTCTCCTGTCCTGTAAACTATATTTTATATAAATATTTATATAATTTCAAATATTAATAAAATAATTTATTATAATTATAAAAATTAATTACATTATAATTTCAAAATTAATTTATATTGTAATTTTAATAATAAAATAATTACATTATAATAAAAATAATGTAAAATATAGTACAAATTTAATGAAAATGTTTTTTCATTTAAATTATTTAAATTAATTAATTTATTTAATTTATTTTAATTATTCAGTTAATTCATTTAATTTAGCATTTAATTTCTAAATCTACAACTTTTTTATTTCACGAAAATTATAATTTGAAGTATTTTGAGAGCTGGAGTATCAACAGCCTCTCAAATTGTATTCATCTGTAAATTATTTATTTGTAAAATGCGTTAAGAGCTGGAGTATCGACAGCCTCTTAATTGCCCTGTAAAATATTAGTGTTATAAACAATAGCCAGTGAAAAAAGTCAATTATTAAAATAGTTGTAGTTTAGAATTCAAAATTTGCTTTCTACTAAATTTATATTTAAAATTTTTAATTGAAATTCAATTTTATAATGAAATTAACTTTTTGAACCTGAACTAATTTTGGTAAATTAGTGAATTCAAAATCAAAACAAAAACTATTTTTAAAATCAAAATCTAATTTTTTGAATTAAAATTAAGTTTGAAATTGAAACTATTTTTTTTTTAATTGAAATTAAATTTAGAATTGAAACTAAGTTTTAAAATTGAAATTAAATTTGGATTTAAAACTAATTTTTTTAATTGGATTTCATTTTTGAATTGAAATTAAATTTGAAATTGAAACTATTTTTTTTTTAATTGAAATTAAATTTAGAATTGAAACTAATTTTTAGAATTAAAATTAAATTTAAAATTGAAACTAATTTTTTAAATTGGATTTCATTTTAGAATTGAAATTAAATTTAGAATTGAAACAAATTTTTAGAATTGAAATTAAATTTAAAATTGAAATTAATTTTTTAAATTCAATTGAAATTTAAAATTGAATTTAACTTCAATTTATAATTGAAACTAATGTTTTAAATTTAAATTAATTTTTAAATTGAAAATAGTTTTTTAAATTGAAAATAATTTTTTAAATTGAAATTGAAAATAATTATAATTGAATGTAAATTTAATGTTGAAACTAATTTTTTAATTTCAAATTATGCTCAAAATTAAATATAAAATTGAATTTAACTTCAACTTAATAATTGAAACAAATTTTTTGATTTTAAATTGAATTTTAAATTACTTTAGAATGTAATTTAATTTTTTAAATTGAATTTCATTGTGAATTTGAATTTCGAATTAAAATAATTATTTTAACTTGAAACTAATTTTTCTATTTGATATTAATTTTAAAATTAAAACTATAATTGAAATTGAAACTATTTTTTCAATATTTGAAATATATTTGAGAATTGAAATTATTTTTTTAAAATTGAAAATAATAATTTAAATTAATTCGTTTAATTCAAATAAAGTAGAATTGAATTTAAATTAAATTGTTTTAAATTGAAATTAAAAATTCTGAACATGGAAAAGTTCCATAAAATTTACAATTGAAAATATTTAAAAGTTGTTCATTTTTATTCGTTATTCGTTAAAAAAAAATTTTTTAATATTATTTTATTTAACGGTAGGAGTATCAACTACCGTTAATTCTGTAAAAAAAATTTTTAAATTGTTAAAAAAATGTTTTAATATTTTGTTACTTTTAATAAAAAATTTTGAAATCAAGAGTTGATATTTTTTTCTATCATTGAGTTTTTCAATTCTTTTTTATTATTTTTTGATCATTAATTTTTAATTTTTTCTTCATAATTTTTTGACCATAATTTTTTCACTATAACTTTTTGACCATAATTTTTTACTTAGCAGAATTTTTCTCCATAGATTTTTATTTACCAGAATTTTTTTCACCGTAAAATTTTTCACCATAATTTTTTAAACATAATTTTTTTCCATAATTTTTTTATTTATAATTTTTTTACGTTGCCATTATTTTTTTATTTTCCTCTATTATTTTGTATATTTCAAAATCGGAGTAATCGACGATTTTGAAAATAAAAAATATGTTTTGAAAAAAATAATTATATAAATATATTCAACAAAATGAAAAAAGGCAAAAAAAAATTGAAATTTCATTTTGATATGTTAAAAAGGGAAGGAATATCCTTCGATATAAATATTTATTTCTTTTCATTTTCGAAAGAGCTTCATCCTAAATTATTTTTTTTTTGAATCCTCGAGTTATCCTCATTCCACGCCTGACCACAACCGCGCCAAAATCCATTATTTCTTAACACTCTACATGTACGAGATTATCACACAGAAAAATTTGTCCGCACGCTGTCAACAATCAGTTAGTAACGCACGCGGTACTCGCATAAAAATGTAATATTAATTATCATCTTTACATTTACACGAAAAAAAAAAATTCTCACTTTCATTTTAATAATTAATTATCATCATTATATTCAGTCGCACAAAAATTATCCTCTCACGCACCTGGAAAAAACGGATAAAAAAAAGGAGAGGACGCTTTTCTTTTTTCCCTAAATTCTACGAAAAAAAATCTATCCAGCGCCCTTCCTTTCTTTTTTGGTTGTAATTTTCTTTTTTTTTTTTTCATCAAATGTTTTACACTCTAATAATCGAGGAAAAATTGTCTCTCTCAATTATAACTTACTCCGATTCTCGTTTATCACGATGACTTAATCACGAAAAACTCGATAGTTAATAATAATCGTATTAATAATTAGTTTATTAGTTTAAGGTAGGTGTGTCGCCTGCCACTTTTTATCTTTAATTAATCGTAATATAATAATTAATAGCTTGCAAGTGTTTAACGTTAGATACTATTACTTAATATTCTGTTTACGTTTTTTTTTTGCCTTATTTACGCGTAGGTATGTACGTATTATTTTAACTCTCTTTTTCTTCTCCCGAAACATTTTTTTTTCTTACATTTCCTTACTTTGCCTCTAGTTTTAGAGTTGCGGTTTTTTATTTTTTTTAAGTTATTATCGTCTCCTTGCACTGATACGGCGAGTCGATCGATTATAAATGTTTTTTTTTCTCTTTCTTTTAACCGTTTTTTTTCCTTACCTAAACAAATTTAACTCGAGGATATTTGAAAATGGTGCATTTTATTTAGTCACTTCGCGCACCACTTTTACTATCTTTTGCTTCGTTTCATCTTTTATTCTTTGCTTAATCTGCTTCTTTATTATTTATTTACTTTAGTATTATTCTCCTTTTTTTTCTTTAATTAAAAAATCGTCTTTGTCATCGATCTGTCATTCTCTGGACGAGATGGCAGTCCTTCGCACTTTGACTTTTTTTTAATTTTAATTTTCGAATTTAAAAAGAAAAATGTATAGGTACAGAGCGATTTTTTATTTCTGTGACGCAATCTCCGCAGCGGCGTCCAGATATATAAGATTAAAAATTACTTCGATGATTTGAATTTTCGATAAGAAAAAATTGTCAGTTCAAAATTTGTCAATTTTTCACATTTTTTTTTTTTGTTTCTTTCGTCAAAAAAAAAATTTCTTTTCAGTTAAGCACAACGCGATTTGAAAAAAAGTCCCTCGACCGTAAACAAAAAAATTTTTTTTCGTTTTGTCCAAAGTTGGAAACAAATTCAAATATCGCCCTTAGGCCACTAAAGAAAAAAACACTTAGGCCAAAAAACGCCAAACATTTTTAAGTCGACTGTTGAACTTTCAACTTTGTGACATTCAAGGCCCAGGATTTTTGCAGGAATCATAGGCCGAGAAACAGTCGAGGACTTTTTTTTTTTAAATTAAAGGTAAAACAAAAGGAGTACATGGATATAAAAATCGGCAAAATAAATCAATAAAGCAAATTAATAATGTTTTTTTTCTTGTTTTTATTTGCGTGAATAATAAATAAAATTATCAATAGGTCGATTGATAATAATTAATTAAAAAATAGTGACTCGTGACTAGGTTAAGACTCACCGCTTGCAAAAGTGTGTGTATAATATAATAATATAATAATATAATAATAATATAATATATATTAAGCTAAATCATACAATAAATCTAAATCATAATCTCAACTAAAGTACAGCATTTTTGTTTTTTTTGGAGAGAGAGGGGATTTTCTAAAAATACAATTGGAAAAATAGTACAATAAAAATACTTGCAGTACAATAGGAAAGGTTGAGGGAAAAATTGCGTGTAAATGAAAAATAACTTAAAATTAATCCAACGCTACAAAAATTATATCTAAAAAAAAGAATATTTCAAAAATGGATTCTAGCGATTTTTTTTGTTTTTATATAAAAATTGCGAAATGTTCGCCATAATCCGAAAAATAGTAAATTCTCTTTTGTTTCTTTCGTTTATATCTACAAAATTGATTCAACAATAAGAACACAAATTTCGCGTTTTTTTGATATTTTTTTCCTTTCTTTCTTTTTATCTAAAAAATAATTAATTGTCTACGTGCATTATTTTTATAAGCGCAATAATTCGTGTTCAACATTGTGATGTGAAATCGCGTCGTTATTAACTTTCTCAATTAAAAAAAAAAAAAAATGCTAATATATCTATATATATATATTTATATATAATTATATTCTCTCAATATAATCTACTCTAAATAGATACGTACCCGCGTCTAATGTCAATTTCACCCATAAGTTTTTTTTTCACTTATATCATTGCCCTACTATATCAGGACGCCGCCGGTACGATTCAAATTCTCTTTTTTTTTCTTAATTTCCTTATTTTTTTTTTTTAGTTTTAATTTTAAATTCTTTACACGTTTTATCTTGACACTACGACTAGCCTAGCATCTCAAAATAATATTAATTGTAACGGATATTATTATTCATTATAATTAATATATTAGGTCATTAATGCCTCGCGGAAGAACGACTGAAGCTTTTTTTTCTCTTTTGGTTTTCTTGTGTTAAAATCTCAAACTTTAAATTTGCTTTTAGTTCTTAATTTCAAAATGTCTAAAATTTTCAAAATTTATTTTTTGGAAATTTTCATTTTCTATTTTAGAGTTGTTTTTAAAATTCAAGACTGTTTGCAAAATATTGTTCAAAGTTTGATACTTTAAGAGTGGGGAAAATTTTTTTTCAGTTATTCAGAATTGGATAAAAAAAATGTTCAATTTCGTTCGATTAGCTTTAAATTATTTGAATTTTTTTTTTTTTTTTTTTGATAATTGAAAGAAAATTATGACAAATTTAAACATGTGGAAACTTGAAGTTTATTTTGAACTTGTTTAAATTTATTGTAATTTTTTTTTTAATTTTGTGTAATTCATTTAAATTTTGTATAATTTTTTCTTAATTTTGGGTAATTCGTTTTAATTTTGTGTAATTTTTTCGTAATTTTGTTTAATTCTTTTGTAAATTTGTGTAATTTATTATAATTTTGTATAATTTTTTGCAATTTAGTATAATTTATTATAATTCATTATAATTAACTATAATTTATTATAATTTATTATAATTTATTATAAACCTTTATAATTTAATGCAATTTATTATAATTTACATTATATACTGAAAAAAATTTTATTTCATTCAAATAACAGATGGAAAAATCTCTAATGTTTGCTTAGCATCAAATAAACATTTATTTGAATCAAATAAATGATCGTTTATTTGATTTAAATAAATAACGGTTTATTTGAATCGAATAAAATTTTTTTTAGTATTTATTAAAATTTATTCCAACCGGTTTAAAATTCTTAAGAATATTTTGAATTCGAAAAATACCAAAAGTATCAAATTTTGTTTAATCAATTTGATACTTTTGATATCAGTTCGATAATTTTAATTGTGGTAAAAAAATGTCCCTATATTTTTTTTACACTCGGAATAAAAATTATTTGCCTAAAATTTTACTTCATTGAAGAATTGTTCGCAATTAGAAATAAGTCCCAAAAGAATGAAAGAATTCAATTTTAATTTCCAACTTCAATTAAATCTCAAAACTAAAGATTTGAATTTTATTTTTTAAATTCAGTTAAATCTGATCTTATTTAAATTAAATAAATTTAATTTTATTTTTCAAATTCAATTAAATTTCAAAAATAAAATTTAATTTTACTTGAATTCTATACTTAAAATTGAAGTTTGATTAAAATTGAATTGCAAAAAATAAAAAAAATGCTAATATTAAAATTCTCCTGATAAAAAATCCCATCGTTCTAATATTATTCTCCGCTGAAACACAGATTGCAAAAAGAAAATGTCCTTTAAACAATCAGTTTGTCCCCGCATTAATGCATTTTTGGTCCAATAGCATTAAAAGTGTTACACAATAAATTTGCTGATTTGAATTTTTTTTTTAAATCTGTAATTTCACTAAATTTTTTTTCGCGAAGTTTTTTTTTTTGTTTGCCCTTCGTGAAAAGTTGGTTTATTCATTCGCTCGCTTTTACTTTTCACTCGCACGCTCTCCCTCTTTTGCACGAAAAAACTAATAATAATAATAATAATGTTGCGTCACGTTTATCGTACTTTACCTCTGTGGCCTATACAATACATTAAAATTTTTTGTTTGTTCTCATATTTACAATTTGAAGAACCCGAAAGTTCAAGCAAAAAAAAAACTTATTTGGTATGAATACCTTTTCTAAGAAAAGAAAGTTTTTTGCATTCTGCAGATTGCAACTTTGGAGTTCTCGTCATCGAGTCATCTCCAAAGGGCCGAAAAATAATAATCCTCGTCACGTATTGCAAACACTTTTCCGCGAGAGAATTTCCCTCTCTATTCTTTAATACGTTAATTTTGTTAACAAAAAAAAAAACGATAATTCACAGCACGTGACGAGTATTAATATACAAAATCGTCACTAAAATAGTAAACGACGTGAAATTGAGCGCTTTGCGATTAATTTCAGATCGTTCCATTCCTCGTCTCGAAGAATTTTTTTTCTATCAATTCATAAAAAGTTCTTTGAGAACACTTTTCGTGAATTGATAATAAAGAAAAAATTGATTTTTTTAGAACAATTTGATTTTTTTTTTTGGTAACGATTTTGTGTTGGCGAAAATTTCTAAAAATCACCTCAATGTATAAAAGGATTTTGATTTTTAAAAAAAGTCAACTTATGCGCGAATTCGACCTTCTCATCGTGGACCACTTGTCAATCGGTTTTTATTGAGGTGCTCGATAAAATTGTCATCTCGCCCAAATTAATTGACACGCTTATTCGAGTTTTGTATTCCTATCACTCAAAGTTTTGAGTTTCGGATATAAGTGATCCGCTCGCCATGTCCGCATCGGTGACAAATGTTTGGCGACGGTTTTTTGTTTTTTTTTAAATTTTTTATGATGATCTCTAGGTGTTACGCTTTCGTTTTCCTCTCGCTCGGTTTCGATATGTTACTAAGGATACCTGATGCGCTTCCATCGACGGTCAACCACGAGATTAAGGTCCTTCTCAGCCGTCGCGGTGTCATTGTTTCTTCTTCATCTTCTTTTCATTAAAAATTCTTCTCTGCCGATCATCAAGCAATCACACTCGATGCTCGCTGATTAAATTGGGGATGTGAGCACACCTTTACTCCAGTTGCTCAAGGAAATTTGGGCTCTTGAAGTACTCTGGTACCGGATCGTCTAGCCTCGAGATCACTTTGTAGATTGACTTCTTCCAGGATTGTTCCGTATCCTTACCACCTTGAATTGCTTTGAAAAATTCTTTCAAAGTCTGCTCCACAACGTACCTAAAGTTGCCAGGCACCTGTAACAAAAGGGAATTTAGTCTCTTGCTGTTTTCTTCTAATTTGTTTAAAGACATTCAAAAGCAGCGTGACAAAAATTTTTTGCTTAGCTCCAATTTTTAACAACTTCCAACATTTTCAACGTATCCAACATTGTCAAAGTTTTCAACACTGTAAACGTTTTCAACATTGTAAACATTTTTAGCATTTGTTAGCATGCAGTTGTCGCATGCAAAAGAGCAGTTTGCAAAAGGAATTTTCCAAAAAAATAAAGAAACGAAAAGAAATGTTTATAGCATTGTGCGTTGTTCAGTTTCAATTGCGCACCTGGGGACCCCATACCTCAATGTGGTTGTTGCGGTTGTAGTGAAGATTGAGAACTCGATAGATTTCCGAATCACCTCCAACTCGTAGATCATCAGAATTCTTCACACCTTCCGATACAGCTTGTCTCGCGTACTTTTCCATCTGGATATAGTAGAACTCCCTGTAACATAGAAAAAAAAAGATTGCAAATTAGAGACACTTTTATATAGAAATCACCTTCAGAAAAAGGCGCGCCTTCTCTTTTGCAAAGAGAGGCGAACATGAGGCAAGGGAGGAGGGAAGAGATTGAGTCACTAATGCGGTAAAGATATGTGCATTGCCACTAATTAATTAAAGATCGATATACTAAAGAGCGCGTAGAGATGACGCAAAGAGAATACTTGCCACTCTCTTTGCAGAGAGAAAAATATTCGCTCTCTTCTCTTGTCGTCGTACAAGTCTAAAGGTGAGTTCATTCGGAAAAAAAGAGCACGCGACGTCGCCCACATTTCAAAGGGGCTGGGACGAACGCCTCCACGTTTATAATGGTGTAAAAACGAGCTATCTAAGAAGACTCGAGAAGCACACACACACACACACACACACACACAGAAAAAAATACTGCGCAAAAAATACAGTATAAGTCAGTAAAAGACCTGGAACAGTTTAGTTTTCTGTTAATTAACGAAACCTTTGGGGAAAATAAAACTAAATTACTAATTGGCAACCCGTTAATTATACAGATGATGACCCGCCAACTTTTTTCAAAAATGCATGTATAAATATTGTCAGTGAATTAATTACAAGACAGCAAAAAAAAAAGAAGGATAAGAATTATATATTTCTCACAAGGGAATATGATGATGGTTAGGGAAAAGACTTTGTCATTAAAGTATATTATTGCGCATACATGAGGCACTCTCGGCGTTACGCGAATCTCACGAGAGATTCTCCTCGTGAATCTTGTGAAAATCGAGGAGAATTCTAAAGGAAATATTTACGGTTCACTGGAAAAAGCAGTTTGATAACTCTTGTGTCTCGAGGATAATTTTTAAGATTGCTTCTGATTCAGCAAGCACACGATTGATATGCGCTGATAAAAATGCGCTGATTTTCTTGCTTTGGAAAAAATTGTCTGGGAGTTTATACTTGCGATTCTAGAGTGAGAAAAAGGATTCCATCTAGAGAAAAAATATGTTTGCGGTATCTAGAAGATCTTTCATCAGCAAGAAACAATTTTCTTTGATTAGCGGTAGCAAGCGTAGTGTTCGTAATAAATACGAGACACTTGAACGTCTCTTCGACATCAGCAGGGAGGGTGTCTATAATCCTTATTCAACCACCCATCGAACAGCATTCGTCGAATCGAGCTTCGTCGAATCGCCAAGTATATAGAATGTTCAGTTATACGCTTTTCGGATTGCTGGCAAAATCTTGATGATATTCGCCGAGTGCCTAATTAAAACAGACACTCCTGGAGACAGAGAGAGACAGCGCGCGGTACGAGAGATGGATTACGATGTCGCATAATGGTTTTGTAAGAGTGCAAGAGGGAGAGGACTAGGTTTTTTTTTCCCTCTAGTCATTTGAGAGTATAGGACGACAAAAAAAAAAGAGCCGAGTGCTAGAATTGCCACTCTTCGAACTGCATCAAAGTACGAAGAAGAGCAACCTCAAGAGAGTGAGAGATATGGAGACGTGAAAAAAAATAAAGAGAGGACCAACGAGTTCATTATCGTATTGTGTATAATTAGAATAATAAGCTCTTGACTGCCTCGGGGTCTTCTTGCGCATCGTTGAAGCAGGGGACGAATTGATAGACTGAGAGAAGGAGAAAAGAGTGAGAGATATTTCACCAGCAATGAGGGTGTGATTATTAGCATCTAATTACGAGACGCTTCGTTGCCGCTAAGAGTAACAAGAATGCTTCCAAATGCCAACCTCTTTTCTCAATAACAATAATGCAGTGGCTCTTTCTTCCCACCGCTAATTGCTTTATACCACACTGTATACTTATACTTTATTTAAAGAAAATTGATTTCATGATTTCAGTTCTAACAAAATCTTGTTTTTTTGATTTCACATGATGCAGATGATGCAGACTATCGATGGCATAAGTGGACCTTTTCAGAAAGATGGAAAGGTATTTATAAGAATTATCCTTTTGTTTCTTTTAATTCAATCTGAAAGTATTTGAATAATATCGAAAATTTCGAAGAGACTTTAGTATATCAGTGGGAAAAAAATCAAGTTACGGATGTGGCTAAAAGTCGTTTCTCCCCTGTTTTCAAGTGACTCGTTGAGACGTCGTACTTCTCGTCTTACACACTCTATTCAAGAAACTCCTCCCCTCTTTTTTTCAACCGTTACACTCAGGTGGCCGACCTTTGACAATGCTTTTCTTGATCTTCTAACCCTGCGAAGCAGTCCGGAAACTTTCCCACAGTTGCGCCTCGAGAACGATGCCAAAATTTATCAAACCCCTCCAATCGACCATCATCCCCCCAATTAACAACCTTTCTTAAAAATCCCCTAACAATCAAAACTAAAAATAGAAATTTAAACTAAAGATGAAAACTAATAGGAATTAATAGAAATTAAAAATCACACGGCAATTTAATGAGCAGCATCATGTTGATACAGAGCAAAGAAAAATGCGCAACTAGATATGTATATGTAAAGAATAATTTTGCCTGGTCGCATTTGATATTTGTCCAGCAGAGCGTATGAGTCTGTATTCAGAGGGCGCGTTGAAAAAAGGTGTCGCTCAGGGTCTTGATGTTGCACCCTTCTTAATTAGTAATTAACACTTTAACGCCATCAACTCTAGACACTCAGGTATGCGCGACAAGGCGCGTGTGTATTAATAAAAAAAAAAACCCCCGCGACATTTTTGCAAAAAAAAACCGAATCTAAGAGTGAGCCGAGGGAAAATCACGTAATTAAAATACAACTTAACAAGTGATTACTTGATTCTATTTCATGGCGGTAGCGTAGCAATTATGATGTATTTTTATAGCTAAGGGTTTATCACGTCGGAGAAGGAGACGCGAAGGGTGAAAAGAAGCAGCAAAAACCGCAAGCAAAGCTTGAGAATGCAACATGATGGGGTCGACTTTTTTTCAGTTAATTTCAATATTCGCGAATCTACTTTTCGTTGCGAACGGGAAATTTTTTTATCTTAGGCTAACCTTTCAGCCTAAAACTTAGCTTTTAACCTAGGCTAAAATTTAGGATACAACCGAACTAAAGATCATCTTAGAGCTTATCTAAAATTTAGGTTTAGGATACAACCGAACTAAAAATCACCTTTGAGCCTAGAGCCTATCTAAAATTTAGGTTCAGGACCCAACCGTCCTAAGAATCACCGAATAGAAAGTAAAGCACGATCGCCAATTAGTTATGTTAACTCCTGGGTGGGAAGCATCGATAAAAAAAAGAAGGGGTGAGAGAATGAGAGAGGTTGTGTATCAGTTTGGATGTAATTTAATAGGGAGTAATGAAAAACTTGTGATGCGCTCTTGGACCCTTTTCATCTTTCAGTTGTCTCGTCATCACCCTAAGCCACTTTTTTTCACGGACAAGTTTCTAAGCTTCGGACAATCGAGCGCGATCGTATGGCAGATGTGCCTTCGACAATCAGTGTGTTTTCTGGGCCCCGGGTCGACTGGCTGCCGCCCTTTTATAAAAGAAAAGGGAGGCCGAAGAACAGGGGTCCAGGGACTAGAGAAGTTCATGGGTGAGAAGGGACGAGACGTGACAGAAACGACTGGAGAGAAAAAGAAAGAGAGAAAAATAGAGTGTGTGTGTGTGTGTGTATGTGTGTGCAAAAAGGGGAGCCGCGTGCCGCACGCGCCGATCTTACAATGAGCACTTCGTCTGCCCCCTACGTTTTTACCCCCGCTAGTACATCTGGCTGCCTTAAAACTCCTTTCTCCCTCTTGTCATACTTCTTTTTTTCTTCAACCGGTTTCCCCTTCTACTACCACCATTCATCCACTAATCTTCAGTTACTGATTTTTTCGAATCATCATTATCTACTGAATGTTTGTTTTCGTTCGAAACATGGTAGAAATTGTTTTCGATCTGTTCCATCTTTGGAACATCTTCCCATCATCTTCTGATTTTTGATTACTGAAACTTTGATACAAAGCAAACAACTTTTAGATTTTCTTGAAATGTCCAATGCTACTAACACTATTCACTTAAAAGAATCAGTTTGCAATCGGTACCAAAAAGTGCGTGCATAAAAAATCATAAGTTGATCCAAATTCGGAATCAAAAATCCAACCGAAATAGACAGATAGGGATTCAATATTTAAGAGATTGAAAATAAATTCAAAAACATTCGAACGACTTCAAATTAGCTTCTTGGAGATTTAGCAACAACAATAGAACTAGGCAAGGCGAATACAAAACGCGAACAATAAAATTCAACCTGTTCAAAAGAATCTAAATTGAATCGAATTTTTTTCTATTCATTTTCTATTCTATTTTTTTTCCAAACAGAAAACTTTCGTTTCGTTTTAAGGAGACACACACGGATTTTCGTGTGTTTCACTCTTAAGGGGGCGGGGGCAGCTGCTTTGAGCGGTTTTACTCTTGAATAGACCGCGGTCCACCCCTCCTTTTGCCATAACGGTTTTGCCCCCATCCCCCTTTCTATATTCACCCCAACGTCTCTGATGCCAACATATCGTATCGGATGATTCGTGTTCTCACTGCACTTTGAGCTTTTTTTTCCTTTCTTTCTTTCAATTTTTTTTTTTTATTATTATTCAATCGATCCGTTACCATCTCTTTCTCCCGGTATCATATACCTATATATATATATAATAGCGCAAAGTGTCCTTCTCCATCTTCAGAAATATTTCGACAGGTAGTTTCATCAACCTGACACATATTTCATTGTTATTTTTCCCTTTTTCACTTTTGAAACCCTACTCGTAATTTTTCATCCTGAGATAGACGAATTCTTGTCGATTTGTTGTGAATTTGGTGGTAATTTATAATTAGGGTGTGATTCAAAAAATGGTGGAGAATAATAAAATTGTCGTAAAATTTAAGTCAAATGTGGGAATGGAATAATTTAACATTGTCAAATATAGAAATCGTATAATTGAACTTTGCCAAATATAGAAATGGTATAATTTAACATTGCCAAATACACAAATAGTGAAATTTAACATCGCCAAATATTGAAATCGTATAATTTAACATTGTCAAATATAGAAATCGTATAATTTAACATTGTCAAATACAGAAATAGTGAAATTTAACATTGTCAAATATAGAAATCGTATAATTTAACATTGCCAAATACAGAAATAGTGAAATTTAACATTTCCAAACATTGAAATCGTATATTTAACATTGCCAAATATAGAAATGGTATAATTTAACATTGCCAAATATAGAAATTGTATAATTCGACATTGTCAAATATAGAAATAGTAAAATTTCTCTAGAATTAGAAAAGAATTTTTTATTAATAGTCGAAATTAGAAATGTATGATTTTAGCACCTAGAATCATTTTATATTTTAAAATTTAAAGGAACTATTTTTTCACAGTCAATAAGGGGGGGAAATTATATACTTGTATTCGAAGGAGTTTATAACTGGTTCGCAGTGGTGGGGGAAAAATGGCAGATGAATTTTTGACCTTAAATTTTTTGCACATCTGTCCCGAAAAAGTTTCTTGAATGCTTGCCGGAATGACAATGAGGCAGTTAAGTCCTCGCTGCATTTACACAGTGGAAAAGGAGAGAAAGAGAAAAAGAGTAAAAGAGAGAGAGAGATTCGGATGTATTTATATATATATGCAAGTAATGCACTCTCTCACATTCTCGGGAGGGAATTGCGAGACAAAACGGGAGCATGCACGCAAGAGCGTAGGAGAAGGGTTGCCTAGGTTAAGGACACGGAAAACATCCTTTGTCGAATACCCTATCGGGACCGCTCAACCGCCCGGCAACTCGTTCATATCGCTGAGAAAAAATCAATAATTCTTTGTTGTCAAGTTTACCTCCTGTCATGCCATGCTAAACCATATTACGTCGAGCCGATTCGTCCGAGTGCGCGAGAATGAGCAGCAGAAAGAAATTCACGAAAGTCAATTCTATACTCTCGAAAAAAAACAAAAAAAAAAAAGAGACCGAGAAAAACAAACGGAGCAAATTCCCCTCCCCCCACCAAAACATTTTCCCTTTCTCTCTCTCTTTCTTAAAACTTTCTCTATTTTTAATTTTTAAATAATTAATAAATAAAATCATTTTCTATTTTATAATCTTGCAGTAATAATTCCCAATAGACTTTCTATAAATAGTTTGAAAAATAAGCCGAGGAGAAAAATATGGTTAAAAAGACAAGCATCAGTGGCGTAGAAAATAAATTAGCGTCACTACTCGCGCATAATACACGCACCTATATAGCCATAAAAGAAAAATAGATCGATAGATTCTATATACTTTGTATTATGTACATAAAAATAAAGGTATAGAGAAAAGAAAAAAATCGAGAGAAAGAAAGAGAGAGAGAGAGAGAAGGGAGTTTTAGTAAAATCGGAGGAGGGGGTGTAAATGAGAAAGGACCATCTTTTTTATTTTCCACCCTTCGTTCGCCATCTCCAAAAATAAAAAAGAAGAGAAGTGTATTCGTGAGATCATCGCATGATCGGATCTATTTGGCGACCGTTACACGATGGAGGCGGAGAGAATGGTTTAGGTTTAGGGGCCAAACTCTCATGCCAGTGGGGCACTGGGTTAGTTAAGGGTGTTATCCAACCCTCCAAAGATTGCGAGTCTACTTTATATTGAGGATAGATTTTTTTTTCACTCCCGACAATTGAAAACGTTTTTTAATAATATGGTGATGAAATTTGACAATGTCAAATATGGGAATGGTAAAATTTAACATTGCCATATATAGAATTTTCTGCCATATACAGAAATAGGAAAATTTAACAGTGTCAAATATGAAAATAGTAAAATTTAGCATTGACAAATTTAGAAATGCTAAAATTTAACATTGCCAAATATAGAAATGCTAAAATTTAACATTGCCAAATATAGAAATGCTAAAATTTAACATTGCCAAATATAGAAATGCTAAAAATTTAACATTGACAATACAAAAATTGTAAAATTTAACATTGTCAAATATAGAAATGGTAAAATTCTTCTAGATCTGAATTAGAAACGAGTCCAGTGTTAATAGTCGAAATTAGGGGAAATTTTCCCAAATGTAAAAATAATTTTTTGGCTCTATATTGTCAAATATTTACTATTTTTACTTTTTGACAACTTTTTATACGGTTGAAATAATAAGTTTTTGTCAAATATAAAAATAGTACGAGTATTTAAATTTATGTTGTTAAATGTTTACTATTTAGTGTTCAATATTGTCAAATGTAGAAATAGTAACATTTAATATTGTTAAATATAGAAATAGTAAAAATTTAACATTGCCAAATATAGAAATAGTTAAATTCAAAAATTGCCAAATATAGAAATATTAAAATTTAACATTGTTAAATATAGAAATAGTAAAATTTAACATTGCCAAATATAGAAATAGTACAAATTTAACATTGCCAAATATAGAAATAGTAAAATTTAACATTACCAATTACCAAATATAAAAATAATGCCAAATATAAATTAAATATTATCCAGTCAAAGTGGTAAATATTACCAAATATAGAAATAGTAAAATTCGACAATGCCAAATATAGAAATACTAAAATTTAATTTTGCCAAATGTTAAAAATATTTTCAGAAAAAATAGAAAAACACTGGAGGGGGAATTATTTAAAAAAAAGGAAATCGAAAAAACAGAAACGTACAAAAGTGGAAAAATGAGAATTGGTAAAGTTATAGAAGAACCTGTGTGTCATTTGATATTTTTGTCAGTAAAACGATATCGACGCTAAATTGCATCTGTCTCTTGCATCGACTCCCGAGACGAGATCAAAAGATTCATAATTCTCTCATTAAACCGTCATCCAAAATAAAAAAAAAAAAATATTGATGTTAAAGCAAATTTAAATTAAACGTTAAAGCAATTTTCCAATTTGTTACGTTTAAACAAAACGTTAAAAACAAATTTTAAACAACGAACAATTTTGATACTTTTTTTTATTTTTTTTAAACAATATTTTAGCCAAAAATTTCTCTGTATATAAATAGAATATTTTTGTGAAAATATATAAATTATCATAAATCCCCTGGATTTGAGGAGATTTAATACCATCATTCAACAGATTACTTATGTGATAGAAGGATATTTATCAGTCATTATTTGGGTCTTGGCGACAAAAGGAGAAAACCTATTTTGCAAAGTGCTTCGTCATTGCTCTTCAGAATGAGGAGAATTGTATTCTTACGAGTCGCAATATTGGGGAATGATTTCGATTCATTGCTGCTGGGAAAAAAAAAGAAAGGGAAGGAGAGGGGGGATAGGTCGTTTAAATACAGTTATACAACGTCGTATGTAAATCGCCCATATGTCAAGTTAGCTTCTAAGTGTTCCGAAAGCAAAACCACTCATGCGGGTGGCGCAGCAAGTTACTATTCGACTATCTTAGGCACTATTATACGGGCTACAAGTAGGCCGTATTCGAAATTCATTGTCGTTAGGCGATTAACCTCGCTGCTTTTCTTGTCCATTGTCTGAATATCTTTTTTTTTTCAATATTCCTTATTCTCTTGTTCTTTACTTTAGTTCGTTTTTTTTAAATTCTTATTTGTAACTAAAATAATTTTTTTCTACAAAAAGAAATTGTTTTTAATTATTTCAACGAAAAAAGAAAATTAATTTTAGATGTAAAATTAAATTTTGACTAAAAAATCGATGAATTTGAATTGAAAACGAGGGGAAAATTACGTTAGGGAAATTTTACGGAGAATTAGTAGAAATTTTTACTGTTAAAATTATATTTTATTATGAAAAAATTTACTATTTCAACCAAATGTAAAAATTTGCCCAAATTTTTACATTTGGTTGAAAAAATAAGTAAAAAGAAAAAAAAAGTGAAAAATAAGTAAAAATAAAAGTGAAATAAGTAAAAAAAAAATAGTACAAGGTAAATTCTCTCTTGAATTCTAGTCAAAAATTTAATTTTTACATTTCCAAACAGTTTCGAATATCGAATTCAGAAAAAATAATATTTTTCCCTAAACATTTTCAAATGAGATTAAATTTTTATTTTTCATTTGCAAAATAGAAAAATATTCGCTAAAAAAGCAAAAAAAAAAGGGGAAAAAATTATTTTACTTGGACGTGAATTTTAAATGGAGATTTTTTTTCGAGGTCTGCACAGTGATGCATCGCAGTAGTTGAAAGAGAGACCCCGGGTTGAAATCGGAAGAGTAGAGACGAGGAAACAGGGGGTGAACGGCCAACAAGCAGGAAAAGAGAGACAGTGTGAGGGAGGAGTGGTGGAGGAGGAGGAGGAGGGAAGCTTGACGAGAGAGGGTTTTCAAATGAAATCAATTCAGAGTCGCTGTCCAGCCGAACGTTACCCCCGCGAGAGAACTATATAGAGATAAATGTTGGCCGAAATGTAGCAATTTCACGCCGATTCCTGCATTTCCAATTCGACACTTGAAGTCTCACGAGAGAACAGGAACGTGTCGCACTGTGAATTTTCAAGCAACTTCATCGAGCCTAAATGTATTATATTTTTTCACCCCCCAGACCCCTGTCCCCCACCCCCTGAGCCCCCTCTCATGAGAGTATATTTTCAAGTTTCAATTCACTCCACAGTGAATTCTCTCCTTTTTTAAAAAAAAATTTTTTTCTCTCTTTTTTCAAAAACTTAAATTTTCTCTCTTTTTTTATTGAAAGAACTTAAATTTTCTCTTTTTTAATTCAAAAACTAATTTTCTCTCCTTTTTTTTATTGAATGAACTTAAATTTTCTCTCTTTTTTTTATTCAAAAAGAACTAAAAATTTCTCTCTTTCTCTCTCTCAAAAAATTTGAGTTTGAGTCTCAATTTTCCACAAGAGAAAATATTTTCTTTTTTCCTCCCAATTTTTACATCTATACATTCAATACCTTTTCGAAAAATAATTTTTCTTTTGATTTCGTGATCTTTTTTCTTTTTTGCGGGTTAATTGGGACTTTTGTAACAATTGTTTTTTTTGTTATTTTCCATTTTTCATTTTTTTTTTGCTGCTTTCAATGTGTAATGGGTTAAATAAAAGAGGATTCGATCCTTTACTCAATAAAATCCCTCTGCTATTGAAGTTGAGGCAGTAAATTTTGTTAAAAAATGTTTTTCGCCGTCGGTTGCAAATTAAATCCTTCATGGAGCGCGGCAGTGAGGAATTGTGTGGAAAGGGCGAGAGAGAGAGAGAGAGTGAGAGAGAATGTTACCCCTTTCTACTTTTCCGCCATCGCGGCGAATACAAAGCCGATTAGGGCGGGACACTGAAATATTATCATTCCAACATTTTTTCGCAAAGCCGATTGACTGTCTCCCTAACGTTTTTTACGCATTAGACTAAAGAAAATACATTTTTTTTTTTTTGGGCAAAAATCTTTTAGGTATAAAAAAAAAATTCTAGTCGGATTAATGAGCTCGTCAATTTTTTTGTTCACAAAAAGAGTCGTTAACTATCGCTTGAAAATGAAAATATAATCAAAATCTGCGCTCGAGAGTATATAGAGGGGGTGTGGGGGGAGGGGGTTTTTTTCTGGAAAGTTTTTTTTTATGGCAAAACATTAATTTTTTTTTATTTCTTTTTTTTTTTGGTATTAATATCCGCGTGCGCAGTGTTTATTATTTTTAAATTTGATTAAGTTTCGGGGGAAAAATTGATAGCAGTGAAAAATTGATAGTATTGAAAAATTGAAAGCGGGGGAGGGGGGGGATTAAATACTTTTTCTTCTTTTTATACTTTTTGTTCTCCATTTTTTTACTCTCTTGTATTTTTTGTTCTTTATTTTTGTTCCTTTCTTGTATTTTTTGTTCTTCATTTTTTTACTCTCTTGTATTTTTTGTTCTTTATTTTTGTACCTTTCTTGTATTTTTTGTTCTCCATTTTTGCTCCTTTCTTGTACTTTTTGTTCTCCATTTTTTCCCTTTCTTGTACTTTTATTACTTTGTATCTTATTATCAATTTTTTCGTATTCTTCCTTCTTTATTTCACACTTTTCACTATTCTTCCTTTTTCAATAAAATTCGTTAAATAGTTTAAAATGTTCTCCATTTTGTAACTTTTCTTCAATTTTTTGTTCTCTATTTTTTTCGTCTTTTTGTACTTTTTATTACTTTTTATTTTGTTGAATTATTAAAATATACAAATATTAATATTCACTTTATGATATTCTTCACTTTTTATTATTCTACACTTTTTAGTATTCTTCACTTTTGAATTTTTATTTGCAAAATAGTTTTTCAAAATGTTCTCCATCTTTTTATTTACTTGTATTTTTGTTCTCCATTTTTTTCGCTTTTTTAATATTTTTATTGCTTCGTTTTTTATTATTTACTTTTCTATACTTTTCACTTTTTTAGTATTCTTCACTTTCAGTATTCTTCATTTCTCAATATTCGTCAAACAGTTTTTGAAAATATTCTCAAAATTTTTTCTTTTCTCTTTAAATTTAGCGTAAAAACTCAGGAGAGGAAAAAAATGGAGAACATTTTGAAAAACTATTTGGCCAATATTATTGAATAATACAGAAAAAGTTGAGAATACTAAAATTAAACAATTAAAAAAATTTGCATAAAGTGAGTAATATACGAAGAAAAAAATGAAGAACGTTTTGAAAAGTAATATTGAAAAATGAAAAGTGAAGAATACTGAAAAGTGTAGAATACTAAAAAGTGAAGAATACTGAAAAGCGAAGAATACTGAAAAGTGTAGAATACTAAAAAGTGAAAAATAACGGAAAGTAAATAATAAGACACGAAATAATAAAAATACAAGAAGGAAAAAAATACAAAAAAAAAAATACAAGAAATCGAAAAAAATAAAATACAAAAAAATACAAGAAAACAAAAAAAAACTAAGGAACATTAGTAAAAAACTAGTTTGGAAAATAATGAATTTTCAAGAGATATATATGTATATATATATTGGGGTGGCTGAATAGCTATTTGAAACTGAGTGTACCAAGTACTGCAAGTAGGAGCTCATAGCGCGGGATTAGCCTTGCAACGGCGATGCTTACATCCCCCTAAAGTCGCTGAATCCTGTGCGGTAATACTCCGCCTTTTCCCCTTTCAGGTTGCTCTCGCTGTGTCTCCTCTTTTGCTCGAGTCGTAAAAGCGAGAAAGAGAGTTCCTCTTTCGAAAAATTCTCATCCCTATATATAAAGTCTCGTATATATACTCTGTTCCTCCCGCGATAGCCCTGCGGCCATCGTATTGTCTCTCGTCCGACCAATACCCGTTGTTTCTCGTACTTGTGTTCATTATCAAAAAATTGGAAAAGGAACGCTGTTGCATGAGATGTTGCTGCGACAGCAAGAACCCCCCCCCCCCTTCCCCCTCTCCCTGTACTTGCATTTGCCTTCCGGGATTGGCTATCAAGTCAAACCATCTCTCCCCCCCCCCTATATTTCTTTAATTATTTTCTTCTTCTGTTATTAACAATTTTTTTTGTTTATTATTTCTAATTAGGAATTTGAATTTTGAGAAAATGGTTATTTTTTTGGTTCTAAGTTTTATTCTGCTCTAATTTTTATTTGGTTCTAATTTTTATATGGTTCAAATTTGTCTTCTGGTTCAATTTTTATTTGTTTCAAATTTTTGTTCTGGTTCAATTTTTATTTGGTTTCAATTTTTATTTGGTTCAACTTTTTATTTGGTTCTAATTTCTATTCTGCTGCAATTTTTATTTGACTCTAATTTTTATATGCTTCGCATTTTTATTTGGTTCAAAGTTTTATTCTGTTTCCATTTTTATTTGGTTCAAATTTTTATTCTGGTTCAATTTTTATTTGCTTTTAATTTTTATATGGTTGCAATTTATATTTGGTTCAAATTTTTTTTTGTCCCAATTTTTATTTGGTTCCAATTTCTATTTGGTCCTAATTTCTATTTGGTCCTAATTTTTATTTGGTTCCAATGTTTATTTGGCTCGAATTTTCAATTTGGTTCCAATTTTTCATTGCTTCGAATTTCTATTTCCTTACAATTTGCTCCAATTAAAAAAAATTTACAAAGAAAAATTGACTGCTGCCAAATATAATTTGCATCAAGTAAAAAATGCAAAAACCAGAAGAAGAAAAATGCATTTAATTAAGACGTAAAAAAAACTCTCAATTTTTTTTTTTTTTTTGAAACTTGAACACACAAGTCTAGTCATAACCACTATACACACAAGAGTGTAAATTTCCCCGAAAGAATAAAATTTCTCAGAAATTAAGAAGATGAATTTTTAAGAACACAAGAATACAAAGTTTGCTTGACGAGTAATAATAATAATAAGAATCCTTTTCTAACAACAGGAGAAAAAATATTGTAGCCACATAAGACACAAGTTAAAAAAAAAAAATTTTCGCTGTTGCTTGAAAAACAAGAGAAAGAAAAACTGTAGGAAAGTTGAAGGTAAAGCCCGTCATAACGGACGAGAGGGGTTTTGAGAGCGAGGAAAAGGAATACGCGTGGGCGAGGAGAGAGGAGGGAAAAAAAAGAGGACGGAAGGGTTTGCAACGTAGTTGAGTTGTACGACCAAGAGAGAGAAAGAGAAAAAGAATTGAGAAAGAGAGAGAGAGAGAAAAAGAGTCAAGCGCCACTAATTAGTGCCAAGAACGTAATTAAGTAATTTTTAATTAAGTGACTGCCGTTTACGCGCAGAACCAACGTGTAGGGTTTTGCCTCGCCTCATGGGGCACATTGCTTCATCATTCGCCTCCAACTTAAAGTGGACTTTTTCTCTTGTTAAAAAATCTTCCCGTTATAACGTTTCTATATATTTATGAGCAAAAAAAGAAAAAAAGGGTCAAAATCAATTGATTTTTTTTTAATTTGCATTTCAAGTCCAGTACCCGTCGTACTAATTATCTATATTTACGCACGGATTTCTGGATAATCAAAATTACGCCCTAAGAAACATATTCTAATTAAGGGGGCATTTCTTTTTTTACGCACTTGTTTTCTATTTCTTATATTTTTTGTATTTCTTTCGAAATTTTGTTTCCAAATTTTCACTGGGAACGTAATTAATTTGAATCCAACAATTTTTATTCGAACTGAGTGAAATTTATTCCAAGGGAATCACAATTATTATTTAAAATCCGGTAATTGTTTTCTACTCGTAAAAATTTTTCCTTAAATTATTTTTCATATTCCCAGTAATTTAATTAAAGGAATAGAAATACGGAACATATTTTAATTGTTAGAAAAAAGCGAAAATATTACAATTCCTAACAAATAATTAAAAATAAGACAAATACTTTACTGTATACCAAAAGAAAATAACCAATTTTCCATCGACTACGTGAGATATCTTAAGAAAAAGAAACGAGGAGGATGAGATTTACCTGTGCGGCAATCTCGGTCGGCTCAAAGAGTTGGCACTCCATTGTGCAGTGCAGTGAGTTTTTAATTAAGAAGTTTCTCGAGATGAGCACATACATGCGCGAAAAATGTATATACATATTTTCTACACCTACACAGGAGGAGGAGGAGCGAGCCTTGATATATAAATGCAAAGGACTTTTCTTTTGTATAAACATCGAGGGCTCTTAGTTTCTTTTACCTCTCTCATTCCTTGAAGAAGAGATACCGGAGATTTACCATCAGAGAAGGTAAGTTTCAAGTTAAAAATAAAAAAAAGGAAACCAAACGACAAGCGGAGGAGAGCTTGATAAAAAAGAAAAACTCTATATAGTATATATAAAGAACGCGGTCCGAAAAGTCAAAGACCAAAAAGTTTTCTTCTTTTCATCAGTGGAAATAGATGTATATGTATATATTTTGAAATGCGGAAGAGCGATACATCCTTCTTCTACCCCTTTTCTCACTCTCCCACCCACTACTTTTCTTCTCTTCCAGGGAGTAAAATTTCAAAGCTTTTGTCTCAAAGGATTTCGTACTTGCTCATTTCGTACTTGCCACAGGATCTTCTCTCCCTTTTCTCTCTCTCTCTCCCTCTCTCTCTCTATCTTTCTTTTTTCTTCTCTCTCTCTCTCTCTCTTTTATTCTTTCTCTGTTTTTCTCTGTCTTTTTTCTCCTTTCTGTATTTTCTCTCTTTTTCTGTATTTCCCTCTCTCTCTGCTTTCTTTTCGAGGGTCTCGTGAGAAATAAAGACGAGGATTGCTACTCTATGTCTCAGACGTGGAGGAGATTTTTCTCTTTTTTTGAAAGTGCGTCAGGCGTCTTCGTTGAAGTATTCTCTTGTGAGAGAAAAAACCCTTTTTTCAGACGCGTTCTTGCGTAATCAAGGATGAGATTTCGGATAAAAAAAAAAGGACGAGATGATGGGAAAACTATCGTATAAAGAGAGTAGGGGGACATTAGGAGAGAGAGAATAATAATTACAAGACTCCCACTTGGAGACTTCCGGCAGTGAGTCCGGAAGCTCACATGCTCTTCAGAGTATGAAGAGAATGGCTCATGTAAAGTGAATGGTCCTCGTGTTAGTGGATGCTGTATATATACTCGTGTGCGGATAAAAACAGGTACGCTCCTAAAAACCCACCTCAAGGCACGAATTTTCTCTAGTAGGCTTATTTCTCTCTCTCTTACTCTGTTTTTCTCTTCCTTATTTTCTCTCTCTCTCTCTCACTTTTACTGTTTTTTCTCTATTTATCTCTTTCTCTCTCTTTCTTTCTTCTTTTATTTTCTTTTTCTCTCTCTCTCTTGCCGAGAAATTTCTCTCTCGGCAATAAAAGAAGAAAGAGAGAGAAAGAGAGAGAAATCTCTCGGCAATAAAAGAAGAAAGAGAGAGAAAGAGAATAAAAGAAGGAAGAGAGAGAGAGAGAAAAGAGAGAGAGCTTGTCCAAACGTATGTGCTTGAAAGCACACACGAGATTTTTCCTTCTTTTTTCCTTTTTTTCTTTTTTGCCTTCTCGACAGACGGACCAGCATATATTCGAGGCATAATATGTAAGAGGCAGGTAATATCCACGCGTGACTGTCGCGTCTATGCGCGCCTTTACGCTAAATGGCCCTTCGCTTATAATGCCTTTCCACCTTTCCGGCCACCCCGTTGTGTGTGCTACGTGTGTGCTTACATACTGCAATCTTGTGGGATTAAAAAACATCCGCGGCGCGCCTAGGAGAAAACACACTCGGCCCGTGTGTGGAGATTGCCTCTCGGCTCGTTTGTTGTCAAGATTTCGGTAAACCGCCTACGTCGCTTTTTAATTGGACGCTCACTTTTCAGTCCTCTTTTTTTTATTTTTACTCTCCCTTCCCTTGTGCGAGAGAGTATAGTTTGCCTTCTCGCATGTTTGCTTGACAAACTGGGCCTACGCCTGCTTGCAAGGAAAAACCAATTTTCCTCCCCACGCGAGAAAAAGGAAATTTACACTTTCAAGGCGCACTTTCAGGTGGAAAAAATTACTTGATTCAAAATAAGCAGCTAACTTGAATCTAGAAGCGACAAAATTCAGGGGCGAAAAAAGTCTATTCGCGTAAATCTAGGAGCGAAAAAAGTAGAAGCAACAAAATTTACAGGCGAAAAAAATCTAAAAGCGAAAAAAGTCTAGACGCGTAAATCTAGGAACGAAAAAGGTAGAAGCGTCAAAACCTAGGGGCGAAAAAAATCTAGAAGCGACAAAATCTAGAGGCGAAAAAAATCTAGAAGCGAAAAAATTTTGGGGCGAAAAAAGTCTATACGCGTAAATTTACAGGCGAAAAAAATCTAGAAGTGAAGAAATTTAGGGTCGAAAAAAGTCTATACGCATAAATCTAGAGGAGAAAAAAATCCCTTTTTCCTGATGATATCAAATTGAGACAAAAAACGAATAAAAAGTGTTGCGAAGCAACATTTTTGATTCGTTTCTTGTCTCAATTTGAAATCCTCAGAAAAAATCTGCAGAAAAAACAATTAGTTAAAAAGACTCTGAATTATTTAAAAAAACGAAGAACCATTAACAGCGACACCCGATCGGAACAAATTCTTATTATAAAGAAAAAGGAAAAAAATAAAATTATCGACCACATTCGTAGAATATGAAATAATTTCCAAGGAATAGTTGTAATCCATTTTACAGTGGTCGCAAACACGAAGGTCTCACTTTGGGTGGAAAGAAAAAGAAGAAGTGTGTGGATATACACTAACGATCGGTCACGTGTGTATGTCCGACTGAGTATATAGATAAGCAGAAAAGAGGAAATTTGTGTTTAGAAAATTACCTCGTCATTACGCCTACCCCTTACGATGTGACATTACAGGGTAATATTCATGCCAGGAAACGATGAAAACGATAAGAAAACGTTTTCGAAGGATAAGAAACAACACCACCACCACCACCCCTTCCATATAGATATAGGCTTTCGATGATGATAATAATAAATATTCCCTTCCTGGCAATAATAAGTTTATTTCTTTATTATATTTATATTGACAGAACAATTTTCTTAATTTTCAAATTTCGGTTTTCTTTTCATCGAAATATTTCTGTTTATTTTTATCGATAAAAAGTGTCTATTGTATTTTTGTGAGGGGGACTATTTTTGATCGAGTGATTGAAAATGATTATTTTTTTTCGATATTAATTTGTTAGGTAATTTTCGATAGAATTTTCTTATCAGATTGGGAGGAAATAATTGGATTTTCTGAATAAATATGAGAATTTGGGAAAATTTTCGATGTTTCGAAGAAAGTAATTTTTAACTGAAAGTAGTTTTTAGGCGCAAGTAAAAATAGTATTTTAGTAAGTAAGTAATTTTTAAGTGCAAACAAAATTTAAGTCGAAAAATATTTAACTAAGGTTTAAAGGTAATTTTCAAGCTAAGTAAAGTAATTTTTAACTGAAAGTAGTTTTTAGGCGCAAGTAAAAATAGTATTTTAGTAATTAAGTAATTTTTAAGTGCAAACAAAATTTAAGTCGAAAAATATTTAACTAAGGTTTAAAGGTAATTTTCAAGCTAAGTAAAAATAGTATTTTAGTAAAAATAGTACTTCAGTAAAAGTAATTTTTAAATGCAAATTCAATTTAAGTAGAAAAATATTTAACTAAAAGTAATTTGCAAGCTGAGGAAAAATACTATTTGAGTAGAAATACTATATGAGTAAAAATAGTATTTTCGTTACAATAGAATTTTAGTTACAATGGTATTTGAATAAAAATAGTATTTCAGTAAAAATAGTATCTAAGAAAAAGTAATATTTAACGAAAGGTAATTTTTAAGGAAAAGTATAAATAGTATTTAATTAAAAATAGTATTTTAGTAAAAATAATATTTTAATAAAAGCAATTTTCAAGCTAAGTAAAAATACTATTTAAGTAAATTTAAGTAAAAGTATTTTTCAAGCTAAAAAATACTATTTATGTAAATTTTGACTAAAAGTAAATTTCAAGCTAAGTAAAAATACTACTTGACTAAAAATAGTAATTAGATTGAAATACTATTTTAGTAAAAATACTATTCAAATAAAAATACTATTTTAGAAAGAATTCTATTTTAGGAAAAATACTATTCAAGTAAAAATACTATTTTAGAAAGAATTCTATTTTAGGAAAAATACTATTTTAGTAAAAATACTTTTTTAGCGAAAATACTATTTTAGTAAAAATACTATTTTAGCGAAAATACTATTTTAATAAAGGCAATATTCAACTGAAGGTAATTTTTAAGCAAAAATAAAAATACTATCCAATATTAAAAATACTATTCAACAAAAAGTACAATTCAAAACAAAAAAGCAAAAATTCCAAGTAAAATTACAATATTAGGGCAAAAGTAATATTGAAATAGAAGAAATTTTCATTTGCTCGAAGCAGAGAATATGTCACATATACATATATGTATGTATGATCGTCCATTGTCGATTATCGTAGGACATAAAATTTTCTTCCATCCGAAAAGATATGATCATTTTAGTTGAGTCGCGTGTCCTGTCGTGAGATCTGATAAACTACTAACCACAGTTGAAGCTTCTGTCACTTTTTTTTCCTTTCCACCCCCATCCTCAACGACCCCAATCGTCTAACGCTAAGGCTTTATTCGACGAAACTTGTCAATAATATATATTCAACATTATACCTATACATATATGCAGATGACACAAGAAATAAATAATCCTTTAAAGTTTCTCCTTTCTCCATTGGAAAAAATCTCTATATATGGCTTTTGTAAATCTTTTCCTTGCTACTGTCAAAAAAATGTATAAATTTTTTCCTTATTTTTGAAAAATTTGTTTTTTTATCCAAATTATTTTCTTTTTGATAAATTAATGCATTTTTCTTCTAAATTTTTAATAAATTAATATTTTTTAATTTTCCCAGACTTTTTCAACAAAAAAATAAATTTACAGATTTCTATTTTCGATTTTTTAATAATTTTTATTTTTTAATTTTTAAGAAATTAATATTTTTGAATTTTCCCAGAATTTTTCAACGAAACAATAAAATTAATAAATTTCTATTTTAGAATTTTTAATAAATTAGATTTCTCTTTTCGAATTTTTAATAAATTAGATTTTTATTTTCGAATTTTTAATAAATTAGATTTTTATTTTCTAATTTGTCATAAATTTTTATTTTCTAATTTTTTAAATAAATTAATAGACTTTTACTTTCGATTTTTCAATAAATGAATCAATTTTTATTTAAATTATTAAATTTACTTTTAGTAAAATTTACTCCGAAACTGAAAGCTTTAAAAAAATACTTTTTGTTTGAATGAATTTGTTAATTTTCAGTCAATTTTGCTTTTTAGAAGTTTGCTTATTTCCAAAGTGAAAAAAAGCTTTCAGTAAAAAATTTTCTCTCGTAACAGATTTTCAGCAGAAATTAAATTTTTTTTCTTCCTATTTTGCGAATTTACTCGCAACTTTTAGAAAATTTTATTTT
The DNA here is from genome assembly GCF_015476425.1 of Leptopilina heterotoma. Taxonomy (NCBI): domain Eukaryota; kingdom Metazoa; phylum Arthropoda; class Insecta; order Hymenoptera; family Figitidae; genus Leptopilina; species Leptopilina heterotoma. The sequence goes on along the minus strand of NW_025111191.1, from coordinate 1,438,962 downwards.
ACTCCCGAAATAGTTTTCAAAATCATTTACATTTTTTTATTTTTTTATTTCATTTTATTTATTTATCAAAATTTACTTCTTTTTACTTTTTTCTTTCTTTTTCTTTATTTATTTATCAAAATTTACTTTTTTCTTACTTTTTTTACTATTTTTTTTTTTTTTTTTTTGTTGACTTGAGAAAACAATTTTCTTGACACGCAGGAAATTAATCACACCTCTAGATAAATTTCACTCCTCCTTTTTCATAACAGGAAGAGACATTTTTTTCCCGAAAAGAAATTCCAAAGACAAGACAAAATACGTCCGTCATTAAAGAAAACAAGTGAAAAAAAACTTTCTTTTTTTTGCTCCTTCAAAACAAACTTCGTGTGAAATAAAGTTTTTAAGTAAAAATTGAAAGGAAATTGAATGAGAATTCTTCCCCATTAGGCATTTAATATTAATAACTAATAATTTTCTATTTTTTTTCTTTTTTTTTGAGAAAATGAATTTGAATGTTGTCGTGACAAAAAAGTACAACGCTAATGTATAACACAAACACACACATTTGTATAAAATAGTGGAAGGCGTATAGAATAATGTTGGAAGGCATTTCCGCATAGGAAGCCGTGCATTAGGCTATCAGATCGAGCACGCTCGACAACGCCTGCTAGAAAACGACGAGGAAAAACCACGGTAAACCCTTACGTGATTAGCCGCTGAAGGAACAAGGGAAGGCGACAAGGGGTTGGAAGGGTAACGAGCGTGCTTTCAAATGACAAGGGACGTTTCTACCGGACGGTCATTACCTTCAAACAAAAGACAAGAAATCATTCCTAACTCCTTCTTCCCCCCCCCCTTACTCTCTCTCTCTCTTTTTCTCGTTTGATGTTCTTCAAAGACAAAAATAATTTTCATCCTTCAATCAATTTCAAAAATCTGATTTAATCATCCATCAAATATATAATCTCCTGTCAATTAATCCTCGCAATCAGGTTTCAAGGGTTGCTTCTATTTCTCTTTCGAAAAAATTTTACTTCTTTTTTTTAATATTAGTTTAAATTTTTTTTTTCACTTTTTTTCTTCCTTTGACGATTTTTACAAAATTCGGATAAAGATACAAAACAGTGAAAATAAAAATTACAAATTTTTAAAAACATTTGTAATTTTTTACTTCCATAAAAAGTAAAAGAAAAAATTTAACAGTAATTTTTTCTTTTTCTATTCGCCATCGTTTCTACTTTCTTCGTGGGATTTAATTTGCCCAAGAGAACTCTATGTTTATAAGAAAAATAAAAATGCAAATACGGAGATGGGAGGAAAAGTTGAGGTCACACACGACTGTGTAATGGTTCCTATTTTTGTATATCTTGGATCTGAAAGTACTCAGCCTAATTATAATCAGACTAATGCGGCTTGGTGGTCATATGTAGGTAACATAACCGATTGCTACTACCTGTCGCGATATGTAGCCACGTTACTTATCCCAACTACTCAGGGGAGGGTAATTAAGATTCAGACACACCCATTGAGATTCTCCCGTGGGTTCTCTCCTTGTTCGCCTCTCTCTCTCTGTCCAAAGGGTGTGGTTTTCAATTTGAAAACGAAAACCGCACACACGTTCTAATTTCCATAGAAATTCGCCACGACATTTTCAAACATCTTCCTCCCCTTCTCCCCAAAAAAAGACAATCGGGAAGAGACGAATTTTCATCAAAAAAAGAAAAATCAGTGTAAATTTTCTCCCAGGGAAAATTGAATTGGAATCCAGGTGGAAATTTGGTTTTTTAATGGAGAAGAAGAAAAATTCATTGGTGACAAGGATATTTAGAGAAAAACGTTTGAAAATGGGGGAAAATGAGAAAGATACAAAAATAGGAAAAATAGTATACAAGAATAGGAGAAAAAAGAGAAAAAATGCGAAAATAGGAAAAATAATACAGGAATAGGAGGAAAAAAGAAAAAAAGTAGGAAAATAGGAAAAATAATACAAAGAAATACAAGAATAGAAAAAAATAATTCAAGAATAGGAGAAAAAATAGAAGAATAAGAAGAAAAATATACAGAAGTAGGACAAAAATACAAAAATGAGAGGAAAAATACAAGAATATGATGAAAAAAGAGAAAAAAAACACGAAAATAGAAAAAATAATACACGAATAGGAGGAAAAAAAGAAAAAAATACGAAAATAGGAAAAATAATACAAAAATAGAAAAAATAATTCAAGAATAGAAGAAAAAATTCAAGAATGGGATAAAAAATACAGAAATAGGAGAAAATACGCAAGAATGAGAGGAAAAATACAAGAATAGGATGAAAAAATACAAAAAAATACAAAAATAGAATGAAAAAGTACAGAACAGGAAATAAAAAACAAAAAAATAATACAAAAATAGAAGAAAAAATACAAGAAAGGATGAAAAATACAAGAATAGGATGGAAAAATACAAAAATAGGATAAAAAAGTACAGAACAGGAAATAAAAAACAAAAAAATACAAAAATAGAAGAAAAAATAAAAGAATAGGAGGGAAATAGAAAAATGAGAGAAAAAATACAGAAATAGGATGAAAAAATACAGAAATAGGAGAAAAATTCGAAGGACGGGAGAGAAAATACGAAAATAGTAAAAAAGAAAAAATGGCACTCACCGAAAATTGGAAAACCACTTGACCAGCTGGGCGGTGTTATTTTTGTTGAATTTGATGTCGGGGAAGTACATTTTGAGGACAGCCGAGGACGGATACCTCACCCAGAAGAACATCAGTTTCGCCTTCCTGAGATGCATCGGTGTCAACGTCGACGAGTGCACTGTGGTTAAGGGAAATATTTGCTAATACAGGAAACTTACGGCTAAATGAATAATTTTCAATTTTACTAAATATAATTTTAAATTTTATTCTGAGTCTCTAATTTCAGAAATACTAATTTTAATTCAAGAAATAGTAATTCAAAAGTAAAAATTAATTCAAAATTAGCAATTTTAATTAGTAATTAATCCAAGAATAGTAAATTCAAAAATAAAAATTAATAGAAATAATAATTAATCCAAGAATAGTAATTCAAAAGTAAAAATTAATTCAAAAATAGTAATTATTTCAAAAATTAGTAATTAAACCAGAAATAGTAATTAATACGAAAATAGTATTTAATTCGGAAATTCTAATTCAGAAATACCAATTAATTTAAAAATTGCAATTAATTCAAAAATAGTAGTTAATCCAGAAATACTAATTATTTTTTTTGAAAAATAGTAATTAATCCAGAAATTAATTCAAAAATACTAATTTAGAAATTATTAATTCAAAAATACTAATTAAAAAATATAAATTAATTCAGAAATACTAATTAATTCGGAAATAGTAATTCATTCGAAATTCCAAATTCAGAAATTATTAATTCAAAAATAAATATTAATCCAAGAATAGTAATTAATTTAGAAACAAAATTTAATTCGTAACTACTAATTCAGAAATGGTAATTAATTCAGAAGTGGTAATTAATTCAGAAGTAGTAATTAATTCAAAAATAAAAATCCAAAAATTCGAATTACAAAAAAAATATACGAGTTTAAAAATAAAAAAGAAATTCTCTTTTTTCCACCGCAGGAATAAAATTGTCAGGCGCAAGAACTGAGCAGATTTCTCAAACTTAATTTTGTTTTTTCCTTTGTATCATCAAATGAGATTAGAAATCGTACAAGCTGTGGAGAAGTGAAGTTACGAAGGGGCAGGGTTCTAACGTTCCACGGTTGACCCACGATTGGCCACATCTTCAAACCGAAGCCTTACCGACTCCTTATCTGTAATAGGATCTCTTGATGTGGTTTCATTCTTATTCGGACTTGATCTCCTCATTTCTAAATTATTATTATCACCCCCCCCTCCCCACCCGTTCTATTATTTTTAAATTATCAACATTATTTCTCACTATCTTCAAATTTTCCTAAATGAAAAAAAAAATTTTCCTAGACAAAATTTTACTCTGGGAAATATTTTTTGCAGGGGAAATTTTACAGTTGGAAATATTTTTTCAGGGACAAGTTTTACTTCTGGAAATAATTTTCTCAGGGACAAATTTTACTCCTAAAAATATTTTCGCAGGGAAAATTTTACTCTGGGAAATTTTTTTTTCAGACAGAATTTTACTCTTGGAATTATTTTCTCAGGGACGCGTTTTACTCCTGGAAATATTTTCTCAAGAAGAAGTTTTACACTTGGAAATATTTTTCCAGGCAAAAATTTTACTCTAGGAATTATTTTTTTCAGAAATAATTTTCCCCGCAGAAAATATTTTTTCAAGAAATAATTTTACCGGTAAAAATTTTACTCGCTCAAAAATATTGTTTCAAGATTTTTTTTTAATGTTAAATAAAATTACTTCTAAAAAAATTTTACTATGTAAAATATTCGCTCAAGAGAAAATTTACCCAAAGAATTATAATCCCAAGAAAAAATTTTACTCTAAATATTTGGCCATGAAAAAATTTTACTAGCAAAAATACTTTCGCAAAGAATAATTTTACATTTGCAAATATTGCCAAGAAATAATTTTACTATTAAAAATATTTTCTAGAGAAATAATTTTACTATTAAAAATATTTTCTCGAGAAATAATTTTACCCTTGAAAATATTTTCTCAAGAAATAATTTTACTTGCAAGAATTTTACTCTTGGAAATATTTGTTCCTAAAAATAATTTTACCAGTAAAAATTTTACTCTCTGGGATAATTTTTCATGAAATAATTCTACCGTTAAAAATTTTACTCCTTGGAGTAGAATTTTTTTTTAGAAAATATTTTCTCAAATAATTTTCGAGAACATTATTGAAAATAAAATTGAAAATAAAATTGAAATTTAAATTGAGATTAAAATTGAAAATAAAATTGAAATTTAAATTGAAAATTAAATTGAAATTGAAATTGAAATTTAAATTGAAAATTAAATTGAAATTAAAATTGAAAATAATATTTAGAAAATTGGAGTAAACACTCGAATCGGGTAGAATCGGACTATATAGAGAAAGAAAAAGACTCTCAGCACGAAAGAAGGGGGAAAAAATTTTAGTGAGAGGGGAAAAATGAAATTTTGATGCGAGAGTGGTTTTTGCTTGAAACTCTCGACCTAGGACAATGTATGTATATATATAGGGAAAATACGCCATTGATTTTACATCAAAGGCAGTCTAAAAAGGCGGCAAAGAATCCTCGTGTGCCGATCGAACGCTGCAGTTACGATGCACCGTGTTCAATCGGCCTGCGTTACCATAGTCGCCCGTCTTTCTGCAAGCCGATCTCATGGCACGTTGAATACCCTTTCGAAATTTTCCCGCCAAGGCGCTCGGCAATAAGGTGATCAGAGAAAAAGTGCACAACCAACTGATGCGGCAAGTGATCTATTCATGGAACTTTAAAAATTCTCCCAACACAATACAGTAGTAAGAGATTCACTTTTTCATCAATTTTTTTTTCTTTTGCCCGCTCTATATTGGGAGTATATTTCTCAAATTCTCTCTGTAGAAAAAACTCGAACTGAAAAAAAAATTAAACAAATTCTACAGTAAAAAATTTTCCCGATTTCCGGAAAATTTTTTACTGTAGAATTTGTTTAATTTTTTCCAGTTCAAAATTTTTATTTTGAATCAAAATGTTACCATTTTTCGAAAAATATAGATTTTCTGAATTTTTAAATAAAAAAAAAAATCGAAAAGAGAAGGAATTTTCAATTTTTAGAAAAGAAGAAAAATTTCTAAAGTTCTGAATGGAAGAAAACGGGGAAAAATAAATTTTAGTGATGGAAAAAAATTGTGTACTTCTCAACTGTTTTTTTTTTTTTTTTTTTTGAGAAGGGAAGAAATTTGGAACGAATCTTCGTGTCTTGAGTTTTTCCGGTGAATTTATATGAAAATCGGGGAGTTTCGAAGGAGAAAAGAAAAGTTACTGGACTTTTCAGTTTGTTGGACAAACTCTCTCGGCTCCGTATACGTGTAGTCCGAAACAATCGTCTAACTCCTGTGGGGAAACTAATCAAACATTCGTCCAAAACTACAATTAACTCCTTGGGGCTAGTTTGCCTCCGCTCTTTGCCGGAAAAACTCCTCGGCCTAAAGTTTCTTTGCAAAAAGCCTCTGCGCCTGACTAAAAACTATTGCGAAAATTGTGGACCAAAATTCTTCAGTTCTTCGCCGACAATTTTTTCTCTCGAAAAAGAAAGTTTTAAGTTTTAATTTAATTTTCGTAGTTTTTAATATTAAAAAGAGATTTTTTGTTTAAATAACTAAAACCAAATGGAAGACTGAATTTTAACATTTCGGTTTTGAATTTAGAAAGAAAAAATACTAAGTGTCAAAAAAAGTTCGTAAGAGTTGCAGGAACAAAAATTTTGAGGGAGAAGATGGAGGTTTGATTTCTCCACCTGAGAACGCCAAGGTCGCCGCTAGGTGGCTGGCGAACTGCCATCTAGCGGCGACCTTGGCGTTCTCAGGTGGAGAAATCTCCAAATTCTCAAATTGAATCAAAAATTAAATTTATTTTCTTTTAGTTATTTAGTCAATGAATTAAATTATTTTTAGCCATTTTTGAATTAATTGCTTAAAGAATTAATTATAAAATTAATGCTAATGAATTAAATTCACTTTTCTCTAAATTTCTGAAAATAAGTCTTCGCTAACAAAATTCCAGTTACAATTCTTCGTTAGCAAAATTCCAGTTAGAAAAATTTCCTGTTTCTTATTTTTGTTTCTCGATCGAATAATAAAAAATATTGCAATAATATGGTAAAAATTTTCGTGTTAAATTAGAAAACAAGATTTCCGAATGAAATTGAGATTTAAAAAAGTATTGTAAAAGGATATTGTAGGCTGAACTCCGTCGTAACTGATATCACCGGAGTTGCAATCGCTACCTCGGTCGTTGCTGTCCATCCTGAGATGTCCGTAGTCTGGACTGCTGTGTTGCGCTGCCGCTAAAAGTGCAGGATGCAACATGGCCGGGGGATGAGGCAGTGGAGGTGAATCCCTGAGCTCAATACCACTGCCGGGTGGACTTGCCGGAAGATGGTGAGGCCCTGGTGGTGGTACCTGACCCGGATGTCCCGGATGAGGATTAAAGAATGGCGAATACGGTGAGAATACTTGACTCTCGTGGAGACTTGGATTTGGTATCGCTACACTCGTTGGCAGAGACACTGGCAGCATCGGTGTGTGATAAGTTCTTGGGGGCGGCGGTGGTGGTGGACTATCACTTCCGCCCTGTGACACTGAACCCTCTTGCGCTAAGATTCTCGACACTGTTCTTGGAGTAATCCTTGTATCGGTCACCTGAGAAAACAACTGTTTCAATAAATTTCTTTATTGTTATGATCACAAAATTATTCACTTATGGTTAATGTTATTAATTATACTTATTGACTATAGCAATTTTAACTGAAATTAAATGGGATTAAAATTAAAATGAAATGAAATTAAATTGAATTGAATTGAAATTGAATTGAAATTAAATTCAGTTCAATTCAAATCTTCATTTCTTCAAATTCACAATTTTTTGTTTTTATTTGGTGTTAATTTTCAGATGAATCCTTTTTCTTCGCTCGTTTTGTTCTTTCTTTCTTCATCTGACTGGAATTTAAAGACGAAAAAATTCATCATTTTTCTACAATTTTAATTTGAAGACGAAAGGAATCATCATTTTTCTACAATTTTAATTTGAAGACGAAAGGAATCATCATTTTTCTACAATTTGAAATTGAAGACAATAGGATTCATCAATTTTTTTAATAATTCTACTTCGAAAACACAGAATTCTTCTTCATTCTTCAATTTTTGAATTTGAGGACAAAGAATTCATTCCTTTCTGCAATTATTTTCATTTAAAGACAAAAGAATTCAATATTTTTTAATTTGATTTTGAAGACACAGAATTCTTCACTTTTTTCATCAAATTTTTAATTTGAGGACAAAGAATTTGTTCTTTTCCGCAAATATTTTAATTTGAACACGAAAGGAATCATCATTTTTTTAAAAATTTGATTTTAAAGACAAAAGAATTCAGCATTTTTAAATACGATTTTCAACATACAGAATTCTTCACTTTTTTCATCAATTTTCTAATTTGAGGACAAAGAATTCGTTCTTTTCTGCATTTATTTTAATTTTAAGACGAAAGGAATCATCAGTTTTCTACAATTTGAATTTGAAGACAAAAGAATTCAACAATTTTTAATTTGATTTTAAAGACTTTTTTTTTACTTTTTTCATCAATTTTTGAATTTGAGGACAAAGAATTCGTTCTTTTCCGCATTTATTTTAATTTAAAGACGAAAGGATTTATCATTTTTTTGCAAATTGAATTTGAAGACGAAAGAATTCGTTCTTTTTTATTCTATTTAGAAAAATTCTATTTAATTAACATTACTTTCAATATAATCATCATCATTCAATTTTTTCATTCATTCAATTTTTTTTCTTTAATTTTGAAATCTATTATGACTAAATTTTATATTCAATTGTAATTCAATTTTAATTTTTACGTTTTTTTTTAATTTCGAAATCTATTGTAAATAAATTATCCATTAAATTATAATTAGAAATTGTAATTATTTCAAATTCCACTTTTATTTGAGTTGTAACTCAATTTTATTTGAATTCTAATTCAATTTTAATTCAATTTTAATTCAATTTTAATTCTGAATTTCAAGTTTTTTGTAATTGAATTCTTATTTCTGAATTTCATATTAATTGTAATTGAATTTTTATTTCTGAATTTAAAGTTAATTGTATTTTAATTGAATTTTAATTCTGTTTGAATTCCAATTCAATATGTAATCCAATTTAATTTGAATTTAAAGACTCAGGATTCATTTTTGTTCTTCACTTTCAAAAAAATTCTAATTAACAAGAGTTGTTATTGATAATCATCTTTTTTAATCATGTTTAAATTTTTACAGTTTTTACAGTTTATCATTGCTCTTAGAATAATCAAATTAATTAATTAATTAAAACGCTGAATTATCAAGAACCAAAAAAAATCAGTAATCACGATTACGATCATTAATAATATTTTTGTCTGTCTTTTATTGGAAAGATCCAATTAAATGTAAAAATTTCTGTTCGTAAAGATTAATTTTGTTAATTATTTTTGTCAAGATCCTTAAAGATCAATAAAGATCAGTTACAATTGTTATCATAAATAGAAAATAACTACTTCTTAATTATTATAAGTCTAGATGATTATAAAAACTAATTTCTATCATGATGATCAATAACAACTATTTCTATACAGCAATTTCTATTTATTTAGTTAGCAATTATAATTTTTTCAACCATAACAATAAAAGTAAATTGGGAAATCAATTAAAAATGATTGTATTTTAATTTTGATTGATGATGATTTGAATAATGATTGATTAATTAATTTATTGAATAATGAAAACAAATATATCAGTAGGGAAAATTATGATCAGTTGTAAAATATAAATAGTAAAAACAAGATGATTAGTTGAGTATTAAAGAAAAAATGCGATCATCTATTAATCTGCGATCTTCTATTAATGACCTCATTAATTGAAGGAGAGCAGCGATAATCAGTTAAATAGCAACGAAAGGTCACTAATGACCTGTTGAGTAGCACAGAAAAAATAGTGATGATCAGTTCAGTGATAAAGTGTAGAATTAATTATTAGTAGTTTGGTTCTAATAGATCAGTAAAAATGGATTTTTTGAGATCTCAGAAAAAAAGAGATTCGAGTATAAAGAGAATAAAATTATCTTTCGAGTAGTAAAGATGATCATTCCAACGGTATAAAAACAGTGCTGATCAGTTCAGTAGAAAAAGGATTAGTAAATACCGATTAATCTCGAGTCAACAGGTAATCATTAACCTAATAGAATCATTAGATACTAACCTTATGGCGTTTTTTCTTTGGCGTCATGACAAGCGATAGTGCCTCATTTTGTTCCGAGTCCCTGCTTTCTCTATCGTCATTTCTCAAATTACAATATTGTTCACGTTGATCCCGTTGTTGATCTCGTTGTTGTTGTTGCTGCTGCTGTTGCTGTTGTTGCGCATGCATTGATGACATGCCATAAATTGTCGATGGTTTCGGAGTTTGAAACATACCAACACTTGGCCTAACATGTGGGGGCAATTGATTTATTTGATTGAGATTATTTTCTGTGGGACCAGAGAGTGGACCATGGGGACCACCACCCATGGGACCGATTTGGGGAAACCCCGTAGATTGTGGAGGCGGGGGCCCACCGTTTAGGGGCCCCCGTAGTCCGTTTGGGCCACCCGGTGTTTGGGGTGCTCCTCGATCAACTACCTTCGTTCTCGGTGACTTCCTCTCGAGTACTTGACTCGCCATTAAATCAACTTTACTGAATTGCTCGGTTGCCGATTGAACGGCCTCATTATGTTTACTTAGAAGTCGCCGTTGTGGGGCGTACCTCGCGAATATACTGTCAATTAATGATGATAGTGAGGTGCTGATTTCTTTTTTTAATGTATCCGCGAAACCCTCTAGTTCATCGCCTGTTATGTGTGTCACTGATGAGGAGGTTGTACTTTGATTTGCTCCTCGGAAGACTTGTAATCGATCTTGAAAATCTTTGTAGTCTTTGTGGAGTAGAGGTGTGTTTGATGATTGCAATTGAGGGGGTTGGGGAGTTGGTGGTGCGGTATTGTTTTGGCTTGGTTGTTGTGATGTGGTTGATAGTTGGGGTGAATTTTGTTGATGTTGCTGCCTGGCGGCTTCTTGATGTTGTTTCATTCTTTCGAGAACAGCTTGTTGTTGTTGTTGCTGTTGTTGTTGTTGCTGCTGCTGTTGCTCGAGGTACATTTTGTGATAGACGGCTGCAGCAGCAACGTGAGGATGATCGGGTGTTAAATTGGCGATGCCATTGTAGGATGGTGGATGAGGTCGTTGTGGTCTCGGTGGGGGAAGAGGTTGTAGTTGCGGACTAGGTGGCGCGTCTCCGATGTCTAACGCTTCGGCGTCGACTTTGTTGGTGAGCTCGTTGTACTTTTGTTGCATTTCCGCTAATTTTTCTTGCATGCCTTGTAATTGCATTTTGAGATTGTCGCGTTTCTTTTTTATTGGTAGGGTGTCCTCTTCCTCGCTGTCCTCCTCGTAGTCCAGCATTGAGTCGGTGACGCCATGTTGGTGAACGTGGTGAACCGTCTGCTGTTGGGGTTGGTAGAGTTTTCGTTTTTTACAGCCGTTGACAGTGACTGGTTGCAATGCGGGACTGCTTCGCATCGAGCTGACAATGTTCTCGACTCGAGCACGTTTTATTTCGGTGGTTGGGGAATTGGTTTCGGTCTTTGGAAGAATGGGACATGGCGAATTGCTGGGACTGTGTTTGACGTTTATTGAGTCCTGCATTTCTTCTTTTATCGATACGGATCCGGATTGTGGGACCGAGGGACTCGATGGAAGGCTTTGCTCACAATCGGAACCGTCTAAATTTGCACCGGGCTCCATGCCGGCTTCGGCTAGAGCCTCGTCCATTGCGCGCTGGGCTGAAGCAGCATCTTCAGCGCTGTCTTCAGCATCACCTGGCATCACGCTATCACGATCACTGTGGTTCGCATTATTCACATTACCATCGACACTTTCCTCGCCGCCACTCTGCACTGTTCCACTGCGCGCACTCTCACTATTTTGCTGATGATGAGGACTGTGTTGCTGATGCTGTTGGGATTTTAGTAGGTCCGTGGTTGTGTTGTTGTTGTTATTGTTGTGGATACTGTTGTTGTTGGTGGGCTGGTCCTGCGCAGAGAGAGCATTGAGCTTGTGCGTTTGGAGCAAGTTGCGTAGCATGTGAGGCGCCAATTCTGCGGTCGTGAGTTCGTCACAGTTGACAACTGCCCCCTGCTGCAAATTGGTGGCAGATTCCATGCCAGCCCCTGTCATTCCGTGACTCCCTTCGAGAGGCGATCCCCCAGCGTCGCTGGCCTGCTTGACCTGTCGGCCTAGGAGTTCGTTAAGCATCTTGGGAGGGCCGAAGCCCGTTGCCCCAAAAAACCCGAAGGCCGGGTGGGCGGAATGCTGCTGGGCTGCCGTGGGACCCGTCGTTGTAGCACCTAGATGACCTTGGGTTCTAGGCACTCCAGACTGTTGCTGGAGTTGCTGGTGATGTTGTTGTTGTTGTTGTTGCTGTTGAAGCGGTTGTTGGGTGTTCTGGTGCGGGACACCGTTACCACTGAATATCGCGCCGTAAAATGCACCGCCGGGAAATGAAGGTCGCGACGTGAAGTTCGGTATACTCGAGTAGCTGTTACGCGGCTCGCCGGCGTCCACGCGCTGTCTGGTGCGCTTCTGCTTCTTCAAGAGTTGCTGTTGCTTACTGTCCGTGGTTGCTCCGTAGAGGGCGAAACACTCGGTCTCCTCCTCCGATGACATCATCAGCCGTCTGGTTGGTCGGCCCCCCGAAGGCCTCCGCTTCCCCTCCCCGCCAGGGCTTCTTGTCACCCCTCCCCCTCGCGCTTGAATAGCCCCTCGTAACACGGAGCGCTGCCTTTACTACTGTGGATGCTTCTACACGATATTTCTTCCCCTACCACCTTTGCAGCTGCTGCCTCCTCGTTTCTTTCAGTAAGGTCTCCCCTCTTTTCAGCCACTCTCAAGTTCCCTTTCCACTTTTCCTTCTCCTTCGTCGTCGACAACCGTTGCTGATTTTTCTCCTTCACTCTTTTTCCTGATTCTTCCTCCTCTTCCTCCTCCAACTTCTTTTTCTTCTTCTTCTTTTGCCTGATTCTTCCGGCGCCGTCGCCCTTATTGACGACAGCACACTTTCTCGATATCTTCTTCCCTTTCCTCGTCCCTTCGCCTCCTTCTTCTTCTTCTTCTCCTGTTTCTTAATCTTCTTCTTATTACTATTCCTTGTTCCACACCTTCCGCCGTGTATCTCGGTGTCGACGGATTGTACTCGAGTCGAAACCGCGACGCTTTTTCAATGGGATCGGCTCGTGGTCGAGGCTTGTGCAGCACTCCTTGCTTATGCCGCAGCCACGACGATATCTACTTGCGCAAATTTTACTATTTCTCGATTTACACTTGTATTGGTATTTGTCAATTATTGTATTGCTGCTTGTTATTATAGCGAGAATAGCCGCTGGAACGCTCGCTCGCGGAATCCTCGTGCTCCCCCCTGGGAGCTGCATCCTTCGAGTTCGCCAAAGGGCTAACTGCCCCTCGCTCCCTCTTCTCGATTAGCCACTCTTTTTTATTTTCCGTCTGCAACAAAAAATTTTACACAAACTTTAATTCTAAATTCCAAAACAAATTTTAATTCATGCACATTTCTAAGTTTATCAAATTTGGGACAAATCAAACATGTTCCAACATAAAATTTGATTCTTTGTCTCAATTTATTGATATCCTTACATAAACTTTTTTTGCTGTAGCAAAAAATTTATAGATACTTCACTAAATTTAATTTTTAAAAAAAATGTTTTCTAATTACACGAATTTTACTCAATGAAAAAAATTTTCAAGTATTGATCAATTTTCTTATTAATCCGCAAAAAAAAATTTATTCGAAATTGTTTTTTTTTAACTCTTTTCATGGACGCAAGACAAGACATAATAGATCTGCATTTTACCGCGGTATATATGCGGTATAATTGAAAAGAACTCGGTGGTTTGGGTAAATGAGGAAAAAGTTGTTGAAAGAACATCGATTCGCAAAGCTTGTCCGAGTGCACGATAATCTCTGAAGTACACGAAATAAGAAAAAAAAGAAATGAGTAGTACTTTTGCGCTCTATATATATATGTATCTCCATTCTTGAGTATCGAGGGTCGTGGTTTAAGAGAAGCTGCGCCTCAAAATAGCAAGGGAGTCTCCTCGAGTATACTTTTATATACATAACTCTTCTTCGATTTAAGAAAATTGCACCATTGAATTTCTTATTTACCGTTGTTGTTTTACTAAGCCTTGAGATTTTTTTTTCTCCTCTCTTGCATTTTTAATCGTCTTTTCAAAAAAATAAAAAAAAATGGCATAAGAATTAAAGCTCGATGTACATTGCAGTTTGCTGTTCTTTTTTAAATCTTTTTTATATTGAACTATAAAAATTGAATGAATATCTGGTTTTTTCTTCTTAAAATTTCTTAAGAACAAAATCTTTATGTACATTTTCATTTTTCTGTTACTTATGAAAGAAAAAAACAAAAATTTATGATTTTTTTTAGAAAAAAAAAATAGATTTTAATTTAGGAAACAAAAATAGATTTTTGATTGATTATCGATAATTTTACGTTCGGTTTTATTATTTGATGATAAATTATCATCAAAATAGATTTTTGTTTGTAAAACTATACAAAAATCTATATACTTTTGGTTAATGAAACAAAAACTACAAAGTTCTAGAGACTTTTAGTTTCGGAAACAAAAAATCTATTTTTCTTGGGTGTTTAAGTTTTTAAAAATCGAAAAGATTGTTTTTTTGGCAGGAGAGGGGTGGATAATTATCGAAATTTTTTTTTTGGCATTTTCGTTGTCTGTAAATGTATAATTTTAGGAAAAAATTGATTTAAGGGTATTTAGTTTTGAGATGCGTGTGTATATTCACTAGACAGGCGTTGATGTTACCTGAATGTGTACGCTTCGTTCTAGTACGCAATGCGTTCTGTTGAAGCAACAGCTGAGCAGCTAAGCACCTGCCCTCGATAGTTCAACATAGCAGCTTTCCTCAATAAACACGAGCCAAAAAGTCAATAGACTTTAATCTCCCTATCGGGTATTTTCCAAGATTTTCATTTATTTTCCATTGCAACTTTTACCAGAATATTTCTAATGTTTCTCATATTTCTAATAATTATATTTTTAATTTCTTGTTTTCTTATTCCATTTTTATTTTCTTATTTCTTATTAATCTTTAAATTTCTAATTTAATATTATTAATGAATTATAATTAATTAATATTTACTAGAGAAATTTACTATTTATTAGTAAAATTTACTAATTAAAAATTTATTTACTAAAGCAAAAAGTCATATTAGTAAAATTGACTATTTATTAATAAAATTTACTAATAAATTGGTAAAAATTACTATTTATTAGTAATATTTACTAATTAACTAATTTTTTAATTAAAAAGTTAAATTCAAATTGGTTACAAATTTTTACTAATTAAAATTTTGAGATTGAATTATTAATTTCTAAAAACCGTCACATTACAAAATACGTTTTTTTCCGCACCTCAAAATTGAATTATTTTGCAAAATTTTACTTTCTGCAAATTTTTCTACTCGATACGATAAATTTGTTTACTCGATTCAAAACTACAATGATTTTTTTTACTATTTGAATCTATTTCTTTTTCGTATCGTGGTCGTTAATCGCAATGTTTACTCCAAAGTCTAAATTTTCTATTCGTCAAAATTGTAGCAATTTTTCTTTTTTTTATTATACTATTTTACTTGTGTAATATTATTTTTATTTATTTACTCGTGTAATATTATTATTATTATTTATTTACTTGCATAATAATGCTTTTCCATAGAGGAAGAATTTTTTATTATTATTTTATTTTTTTTTTGTTTAAATTTTTTTTTAATTTATTTATTCTTTATGTACTTTCTTTACTACTTTTTCTATTTACTTGTATATTATGACTATTATTATTATTTATTATTGATAAAGTAAATATAGTGTTTTTTAGAAAAGTTATCGGAGTGTTATCAAAAGGAGAAAAAAGGTGCAAAAAAAAGAGAGAGGAAAAAAATACAATATATAAAAGGGACGATCTGATTAGAAGTTGGTATTATATCGATAAGTTATCTCGAGTCCAATTATTGTATATATACAATAATATATAAATGTATGTAGGTTGAGAGAATCGAGAACCGTGTGGTGCGACATATGGTTAGATTCCGAGGACTCGAGGAGCGATAAGGTCGAAAACACTTTACCTGAGGGAAGCTTCGAGGGGGGCATCACGCAGTTCCCTCACACGAATACACGCGTGCACCTTTCTCTTTTTTTACTTTGCGACGACGATGATGGGGGCCATCATAAAATTGTAACAGGAAAAAGGTGCCCTTTCGGAAATGGCTTTAGGAACTCTTTCCTTTTTTTCCCTCTCTCTTTTTCTCTCTGTTTTTTCTCTCTGTTTCTCTCTGTTTCACTCTGTTGCTTCCTTTTTCCTTATATCTCTGTCTTTTTCTCTCTTTTTTCTCCTTCTCTCTTTTTTTCTATTTTTTTCTCTATTTTCTTATAGCTTTTTCTCTCTTTTTTTCTATTTCTCTCTATTTCTCTCTTTTTCTCCATTTCTTTTTCTATTTCCTTATATCTTTTTCTCTCTCTTTTCTCTTTCTCTCTTTTTTTATATTTCTCTCTTTTTCTCTATTTCTTTTTCTATTTTCTTATATTTTTTTCTCTCTCTTTTCTCCTTCTCTCTTTTTTCTATTTCTCTCTTTTTCTCCCTTTTTCTATATTTTTTTCTCGCTCTATATTTTTTCTCTCTCTTTTTTCTTTCATTCTTCCTTTCTCTCTAGAATCGGAAGTAAGCGGCGAAGCTAATTACACGCGAGAAACGATGCGTTCATTCCGTTGTCATCAAAACCGGACGATATGGATGGACAATTATAAGCATTTTGATTACAACAAACCAATTTTATATTCATATGTGTACTCTCGAGGAGAATTTTTCAGAAGCTGAGCTTTGTCTTCCACTTCCGGCTCGAAAACTTTTTTTTCGCTTGGCTCTTACAAAGAATTTTATATTTTTTGTCTGATAATTGACTTCATATGATCTCATTTTTTAATTTCTTGTCGTTTTTTTACTTTTACGAATTTTTTTCGTCTCTCTCTCTCTCTCTCTCTCTCTCTCTTGGTTTTTACATCTTTTATCATTTTCTGGATTCTCGATTATTTATAATTTCATTTTAATTATAATTTAATTTTTTTAATTTCATTTTCACGTCGACTTTCACTTTCGCTTTCACTTTGACAGATTTTTATTCTCACTTTCATTTTCGCTTTGACTGATTTTTTAATTTTAGTTTCACTTTTATTTTCATTTTTATTTTCACAAATTTTTATTCTCACTTTCATTTTAACTTTGATGTCAAACTGAAAGCAAAAAAGAAAATAAAAATGAAAAGGAAAATAAAAATTTGTGAAAGTGAAAATAAAATTCTATCAAAGTGGAAATGAAAATGAAAACAACAATAAGCAGAAAATTTACAACAGTGAAAAAGAAAGCGAAAGTAAAAATCAATGAAAATGGAAATGAAAGTGAAAGTGAAAATAGAAAAAAATTACATAATTTCAAGTTTCGTTTTCTTCTGGCGCAAAAAAAAATAATAAAAGTGAGCCATTTACGATGCAAAGAGAGGGAGAATTCGCACCCAACTAACAATCATTTCCGGTACGTCATGCGATGTTTAACATTTTAGACGCAGGTGAGATATTCGATTATTCCGAGAGGGTGATTATCGCACAATGCGAATAAATTTTGCGAGAAAAAAAAATAAAATTTCGGAGTTTATTTTTTCTTTTTTTTTTTAATTTGAAAAATAAAATTTTTTCAATTTGAAATTTAAAATTTTAATTAAATTTAAATTTTTTTTTTTTAATTTAAAAAAATCTGACGAATTTTCAAAAAATAAAAATAAAACGTTGAGATTCACGAGCACTCCGAGTCAAAGACTCGGAGTGATCGTTAATCTCAACGTTTTATTTATAATTTATTTTATTATTATTATTTATTTTTAAATTGAAAAAATTTTTTTTTTTTAAATTGAAAAAAGAATTTATTTTTATTTACCATAGCGTGATCGTTAATCTCGAACGTTTTATTTAAAATAATTAAGAAAATCGAATGATAAATTCAGAAAAATTACAACAAAATAAAAATAAATCCATATTCAAATAATTTTTTTTTATTGCAAAGATTTTTGAATAATTTCTAACTTGATGAAACAATTCATCCAAGTTCCCCATGAGCTCTGGGCGCGGCTATTGTTTGGCAAAAGCGATTGGTTCCTCAAGTGCCTCCAATATATATAAAAGAATATTCAAGTTTGATAATTAGAGGAGTTAATTAAAAGCCGATTTTTCCAAATCTCTTAATTTTATACTTTTCCTACATTCTTTATGACTACTTGACTCTCGCGCAAGTGGCCACTCGCAATTTTTCTTCTTTTTCAAGAATTTTTTTTCGAAAATTAGCTATACAATTGCAATTATATTCAATTCAAAGTGCATGAAATTAAAAATTGAAACTATTTTTTGTCTAAATTCATCCAAATTACGTTCTTAAAACAAAATTAAATATAAACCGCATCATTTTATTATTCAAAAAAAATCTTAAATTAAATTCCCAAATCTAAAATTTTGATAGTAAATTACTTTTCAGTTATTTTACCGCAAAAAAGGAAAAAATTACATTGTTTACAACACAAAAAGTCAAAAAAGAAATTTAAATTTTTTAATTAAAAATTCCAAAAAGCGAAAAACAATTAATATGAAAACCGAAAGTATACTTTCACGAATAACAAAAACCCGCAAACAAATTTAATGTCACTGACCTTTTATTGTTATTAAAAAAAAAAGAAAAAATCGATCAAAGGTCGACAATATCACCGCAGTTGAAAATTATTTATACCACGGGGATGAGAAAATAGATTTCCGAGTAAGGGGGGGGGGTATGGTATATTAATGCAATTGACGTAATTGACGTGAAAATACAAGTGAGTAAAAACGAAACAAAATTTAACGAGCTGTGAATTATGAAAATCGTTCGACACTCACTTGATTTTTGGAAGTGTGCCAAATATGTATATATACAAATATGAAAATGATTCAAATACAAGAAAATGATGATAATAATAATAAAATTGTGAAAGAGAGAGAGAGAGTAGGGGGGTGCGGATCAATTCGTCGACGCATTAACGCAATTAACCTCTAATTAATAACACATCAATTGACACCGGTCAACTTGTTGCATCGCGGCTAGCCGATAATATGTTGAACGTATACATTGACACGTTTGTGTGCATAATTCCGTTGGTATTTATACCTCTATCTCTCTCACTCACTCTCACTAGTGTCTATTGGTCGTTGGGGTGAATACAAAGTGCGGGGGTGTTACATTTGATCGTGTTCAAATGTTATGTTCTCTGTGTGGGGTCGAATATATTTACATATTATTCTGTATTATTTATATTATTATATTGTATTTATTTAATGTGTGTTCTCTAAATTTGAGAGATGGTTGAAAGTAGGTGATTGTTAGTAAAACGTTGGTTGACTTTTTGCTTCGTCAATATTCAAATGAATCTTAATTATTAGTAGGCAATAACTAATTACTAGTAGAAAATAACTTTTTTAAACTTTTTTTTTAATTTAATTGAAATTTTATTGCAAATAATTGAATTTTATAAAGAATTTTAACAAAATTTTGGAAAAAATTGAATTGCGACAAAGAATTTTATTATTACCGAAATTGATAGAAAATAACTTTTTTTAAACTTTTTTTTTAATTTAATTGAAATTGTATTGCAAATAATTGAATTTTATAAAGAATTTTAACAAAATTTTGGAAAAAAATTGAATTGCATCAAAGAATAAATATTATTTCCGAAATTGCTGGAAAATAATTGAATTTTTTGGGGAAAATTTCTTAAAATTCAATTGAAAAAAAAATGAATTCCTGATAAGAACTTTATTATTTCAGAAAATAATTGAATTTCTGTGAAGAATTTTATTACAATTTTTTTACAATAATTAAATTACTGCAAAGAATTTTATTATTTAAAAAAATGTTGGAAAATAATTGAATTTTTTAAAGAAATTTTTCAAAAACTACTAACTAATCATTAGTAGAAAGTAGCTGATTATTATAATTAAAAATAACTAATTATTAGTATAGGAAATAACTAATTACTAGTGCGAAATAACTTTTTCAAACTTTTTTTTTAATCTAATTGAAATTTTCTTGCAAATAATTGAATTTTATAAAGTATTTTACCAAAATTTTTGAAAAAAGCGACAAAGAATTTTATTATTTCCGAAATTGTTGGAAAATAATTGAATTTTTTCGTGAAATTCTCTAAAAATTGTATTGAAAAAAATTGAATTACTGCAAAAAATTTTATTGTTTAAGAAAATATTTTAAATTAATTGAATTTTTTCGTGAAATTTTCTTAAAATTGTATTGAAAATATAATTAAATACCTGATAAGAACATTATAATTTAGGAAAATAATTGAAATTCTAAGAAGAATTTTACTAAAATTAAACTTCTATTAAAAATATAATAGAATCCTATCAAGAAATTTTATTAAAATTTCATTAAAAATAATTGAATTCTGATGAAGAGTTTTTTCAAAATTTTTGAAAATAATTGAATTTTTGAAAGAGATTTTATTTAAAAATAATTGTATTCCTTAGAAAAATTTTATTATTTATAAAAGTAATTGAATTGCTGCGAAGAATTTTATTATTTAAGAAAATAATTGAATTTCTGTAAAGAATTTTATTATTTATCAAAATAATTGAATGCTTAAAAGAATTTTATAGAAAATAATTGAATTCCAGAGAAAAATGTTATTATATTCATGAAAATAATTGAATTGCTGTAAAAAATTTTATTATTTATCAAAATAATTAAATTCTTACAAAGAATTTTATTATTTATAAATATAATTGAATTCTTGCGAAGAAGTTTATTATTCATGAAAATAATTGAATTCTTACGAAAAAAATTATTATTCATGAAAATAATTCAATTCTAAAGAAGAATTTTATAATTTATGAAAATAATTGAATTCATTTAAAGTTTTTATTTAATTTATAAAAATTAATTATTGAAACTTATTCTATAAATAATAATCAATTACCTACTTTATTAGTTAATAATTGATTTCTATAAATTTTGAATCAAATTTAATTATAAAAATTACTAAAATTATTAATATATTTATTAATGTATTAATATTCAAATAAATAAATTATTTTTATTATAAAAAAATTTTAAAAAATAGTAAAATAGTAACAATAGTAAGATAATTAAAAAAATTAAACACTCTTAATTGCTCTCAATGAATATTCATCCCAATAAACCCCAAAGCGATATATTCCACAAGTATTACAATGAATTGTTAGTTAGAAATAATTTCACGATTAAAAACTAGGGGAAGCAACACGTACACGTATATATAGTACATTTTAATATAATATATGGTGGACATGGACTGATGATTACTGCCAGGTTCCCATGCGCTACCCCCTGCGAATTAACCCCCCACGAAAGTTTTCGACATGTGACTCTCGAACGGGGGTGTGGATGAAATTCCGATATGCACATGCCGACACAGTAATAGGCACGCAATATTTACATGTATATTGTAACATGTGCGGATGTTTTAGAATCCTTGGTGTATATATATAATAACTAAAACAGGAAGAAGTCATGAATATATCGAAGGGGGTGAATATACATATATACACAAATATAAATTAGTTCAATCCTTCTCCACAAAACACTTCCTCTTTATACAATGTGTCTGTGTGTGAGCTTAACTCGTGAGACTTGAATTGACTTTTAGTTGTCTTTTGAATAATGGGGTTGTTTATCAGAATTCTCACTCCCACGTTATGTGGGTGGAAGGTCATAAGGAATTTACATATTTTCTTGGAAAAATTATTTTTAGGCCTTTACTTTGGTTTCTTTACTTGTTATTCTGTTTTTTACTTGTTTTTTCGTTTTTATACTCGTTTTTTTATTTTTTAGTAATAATTTTTTTTTATTTGATTTTTGTTTCGATTTAAGCGAATTTCGATTTTAGGAAGTTTCGATTCAAGCGAATTTTGATTTAAGCGAATTTCGATTTTAGGAAGTTTCGATTTAAGCAAATTTCGATTTTAGGAAGTTTTGATTTAAGCGAATTTTGATTTTAGGAAGTTTCGATTCAAGCGAATTTCGATTTAAGCGAATTTTGATTTAAGCGAATTTCGATTTAAGCGAATTTTGATTTAAGCGAATTTCGATTCAAGCGAATTTCGATTTAAGGAAGTTTTGATTCAAGCGAATTTCGATCTAAGCAAATTTCGATTCAAGCGAATTTTGATTTAAGCGAATTTCCATTTAAGGAAGTTTTGATTCAAGCGAATTTTAAACCTGAAATAAATAAAATAAATAAAAATAAATAAAATTAAATAAATAATTATTTTCATCTCCCTTGAGTTAAAATTCATCGAGAGTACACCGTACGAAAAAAATATGAATAACATTAAAATAAAGTAAACAGTAAATCTCTCGATCATTATTTTCATTTTTCCAGAAGACTAATAACACATTTTTGTAACGGTTTTTCCAGGTGAAGGAGAAAAAGATTGTCTCCTCCATTTATAAAAACCACAAACGGTCATCATCTGCGGATCTTTAAATGTTTCCCGAAGATTCACGCTCAGCTGATGGATCTCTCTGCTCTCTCACAGGAGGGTTTGATTGAAGAAAAAAAAAGGTAAGTTTGTCGTTTAAGACACACTTTTCACGAAGATATATTTATAGAATATAATGTTTGGCTCCTCCTTGTATTCCCATGACTTCTCGTCTGTGGGAAATTTCTAACGTCTGATATTGAAAGGTGCAAAAAATCTTATACTTCCATCACAAGTAACACGGGGAGGGAAGGAAATAGAAACGGTCTTTGCCATCCATTGGCGTCGCATTCATTCCATTTAAATACCCTCTCTCATCTCTTCACATGAGAAGAGATTATTTCCTGGCATTTAAAAATTGATCGACAACGAATTTTTCCTTTTTTTACTGTTTCAATTGTTTTTCTTTCAGTAATATTATCCAGTTGAATAAAACTTGAAAAAATAATAAGTTTTCTCTTTTTTTACAGTTTATGAAGTAAAATTGAGACATTAAAAAAAATTGTCGAATGCAACCATTTTTATACGATTTTTTAAATTATTTATAGAAGTTTTAATAAAATTTTTCGAAACAATTCAATTATTTTTGAGAAATTAAATAAAAAATTGGAACGAATTTAATTGTTTTAATTATTAATACAATTTTTTTCCGGAATTCAATTATTTTCTATAAAATTCTTGGCAAGAATTTAATTATTTTGAATAAAATTTCTTAAAACAATTCAATTTTTAAAAAAGTTTGGATAAAATTTTTGAAAGAATTCAATTATTTTCTGTAAAATTTGAAGTAAATTCCTATAAAGAATTTAATAAAAATCTTGGAAGTAAATTCCATTATTTTGAGAAATTAAATAAAATTCTTGGCAAGAATTCAATTATTTTCATTTAATTCAAAATTTTTCGTAAGAATTCAATTATTTTCATGAATAATAAAATTTTTCGAAAGACTTAAATTATTTGTAATAAAATTCCTAAAAAGAATTGAATTATTTTCAAAATTATTAATAAAAATTCTTCATCAGAATTCAATTATTTTCAATAAAATTTTAATTAAATTCCTCGAAACAATTTAATAATTTTTAAAAAGTTTCACTAAAATTCTTCCAAACTTTTTTAATTGTTTTCGGAAAAAATGAAATTTTTTGGAGGTTTTCAATTATTTTACATAACATTTTATTAAAATTTCTCGATAGGATTTTAATTATTTTTAATATAATTTTTATGGAATTTCGCGAAACAATTTTATTCTGTAAAATTATTTTTTTTATCTTTTTAAAATTATTCAATTAGTTTTAAAAATTTTAATCAACTTCTTAGTAAGAATTCAATTATTTTCGTAGATAATAAAGTTATTCTTGCCAGGAATTCAATTATTTGCAATACAATTGTAATAAAAGTTCACCAAAAAATTCAGTTATTTTCCAATACTTTCGTAAATAATAACATTTTTGGCAGAAATTGAATTATTTTTGAAAATTTTAATAAAATTCTTCGCAAGATTTCAATTATTTTTGTAAATAATAAATCTTGTCAGGAATTAAATTTTTTTTAATACAAATTTAATAAAATTTCTCGAAAGAATTAAATTATTTTCCAACATTTTCGTAAATAATGAAATTCATCTCCGAAATTCAATTTTTTTCAAAAATTTTAATAAAATTCTTCGCAAGATTTCAACTATTTTTGTAAATAATAAATCTTGTTAGAAATTTTTTTTTTTTAATACAATTTTAATAAAGTTTGACGAAAAAAAATGCAATTATTTTCCATTATTTTCGTAATTAATAAAATTCTTTGTAGTGATTCAATTATTTTCAAAAAAATTTTTGTAAAATTCTTTAATAAATTCAATTATTTCCAATAATGATTCAATTAAATTTCTGAAAAAAATTTAATGACTACAAGAAAATTTTTTAAAAATACACAAAGTAAATTATGTCAGATTAGAAAATTAGAAAAGACACAAAAATTTAATTTTAATTTAAATAATAATTTTTTCTTTTTTTTCAAACTTTAAAATAAAATTGACGCAAACTAAGAGCTAATGTTTCAATTTTCTACTTTCAAATAATAATAAATAAAAATTCCCTTTAGAGTGTCTTAATATTCGGTTTTTAAATAATAATTAATTTAATCAATTTGAATTTCGCGCCTTTTTTCGAACTATCCGACAGATGGCGAGGACACTTCTTGCTCGCAATCGAGATTAAGTGGTCCGGACATAACTATATAGGTGCCTCAAGCAAACTTTAATTACACCTTGTAAATTATTAAAATTCTAATATTAATAATTGTAATGATAATAATAATAGTAGTGATAATAATAATAAAAAGAAAAATAATAAAGTAACTATAGTAGCAGTTATAGTAGTAGTAGTAATAGTAGCAGCAATAATAGTAGCAGTAGTAGTAATAGCAGTAGTAGTAATAGTAGCAGCAATAATAGTAGCAATAGTAGTAATAGCAGTAGTAGTAATAGTAGTAGTAGCAGTAATAGCAGCAGCAATAGTAGTAGCAGTAGTAGTAATAGTAGCAATACTAGTAGTATTAGCAGTAACAGTAGTAATAGTAGTAGTAGTAGTAGCAGTAATAGCAGTAATAGCAGCAGCAGTATTTAAAAATAATAATAATAAAGAGTCTCAATACGAATTCCCAATCAGCACTGATTTAAAGACCCCAAAGAAAATAAATCCGACGCCACTGCAATAAATGATCGAGGAGGTCCCCTTCGTGCGAGTTCAGGTGGTTTTACCGGGTGGTGTTTCCCGATTTAAATGACCCGGGTATCCCCTTCTGAGTCTTGGATAAGGAGACTTTTGGGATTCTTAAAATCATTCCCCTACTTGGAAACTAACGGAGGGTTCCGGCAAATGTGTGCACAAGGAGCAAGAAAGAGGGTAAAGGCGCGCACACTACATATATACAGGTACTGGGGTGAAAAAAGAGAGAAAAAAAATTTCTATTTTAACAAGTAGCTTGTAGTTGTAGTTGTAGTAGAAGAAGAAGTAGAAGGAAGCTTTCTTACGGAGTCGCAGAAAGTCGCGCGTGCCAGCTGCCGCACTAAGGCGTAACCGTCATTTCAACTTCTTTAAAAGACCATTGTTGCGACGCAAGACACCAACGTCTTGGGGGGGAAATTCCCTCGTTTAACTTTCTTAGACCTTTGGACCGCTTGGCTTGTGCCAAAAAAGGAGGAGTAACGGTCTCCAATGTTTCCTTATTATTATTAACCGCCGAGGGGTAAAAAAAAAACAGAAGATAAACACTTGATAAGATTCATTGAATTTTTTAACTGTAGAATCAAGTTTTCTTCAGTAAATTAGTTAAATAAAACTTCTCCGTTCTCTCAGTTATAAAACATTGAGAATTTACAGGAAAACATTAGTTTTGGAAAACAAAATCGATTTGTCTAAAAAAAAAATTATATGGACCACAACGATATGAAATTGCGCGACGACATTTGCAGAAAAAAGAAAACAAATCAAGGAAGTTAAAGAATGAGGAAAAAAGAAAAAAGAATTAGATGTTTGATAACTGGGAACGATGTAAAGTGAAGTGTTTTAACGACAGCTTGGAGCATCTCTTTTATTGGCCGCGAACTACTTTACCAAGGCAGTTATGTAGATATACTTCCGCGGCATATTGGCAAGCGAAACATTTCAGTATTACGCCATGAAAACAAGTCTTATGGCAATGATCCAGCTTGTATATTTTTTCTTTCCTCCCCCAAACTCTCCTTTCTGTTTTTGT
The DNA here is from genome assembly GCF_015476425.1 of Leptopilina heterotoma. Taxonomy (NCBI): domain Eukaryota; kingdom Metazoa; phylum Arthropoda; class Insecta; order Hymenoptera; family Figitidae; genus Leptopilina; species Leptopilina heterotoma. Next base: position 1,412,838 of record NW_025111191.1, on the reverse strand, counting down.
TACTTTTATCGACGTCACATTGTCGCAGTCGCGGGTTTACTTAATTATATTCAATTGCCAAAGTTTCGCACAAAATGTCTCACGAGATTTGCGCCAAAGGATAAGTTTCACAAATTTTCGATATACAACGAGATGATTGTTCTTTTTGATGATTTAGAGCATCATATAGAGATAAATATATCTCGAAAATATCAAAAAAAAAACATTAACGACAAAAAGCGAATCAAAAACGTTGCGAAGCAACATTTTTGATTTGCTTTTCGTCTCAATTTGACATTATTGTCTTCAGATGACTCTGTTGTATCTAAAATTTTTGGATTCCCATGGTCAAAACTTTCCCATTAGGTTAGAAAAAGTTTATTAATTTTCTACCTGAACCTACTGGGGAAAAGTTGCTATTGGAATATGTTTTTGCTTGATTTTCCGTTGGGGGGAATTTGAAATTGAGGAGAGGAAGTCGCCTAATGGACGGGAATGATCGAGAGGAGTGTTGAGGGCATCTGGAAGATGCATGGAAGACGATGGAGCAGTGAATGCATCACGTAAACGTAAACGCATGCGGCGAGTGATGGTCTGATCGTTTGAGCCAATCATGTCGTGATTGAGTGTAATGGACTTGCGTCTTGTCCCCCATTGCAGGGGCTCTCACGCTGCCAGATGAATTGTAAACTCCTGGTGGCCTTGTCAGTTTGATGCTCTTGAGTTGGGCACCTATGGGCCGTAAGTGACTAGGGCACAGGATGAAGGCTGTGCCCGAGTGAGCGAGAGGCTGACTACTATGATAATGAGGAAGGTGACTTCCGACGATCCATATACGAGAGGAGAGCATAGAGAGAGAGAGAGACAGAGGCAAAAAGCGAGAGAGAAGGAGAGAGAGAGAGAAAGACATATATAGAGACAGAGAGAGAAGAGGCTCCCGTTCCCGCTTAAAGGAGCGGACACTCCAATCCCAACACCCTCGATTCACTGCTTCGACGTAAGCCACCAATCTCCCTCCTTCCTTCCGCGGCCCGTCACAAATTGATATGAGAGACACCACACAGTATTAGTATATCGACGTCACCACGTTACTTATGCCGTACTCCAGGAACGGAACACGGTCCTGGAGTTGAGAGTTTCTACTTACTCGACCCCAGCTACTCATTGATCGGTCACCTTGTCCATTTACTACTACGTCTTTACTCCACTTTGCTCTCTGATCTATTTTCTCCTACCACACTTGAATTTGTCGACTTTCGCTAGTAAAAAAAAAAGAAAACAGAAAAAAACGAAAATATTTATTTAAATTTGGTCGGGGAAACATTGCGAGTCTCGATTAGTGTCGAGAGAAAGCTGCGCGCGCAACTTGACGAAGTGGAGGGGGACCAATCGTCGACGCTCTTGCTGAGGGTTCGCAACTTGTGGAGATTTTCTACTAGAACTTTTTGCTTTAAGGGAATTTCGATTTAGGCGAATTTTGATTAAAGCGAATGTTTATTTAAACGAATTTTGATTTAAGCGAATTTTTATTGAAGCGTGTTTCGATTTAAGCGAATTTCGATTTAAGGGAGTTTTGATTGAAGCGAATTTTGATTTAAGCGTGTTTCGATTTAAGCGAATTTCTGATTTAAGGAAGTTTTGATTTAAGCGTGTTTCGATTTAAGCGAGTTTCGATTTAAGGAAGTTTTGATTCAAGCGAATTTCGAATTAAGCGAATATTTATTTAATAAAATTTTAATTTAAGCGAATTTCGATTTTAAGGGAATTTTGATTAAAGCGAATTTCGATTTAAGTAAATATTTATTTCAACGGATTTTGATTTAAGCGAATTTATATTGAAGCTTGTTCCGATTTAAGCGCATATTTATTTCAACGGATTTTGATTTAAGCGGATTTATATTGAAGCGTGTTTCGATTTAAGCGAATTTCAATTTAAGGAAGTTTTGATTCAAGCGAATTTTTATTGAAGCGTGTTTCGATTTAAGCGAATTTCGATTTAAGGAAGTTTTGATTCAAGCGAATTTCGATTTAAGCGAATTTCGTTTCAAGCAAATATTTGTTTAAGAAAATTTTGATTCAAGCGAATTTTGTTTTAAGGGAATTTCGATTGAAACGAATTTCGATTTAAGGGAATTTTAACTTAAGCGTGTTTCGATTTAAGCGAATTTTGATTTAAGCAAGTATTTGTTTAAGAAAATTTTGATTCAAGCGAATTTTGTTTTAAGCAAATATTTATTGTAAAGAAATTGAACGAAAAAAGAAAAAATTTTAAAAATTAATCAAAAAGAAGGAAAATAAATAAGAATAAAGAATAAACAAAAATAGAAATAAAATTTAAAAAAATAAAAGAAGCGAAATTAGAATTCAATTCCAGAACTTGGAAGTATTCTCAACAACTGCCTCAGAGAAGAAAACTTAAACAAAGGAAAATACCCCAAACTAGAATTTCAAAAAAATATCCACTTTTCAAACTGAATTTCCGCTATAAAAGGGAAAATTTCTCCTTTTAAACACGAATTTGGGTAATTGGATAAAAGTAAATATCGAGTTTGTATGACAAAGGGATTTTGTTTCCGCTATAAAGTGACCTTTTGCTTGAAAGATTCATTAGTCATCGTCAAAGATGAATGGGAGTGTGTATATATATAATAATTTCCCTGGTGTCCTCGCAATTTAAGCTAATAAGCTGAATTCGCTTGAGAAGTGACGAAAAGACAGAGAAATACTTGGGTAACGAGGGAGACAGAAATTGCACCGAGAGACACTGCGAAATAATGACAATTTGCATGAGAAGCAAAAAGAGTAATCTCCCATCTCTTTTTGCAGTTTCGCGGGTCAAATGTGACATGTTACGGGGCCAGTTCCCAAGTGTCGGATGCGCCTCAACGCGTTTAATTCAATTGAGACAATTTAGGTTAACTTCAAGTCGCACCTAAACCACTTTGTTTAGACATACTTATGATGCATGTTTGTATCATTGTTTCCGGTCTTGTTATTGTGTACTCTTCTCTCGTCCCCTGTCAGACTCCTTCCGAAAATTATTGAAAATTATTTTTGTTTTTGTTTTTTTTTCTTTGGTTTTATTTTTAAACTGTTCCCAAACTATTATTAGACTATTTCACGCTATTTTGAAACTATTTTCTTTTTTCTAACTATTCTAAAACTATTTTCAACTATTTTGAAACTATTTTCTTTTTTCTAACTATTGTAAAACTATTTTCAACTATTTTAAAACTATTTTCTTTTTTATAACTATTCTAAAACTATTTTCTACTATTTTAAAACTATTTTCTTTTTTCTCACTATTGTAAAACTATTTTCAACCATGTTGAAACTGTTTTGTGTTCGAAACTGTTTTCAAACTATTTTCAAAGTATTTTCAAACTATTTTCTATTTTTAAACTAATTTAAAACCATTTCCAACTATTTTGAAAATATTTCCTATTTTAGAACAATTTTTAAACTATTTAACACTGCATTCGAAGTGTTTTCTATTTTATGAATATTTTGAAACTATTTTCTATTTTTAAACCATTTTAACTATTTTGAAACTATTTTCTTCTTTCAAACTGTTTTCAAACTATTTTTAATTTTTTCAACTATTTTTAAACCATTTCTAACTATTTTTAAACTATTTTTAAGACATTTTAAATTATTTTTAGAACATTTTTAATTTAAAAATTTTTTTTCTAACGATTTTTTTTACTTTCAAACTGTTTTCAAGGTATTTTTAAAACTATTTTCAAACTATTTTCAATTTTTAAACTTTTTTCATATTATTTCCAGACATTTTAAAACTATTCTCTGTTTTAAAACTATTTTCAATTTTTAAAAACTATTTTTAAATAATTTGTGTCTATTTTGAAAAAATTTTGTTTTAAAACTATTTTCAAACTATTTTTAAGCCATTTGCAATTATTTTGAAACCATTTCTGATTTAAAACTATTTTCAAACTATTTTCAAACTATTTTTAAACTATTTTCAATTTATTAAAACTATTTTAAAACCATTTCAAATAATTTTCAAACCATTTTTAATTTAAAAAATATTCTTAAAGTATAGTTTCATATACGATTTTTTATTTTCACACTATTTTCAAAAATTTTTAAAACTGTTTACAAACTATTCTGTGACTATTCTTCCCCAAAAATTACTTTTTTTGGAAAAAAATATTTTTTTCAAAATCGGTTTTTCTTTCTTGTAATTTTTTCCCCCTAATTTGATGAAAAGTAAAGAAGGAAAATTGATATATCAATATGGAATTTCAACTTGAAAAAAAGGGGAAAAAAATGTGATTCTATATTTAAGATGTAAAATTTTCCAAGTCGACATTCGTTGAGCAAACATATGAGCCGAGTAAATTGTGAGAGGTCAAAAGTATATAACGAAAGAGTTATTCAGTTGGAGTTTTCAGTTGACGAAGGTTATGAATTCTAATCAGGTCAAGTTGTTGTCGTAGAAGGCAAGAATCATTATTAACTTCCCGTGGTATAATATATAAATTCACTTATTCCAATTTATATCGATACGAGAGCAAAAAAAATTTTATTAGTTCAGTATAGTAGGTTTAATAAAACTTGTACTAATATTTATCTACTCTCACAAGTAAATTTAGTATAATTTTTGGTAAAAAATTTAGTTTTTTCGATTGAAGAATAAAATTTACTCTTTTTGTTAATTTAGCTTTTGTTTCGAAGTAAATTTACTAATTTTAAACTAGAATCAAAGTTTGAGTCAAAGTTAAAATCAAAGTCAGAGTCAAAATTCGAATCAAAGTTCGAGTCCAAGTCAAAGCCAAAATCAAAGTCAGAGTCATAGTCGGAGTTAAAATTAGAATCAAAGTTCGAGTCCAAGTTGAAGCCGAAATCAAAGTCAGAGTCAAAGTAGGAGTCAAAGTCCGAGTCAAAATTCGAATCAAAGTTCGAGTCCAAGTCAGAGTCAAAAAATAGAATCAAAGTCAAAATCAAAGTCAGAGTCAAAGTCAAAATAAAAATCAAAGGCAGAGTCAAAATATCATAAAAAATAAAAAACTTTCTTCCAAACTATTAATTTTCTAAATTAAAAAGTAGAAAATAGTAAAGAACCCACTTTAAAGAGTTTCGACTGCATTCGAAGAACACACATGTGGAAGAACTTGCAGGAAAATATAAAGAAAAGCGCGTGCGGAAAAACTAAAGTCTCATATGAATTCGACGGTGAAAATCGATTTTGATGACTGTTGCGGGAGATAAACTGCGTCTAGCTTACACCACCATCTCAGTTGAATGATGTAGTCACTGGGCTCCTATGCTCTAGTGCGGAGCACGCGAGTATTTGCCCAGTGTACACACTAGACTCGCCTCCCCAGCTGACGTTGATTGAAGGAATAAGGGAAACGTTGAGCTCACTTCAAGTATACTCCATCCTCCATAAACCCATACATTTGAGATAGAGAAAAAAAAGAGAGTGCCTTCTCGTTCTTCTTCATTTACCACCCCCCACCCATTCCCTTATTCATCAGAAATCATCGCTGTACTTCAGATTCAAAAAAAAAAAAAAAAAAAAAAAAAAAAAAAAAATGTTTCTAAACGTCTTGAATTTTTTTTTGCTCTTTGAATTTTCCGCCAGGGTAGAAATCGAAATTTGTAAGAAGGGAAAATTATTTTTTTCTACGAGTAAAAGAATTAAAAATAAAAAAAATAATAAAATAATAAAAAAAAATAAATAAATAAAAATAAAAAAAATTCTAATCTTCAGCTTATAGAATTAAATGAGAGAAAGAGAAAAAGAGAAAATGCAAAAATAATACAATAGAAAATTGCAGTGGTGTGAAACTGACAATTAGAATAAATCATTCCCCTTTTAAAAATTCTTTTTTTTTCATAAAAACTTCCAATCTACAATAAACATCACATGTGTGTTGATACTTTTTAATTTCACTATATCGAACAAGTTACTTCCTGTACTTTCAATTTACAATCGAGTTCGTAATCGTCAAAATGAATAATATACTTTACTTTTGATGCACGCTTTGATGTGTATGTATATATATATAAGAATAATATACACATAGGAGATGAGCTCTACTCGGAAATTGGAATGCGTGACGCTCAGTTCCGAGTTCTTTTTTTTTTTTTTTTTTCTTTTTTTAAACCAATTCGGAAGCAAATCGCACAGTGCGTGGACAGTAATCACGACACGAATAGGCGTCCTCTGAGGAAACGGGCTCCACTGATCACACAATTCAAAATCGTGGAGGTGAAAAAATTTTGACTTTAACAAAAACAATAATACACGTTCATCAAGAATTTCAGGTCAATACTTAAGCATTTTTGTTTTCTATACCCTTTTCCCCCACTCCTATTCCTTTTTAGGTACTCTCACAATACTGGAAGTTCATCCAAGTGTATCGCCTTCCGTACTATTGTCAACAGTTCAGGAACTTGGATATACTTAACGAGCGCCTTTTTTTTCGACGGAATTCTAATTTTCATCTCATTAATCTTTGGGTGATTGGGAGATAGTTCTTTATCAATTTTTTTAATTTTTGAAAGCTACTGCTTTTTTAATTAATTTATTTTAACTCAAAAAAAAAATCGTGTAGAAATAAGTAAACATTTTTTTTTTTTTTTTTTTTTTTTTTTTTTGAGTGAAAATAAGAATGAAATTCAAGTCTCATTTTTATATTGACAATCGAGACGTTGATAACGCGTGGAGGAGAGAGAGAGAGAGAGAGAGAGGAGAGGAGATAAATTCGCTTGACAAAATAGAGAGGCGTTGAGATGACGATGTTGTGACACTTTGTATAAGTAACATTGTAATTGTGTCTGTGTGCTTTTGATATGTACATGCGTAATACATATCCGGGGGTCGGGACAAGTTCTCAGGGCTATCATTATCTGTCGGCCGGAAGACTCACTTAGACTCGTCTTGAGTTACCCCTCTGACCCCACTGCGACTTTCCTTTCCGCACTCCACTTCGCAACAATCTACAATCTGTCAACTTTACGATTAGCACATCTCGAGAAGATCCGCACTTGTTAACATGGCACCTCCTTGGCCTTCTCCCACACATCCCACACTCTTTTTTTCTCTCTCATCGTCAAAATAAAAAAAAAAAAAAAAAAAAAAAAACCGCAATATTGACGTATCTTTTACCCCTTACTTTGTGGATTCACTTGCATTCTTTTCTCAGGAGACGAACTCGATCGTCTTTTCTTAGTGAGACAAGGAAATTCTCGTTTTTCGTTCATCAGGGTGTCTACTATTTTCGTTCAACGAAATTCACGATTTTGTCCTAATTTTTGACGGTTTTTTTTCTTATCAAATTTAAATTTAATTGATTTCAAACAAAAATAAATCAACAAATGGCTTCAAAAAATTTTTATTAAAGTTTTTATGAATAATTAAATTCTTTTGACGAGTTTCTTTAAATTTTTTGAAAATAATGTATTTTTAATAATTTTATTTAAAAAATTGGAAAATAAAAAAAAAAAAATTTTTTAATTTTTTTTTTTTATTCAATTAAACAAAGAATTTTTTCGATTTTTTTTAAATAATTTTGTCTGTTTATAATTATAATTGAAAATTTGATTCACTAAATTTTATTAAAATGCATTGATGCTAATTGAATTTCTGCAAAGAATTTTACTATTTATAAAAGTAATTGAATTCTTACAAAGAATGTTATTACATATTTATAAAAATGATTGAATGTTTGCGTAGAATTTTATTAAAATTTTTGAAAATAATTGAATTGTGGAAAACAATTTCACTATTTATAAAAATAATTGAAATTTTGAGGAGAATTAAAAATTTTTTTTTTTAAATATAATTGAATCTCTGCGAAGAATTTTATGGAAATGTATGAAAATAATTGAATTCTTGAGAAGAATATTTTTTATAAATAATATTCAAAAGAATTTAGTAAATATGAAGAATTTTGCTATTTATCGAAATAATTGAATTCTAAAGAAGAATTTTTTTACATTTTTTAGAAATAATTGAATTCTTTAGACAAATTTTAATAAAATTTTTTTTAAAATAATTCCACTTTTCGAGGAATTTGATTAAAATTGTATTAAAAATAATTTGAATATTTATAAAGATAATTGTAATTTTCAGGGGAATTTAAAAATAAACTTAAACATAATTGAATTTCTGCGCGAAGAATTTTATTACTTTTGAAAATAATTGAATTGTTTTTTAGAATTTTATGGAAATTTATAAAAATAATTGAATTCTTGTGAAGAATTTTTTTTTAAAATAATATTCAAAAGAATTTAGTATAAAAATTTCGATAAAAAACTCAGTTCTTTAACGAAATGTTGTTTTCCTCTTCGAAACTTTTTTGTTCTTTATCGAATCTTTTTTGTTCTTTATCGAATTTTTGTTGTTCCTTTTTGAGTCTTTTTCTTTACTTTTCGAATCATTTTCGTTTCTTCCCGAATTTTTTTAGTTCTTTACCAAATAAATATACAAAAAATTAAGAAATAAATATAAATAAATGAATAAAAAAAAATAGAAATTTAAATATATAAATAAGTAATAAAAATATAAATAAAAAAATATAGATTAAAAACAAAAACTAAATAAACAAATACAAAAGAAAAAGATAAATTGAAATATAAATAAATATGGAATATGAAGAAATTTTTTCAAGATTCACGAAATTCTGAAATTACAGCAATGCGGAGATAACTTATTTGAATCGTTAGCGTGAAGGTGTTTAACCACATCTTAGGTCGTCGAGTCTCAGCCCTCTAAACCTTAATGAGTCTCGGAAGCATTGGAAGTGAGGTGGGGGGTGATTTATAATGATTTTATATTCATCGCACGCCTTAAGTCAAAAAAAAAAAAAAACCGTTTTAAGGATTAATATCAGTCGAAAAACACTTAAGAATTCTTTTCACCAGATGCAATTTTAATTACTAGATGTGAAACTCTTTCGACACTTGAGAGCATCCCAAGTCTTTAAGTATATATATGTGTAAAAAGAAAATTTTTTTAACTATTGCCCGAGATTTTTTTTTTACTTTTACCACCTTTCTGTTAGTATATATTAAATTTTGTTCCTAAAATTTGTTTTTATGTTTTTATCTTTTTATATTCTGTTTTTTTTTCTTTTTGGGAATTTTTCTATACTAAATATAAATAGAATAGAATATAGAATTAAAAGTAAATACAATATAAAATCTTATTTTATAAATTTTTTTCCATGTATTTCCTTTTAATATTCTTAGACTGTAGGCTAAAAAAATCTGTATTTACAATAGAAATTTTTCATTACATATGAAGCATCTTGGTAATATTTTTTTTTTATTTTTAGTCTCTGACTGTAGGCCTGTTAACTATACAGAAAAAAATAAGAAAAATCTGTATTTAATATCGAATTTTTTCTATAATTTTTTCTAGTACATGATGCATCTTGGTAATTTTTTTTTGTTTTCATTTTTAGGTTCTTTTTTTTTGTTTTTTTGCCTTTTTTATCTCGTTGACTTTGTCACCGTCAGCAGTGACGTTATAAACTGGCCAGGACGAACTGAAAGCAGTAAAGAGTGCTCGTAATACACGCGAACGAAAATAACGAGACCGAGATATATACACCAAACAAAGTGTTATAAAAGCATTTTATTGTTCAAGGAAAACTCGAACTGTTTTGCCCGACCGTCTACTACTCGAAATATTACATTTTTATGCACATTTCTTCTTTTTTGCCCTTTTTTTTACTCTATTCCATGTATATAATGTCAAATTTTTCCCCATTATTATAAAAGTATTTGGAAAAAAAAAAATGAAAACAAATTTCTAATCAACGCATTAATAATTCTTTCGCAAACAGGAAGTTGGTATAATATTACATGTGCGTCTCTCGAACACAAAGTTTATTTTTAATTTTTCTCGCCCCACGCTCTATTTGCTATTTATCTACTTTATTTTTTATGCAAGAAAAATTTCCTAGAAAATGAAAATGTTCTATTAAAATATATAGTTATTTTCTTTGAAAAAAATAAGATCGGCTAATGTGCGGAAAACGAGATCGCGCGCGATTATTGTGGGTGAGAGAGAGTAAGAGGAAAAAAAAAGAAAATTTATTATAGTGGGAAAAAAAATTGTTCTTTTTTGTGATTTCTATTTTTTTTTTTTTTTTTTTTTTTTTTTGAATGAGGAGAGGGATAAAAAATGAGTACGTGCAAGTATACGCAATTATGTTATCAAATGGGACGTTGATGTTGGGCTTGTGAGTTATGTTGCGTGATATGTGTGTGTGTGCGATGCAGTGCATCCGCAACAAGTAAACGAGGGCTGGACACACACACTGTCAAATCGAGCTGAAACCAATTAATCCGACCGCGGTGCCGCCAATTAAGGGAAATGTATGTGCTTAACATAAATAAGACAACAAGCTCGTTACGTGCGCATTTCTTGATTTAGGCCATTTTAATTACATAACCGCTTGGCTCTTCATTTTTGTATTCTCTCAATTTTTTTTTTTTTTCATTTTCATTTTCATTTTCAATTTCCACTTATTTTACATTTTTAGTTTTGTTTTTCGAATCACGGTTTGTCTAAGAATATCAAATTGAGACCAAAAACGAATTACATAATCGCTTGGCTCTTAATTTTTGCATTCTCTCCATTTTTTTTTTTTTTTTTTTTTCATTTTCATTTTCATTTTTCATTCATTTTACATTTTTAGTTTTGTTTTTCGAATCACAGTTTTTCTAAGAATATCAAATTGAGACTAAAAACGAATCAAAATGTTGATATCCTTAGAAAAACTAAAATAAAAAAATAAAATTCGAAAATAAAATTCCAAGAAGAGAGGGAAAAAAAGTATCGGAAGAAAATGGAAGAAATCGGAAGTGTCGCGACAATGACGAATCAATTGAGTATAGTAATTTCCTGGATCTTTAAAATTGACGCGCATATTGAAAACAAAAAAGAAAAAAAAAAAAAACCGGAACACGTTCCACACCTTTTTGAGTCTGCATGTCCACTCAAGCTCGACCCCAGGACAGTTCACATCCTGAATTGGTTCCTGGTTGTGTTGGTAGGCTGAGTAAAATGTGCCGATACTTTGCTACGGATACGTGATTGTAACAAAACAACGGACGTCCGGACGGACGGACAGTCACACAGGTATCGTTCCTGATCTTTTTTTTTTTTTTTTTATTATTATTATAACCTAGCACTCCTGCCGTCCTCTTTTCGTTTCTGTGCATTATTCATTTTCTTTCCTTGTTCCTTCTCAATCACGCTTTACTCACCTCTTTCCTCATCCTCTTCCGATTCAATTTACAATTTACCTTCAATATGCCTTTCTATAGGGAAAAGTGAGGATACTTGGTCCAGTGGTCTGGCACTTCCGCTAGCTTTCGTTTATTAGGGAGGCACAATTCTGAAATTACCGCGCGCCATTAATGAGTTATACTAGGAAAGTTTTTAATACTGATGATAATGATGACGACTGCTCGACAGGAAATGGACAATTTTCGGAAAAAAAAATCGATTTTGAATTACTTCCGAGTTGAAGGAAGGCGGTATTTTTTGGTCCAAATTTAGTTTCTTTCAAAAAGAGGTAAAATTGTAAAAAAAATACAGTTTGGACTGTAATTGGGTCATTTTTTCCTTTTTTGACAATTTCTTCTTCTTTTAATTTTTATTACAGTAGTAACTAGAAATTTTTCTGTTTTAATTATAATTATTCTTTCCTGGGCGGAAAATTTTTTGTCTTCTTTGCAAAAAGCTTAATTCCTCTTTAATTCCCTTTTTGGATTTTTTTCCATTCTTTCTATTTTTTTCTAAATTTATCATCTTTGGAATTTTTTTTTTTGTCAATTTTCTTTTGTCTGGAATTTACCGTTTTTGGAATTTTTTCTACATTCTTCTGCTATTCTGTTAAAAAGATTTTAATAACAGAATTTAATAAACGATTTTAGCAAAAAAAAATTTCAGAAAAAGGATTTTAATAAAAAATTTTAATACAAGACTTTAGTAAGAGATTTTTACTATTTTTTTACTCCTAATTTTATTTGTCCTACTTTTTCTGTTTGATTGGAAATATTTTTTCCTGAGATAAAAAAATGTTCTTTAAAAAAATGCTTCTCTTTATTTTTTTAATAAAAAAAATTTAATATAATACTTTAGGACAAGATTGTAGTACAAAATTTTAATAGAAGACTGTAGTACAAAATTTTAATAAAATACTTTAGAACAAGATTGTAGTACTACATTTTAATAAAAGGCTGTAATACAAAGTTTTAATAGAAGACTTTAGTAAAATGTTTAAAAAAAAATCTTGTAATAAAAAATTTTAATAGACTAGTAAAAGATTTTAGCATATAAAATTTTTTAATAATATGATGATATTAATAAATTTTTTAATTTATTATTTATTACAAGAGAATAAAATCCAATAGTGGTAAATAAAATTTATTTTAATTTGTAATAAAAGAAATCTTGTTGAAAATGTCAATAAAATGGTGTCAATCTCGAAAGAGTTATTTTTCACAAATTGTTTAATAATTTAAAAATTCTTTGGCTTGTAAATATTGTTTTTATTAAAATCGTCAGAGAGACAAAAATATTTATTCTTAAAATAATGTCTATGATACTTTATTGAAATAAGTTGGTATTTCTCACTATTGTCTTAAATTAAAAAATTTCAATATTCCCCAAGTAATTTTTATTAATTTACAAATTAAATTATGATTTGTAACTAAATTCGAAAATTTAATTATTTTTAATGTCGAAAAATAAAACGAAAAAATATTTTTAAAAAAATAGTGTTTTTCCTTTTATTCCGACATTCAAAAGCGAGGGAGTGATGTAAAGAAAAGTCCGCGACTTACATAGAGAGAAATCAGCAGAGTGGCTCGATATACGACTTAGATCGTAAAGTGTAAGGAGAAGTATAAGCGAAATGAGACAAATAAACAGAGGATGAGATATCCAACACTTTACTCTCGGGGAGAATATTGAGCACGCGTTGCTTGTGTCACTGTGCAAAAGCTTCTTTTTCTTTTTTTTCTCCCCTCTTCTTCTTGTTCTTAATGCGCCTCTAGACAATAGAAACATTTTCTTTTTCTCCAAATAGTGAGACACTATACATCTTTTCCTCCATTCGTTTCTCCAACGAAAGCAGAAAGTAAAAAAAAAAAGAAAAGATGACGAGTGCCGAGTTTGTTTCAAAAAAAGCGACTCAACAATTTTTCTCTTATTTTTTTGTTTGTTTGTTTGTTGTTGTTGGCAACAAAAAGAAAAATTCTCGAAGCTGACTTTCTTCTTTGAGGGACGATTTTCAAGAAAACTGACTCGAAACTGTGGATAGTTTTCTAAAAGTGTTTTCCTTTTCGTATATAACAGTTTCTTTTTCGTCTAAAAGATTTTAATTTGTTTGTTTTAATTTAATTTGGCAGGAAAAAATTTATTTGGTAGAAGACAAAAAATTTTTCGCCTTAAAAAACACTAGTTACAATATCTGAAAGAAAAAAATTTTTGTTTTTTTCCTTTCATAGATTTTTATCGACTGTCAATTTTTTTTCTTATAGATTTTTTTCTTATTTTTTTTTCTCAAAAATGTGCACATATAGATTTTTTTTTCACGCCTAGATTTTTTTTTTGGCTTTAGGAGAAAAAAAATTTCTAATGTCTAGAGAAAAGAATAGTTGAATATAGAAAGTATACTAGGAGAAAACTTGGGAGTATAGAGGAAAAGTAATATTGAGAGCAATTATTATATGGTAATCCTTGGAGATGAGCACCGCTTGTAAGATACGAAGCATCAACGACACTTCATGATTCCTTGGGAGTTTTTCGAAGCGGATGGTTGAAACTCAAGTGGAGTCATCTTGTTTCTAAAGGAGGTGCTCTCGTATCTCGTGATCCTCATCTTTTTCATAAGTCATTTTGACAACCGTTCCTCTCCTTCTTCTTGGAAGAGAGAGAAATCCACGTGGAAATATTCCCTTGAAGTTTACTCCAAAATTACTTGCGAGGACAAAAAATTTATTTGAATCAAGTAAACGATCACTTGTCTCCTGTCAATTCAATATTGTCTCTAAATATTTGCCTTTGTATATTATTTTTATTTACAAATCGCCAATTTTTTTTTTTTTTTTTTTAAATTTCATTATCAGATTTTACTTGATTCAAGTAAATATTTATTTATTAACAGACAATTATTTGGTTAAATGAACCAAAACATTTTTTCTCATTCTATAAATAAATAAAAAAATAAAAAAATTCTTTTTTTAATTTAAATTAAAATTTTCTCTCGTCGTAAGAAGAAGCGAAAAAGAAGAACAGAGAAGAAATCTTGGAGTAAAGAAAATGAGGAAGAAATCAGTGAGAAAGAAGAGGAAGTCAGTGAGAAAGAAGTGAATCTTGTCTAAGAGCGAGCGACGTAAACCTTATTCTTACGCCACTTTTACCATCCAAGATGCAGAGTGATGGAAGGGCAACTCAACGAGCTTTTTCACGTCACGAATATTCCTCCCACATATATAATTGTGCGCTCTAAAGTTTTTAAGAGTCGAACCCTTCTTTTTTCCTCCTTGCCTCTTAAAAAATCTTCCCCCAAGTTTGTCTCAGCCGACGAAACTTATACATTCTTCACTTCCCACATCTTAATCAATAGCAGAGTTTTTTTTTTTTTTTTTTTTTTTTTTTGAAAAAAATACTTCTTTTAATTAAAATTAAAAACTTCATTACTCTCTGAATACTTCTCAACTAAATGTTTACAAAGCTAAATGTTTACCAATGAAAATATTTTTTAAGAAGTGAATGAGTTCTATGAAAAAAAAAAAAAAAAAAAAAAAACTCAACCGATTTTACGTACAGTTTTACCAAGGGCATCAATTTGATGCCCTTAGAAAAAATGTACGTAAAATCGGTTGAGTTTTTTTTTCGAATAACTGAATTTTTGCTTTTGAATTAATAAATTTTACTAATAATTTAGTATAGAAATTATTAGTAAAATTTACTATTTACTAATTTTCATTAGTAAAGTTTACTAAATCAAAAGCAAAAATTCAGTCATTTGATGGGTGTTTAGTCTCAATTTGATTCTCCTAAAAGAACTGAGTAAAATCAATTGAGTTTCCCACAATTTTTTTTTTTTTTTTTTTCATTCATAGACCTCCAAATTTGCTTTTTGAAAAATATTGAAACGGAATAAGATAGAGTTTTCGTATATATGATGAGAGACTATATTCTTTTTTTCTCGTCGGGAGAGAAAAAGAAAAGAAAAGGAAATGTATTGAGCGGCCGAGTTTTTTTCGGAATCTTTCTCTCGCCCCTTGTAGAGGCGCGCGGCATTGCTTGAGGAGTTTTCGAGTGGGTGAAGAGAGGGTGCGTGTGCATTGTACGTCGCCCATCTTATATGCACCACCCATCCTAAAGCCACCCTCCCCCCTCTCCTCTCTCTCTCTCTCTACTGGCAACCACCTTATACTTGCATTCTTTGTTCTTCGTGGTCCCCTTCTAGTCCTGCGGTCCTTATATCGCGCACTGCCGTTAGGATTTCGCACCCCTCGGCACGACGTTCTCGAGAAAAAAATATATATCCATATCACCGCCACCGTCTACGACATTGAGAGCACGGAATTCTCCAGGACGCGCCGTTCGACAAAAAATAAAAGGGGTTCTCTCTCCCAACAGCAGCCACACTTTCATGGTGCAAGGATATTTTAAGAAAGGCGTTCCACGAAACGAATAATAATTATTCCCTTGCCACTTGTCGTCACTTTTCGCCCCCCCCCCCCACCAAAAAAAGACGGATTTTTACTTTTTGGAAATATTTATACGAACTTTTTTATATTTATGGGAAAAATAATTTTTTCCTTTCTGTTAAAAGTTAAAACTTGAAGATTTTTTCTATTTGTAGATTTTTTTCAGCAATTGCAGAATTTCAATTGTAGATTTTTTCGGCATTTGTAGATTTTCACTTGTAGATTTTTTTGGTTTTGAATTTTTTCACATGTAGATTTTTTCGCCTTTAAATTTACGCATATAGATTTTTTTGCCTTTAAATTTACGCATTATATATTTTTTCGCCTCTAAATTTACACAATTATATAGATTTTTTTGACAATAAATTTTTTTCCTTCATAGATTTTCATCGTCTGATAAATTTTTTTCCTTATAGATTTTTCTTCGTCTACAGAACTTCGCATGTAGATTTTTTTCGCCTCTAAATTCACGTATATATAGATTTTTTTTCATCTAAATTTTTTTGTCTCTATAGTCTTTTTTCATATACAGATTTTTTCACACTGTAGATTTTCACATATGATTTTTTTTGGCCCTGAAGATATTCACATATGAATTTTTTCGCCTCTAAATTGACGTAGATGGACACTTTTAGTGTCTAGATTTTTTGCCTATAGATTCTTTTTGCGTGAAAATGTTGTTGCTTATATATTTTTTCGTCTAGATTTATTCGCCTATATAGTTTTCGTTCATTTTGTAGATTTTTTCATCTATGGATTTTTTTTCTCTCTACATTTAGAAATATAAATATTTTTCGTCTAGATTTTTTAACCCGTAGGTTTTTTTTTTGTTTTATAGATTCCTTTTTTGGCAGATTTTCACAGATGGATTTTTTTCGTTTCTAAATTTACTCATATAGAATGTTTTTGCGCGTCTTGATTTTTTCATCTGTAGTTTTTTTCACATATAGATTTCTTCATCCTGTAGATTTTCACATATAAATTTTTTTCGCTTCTATATTGACGCATCTAGATTTTTTCTCTTCTAAATTTACGTATTTTGTTTCTTTTTGCCTCCAGATGTTTTTGCCTATAGATTTTTTTTCGTCTACATTTATTCGCCTGTATAGTTTTAGTTCGCATTGTAGATTTTCTTCGCCTGCAGATTTTTCACATGTAGATTTTTTCGTTCCTTAATTGACACATGTAGATTTTTTTCGCCTCTAAATTTACGCATATAGATTCTTTTTGCATCTAGAATTTTTCCTCTGTAGTTTTTTTCACATATAGACTTTTTCACTCTGTAGATTTTCACATGTAGATTTTTTTTTACTTCTAAATTTACGCATATAGATTTTTTTTGCGTCTGGACATTTTTGACTATAGATTTTTGCTGTTAGATATTTTCATCAAAAGTTTTAGTTTGCTTTGTAGATTTTCTTCGCTTGCAGATTGTTTACATATAGATTTTTTCGTTCCTTAATTGACACATGTAGATTTTTTTGCCTCTACATTTACGCATATAGATTCTTTTCGCATCTAGATGTTTTTGCTTATAGATTTATTCTTTTCGCATCTAGATGTTTTTGTTTATAAATTTTTGCATCTAGATTTTTTCCTCTGTTATTATAAAAACTGACTTGGATAAACTGATGATAATTACTATTTTTTTTTGTTAAAAAACATTTTAAACTATAATTTTTTTTAGAAATGAAAACTTTTATGTATAAAAAATTTGGATTTTTCTATTTTTGGGGTAAAAAATGATTTGAAGGTTCAGGTAGGTGAAAAAGTAGATCTTTGTTTTTCGAGAGAGAAAGATGGTTTGGAAAGAGGACATGATGAAAGAATGAGAATGAGAATGAGTTGGAGGTGGATGAAATGTAGTAATCGGAATAGACTTTTCCTAGAGACAGGCCAAGGAGAATGGGCCATTCATGTACGGAAACTAGTGACTTGGTAGTTGGAGGACCGCGCTGCAATTGTAATACGTCTCCAGCTTCGTCGTGGAGATTACGTTCCTGTGTGTCCCGCGGGGCTGCAATATCTTGCATTCCACCCTCTGTCTCTCTCGCTCATTCTCATTTTTTTTTCTCTTGCTCTTACTCTCTTTTTTCTCTTTCTTATTTTCTCTCTTTTTCTTTCTTTTTTTCTCGTTTTCTCTCTTTTTCTCTCTTTTTTCTCTCTTTTTCTCTCTCGACTCAATAGAAGACGAATCAACTCTTTTTCTTTTTTTCTCTCTCTCTCTTAGTAGAAGACGAATCCTCTCTCCCTTGACTCATATAGGACGTCAACGCCGTCCGTTTCTATGTCGCAAAAATAAAAGAGGATGAAGAAGAAGATGAAGAAGAAGTAGGGGAAAAAAGTGCATATTCGCTATCCGAACCCCTTCGGGTCTTAAGAAATCAATTAAACCAGAAAGAGGCAAAGAAGAAGGAGAGGGGGAAAGTGAAAAAGAAAGAGACGGAAATCAGAAGGTTGGGGAGGCGAAAAAAGGAAAAAAAAATTGAGAAAAAGGGGTGAACGTACTGCTCTCTCAAGTGGATAAAAAACCACGGTAGAAAAGATGGAAGACGAAAGCAGTAATCAGACAATCCTCAGCGATATCTGTCTTCAAGTGCAGTAGAGCTTGCAATTTTTTTTCTCCTTTCTCTCCTATCCTTTCTTCAATACCTTCAAAATTTGACATTTTTTATCCTTTTTCCATTTTTTTTTTGAAATTTTCAGTTCTTATTTGCTATTTTTATTATTTATTTGCCAATTCACCTTTTTCTATTTCTTCTAATTTTCAATTCTTTAATTGACATCTTTATTCGTTATCTATTTTTTTGCTATTTATTTTTGTACCAATTTAATATTAATTTTTGAACCAATTTTCTATTAATTTTTGTAGCAATTTGCTATTAACTTTTGTTCAAATTTTCTATTTATTTTCGTACCAATTTGCTATTAATTTTTTGTACCAATTTGCTACTTATCTTTTGTATAAGTTTGCTATTTTCATTGTATTAATTTTCTATTTATTTTCGTATTAATTTGCTAATAATTTGCAAACCAATTTGCTATTAATTTCTTTAGTACCAATTTGCTATTTATTTATTGTATCAATTTGCTATTTATTATTTGTATAAATTTGCTATTTTTATTGTATTAATTTGCTATTTATTTTCGTATCAATTTTCTTTTAATTTTTAAATCAATTTGCTATTAATTTCTTTCGTGACAATTTGCTATTTACTTTCTGTATCAATTTGCTATTTTTATTGTATTAATTTGCTATTTTTATTGTATTTATTTGTTATTTTTATTGTATTTATTTGCTATTAATTTTCGTGCCAATTCACTATTAACTTTCGTACTAAATTGCTATTAATTTTAGTACCAATTTGCTATTTTTATTCTATTAATTTGCTATTTATTTTCCTACCAATTTGCTATTAATTGAAACCAAAAAAAGAATCAGTTCCTTGTTTTGGAGAACGAGAGCAGGTCTTAAGGAGAGTAAACCCTTTTTCCCCACTTCCTCCCTTCATCACCCCTGGTGGGGGTAAGCAGGTGAACTGCTAAAAAGTCAAGAGTGAAAGTACTCGAGGCACCGCAAGTTTTGTGATATGAGTCAGGAATGCAAGAGAGTGAAAAAGAGGAAAGGCGAGTTTTTTTTTTTTTTTTTTTTGAAAAACAAGTGAAAAAAGAAAAAGGTGCTGCTTCTGAAAAAATAAGCTCGTTACGAAGCTTACTAGAATTCTCTAAAGTATCCCCCCCCCCCACCGCCAGCTTCTCCATACACACTTCTTTTCCGCAAGGTAGAAAAGAGTTGGAAAAACCCGAAGGAAAATAGCAGCGATGCGTGTCTTTGTAATACGAGATTTTTTTTTTTTTTTGTTCATAACGTGCCGCAGTGCAAATAAAGTTTTTCCCTTAACAACGAGATTAACGAAGTTAAAGCCCGTTAGGACATTATAATGAGAGGAAAAGGAGGTCGAAGAATCTTTTCCATTCCGCCACGGTGATTATTATTATCGTCATGAAGGAGGAAAAAATAATTTTTCCATTACAAGTCCGATTAGTGTGCGCGGAGGACAAGGTGGGAAAACGTTGCGAAAATGGGAAGCGAAGAATAAGGAAAAATGATTTGTTTCTTTTTTATTTTCTCTTTTTTTTCTCTTGTTCTTTCTTTTTTCTTTTTTTTCTTTTTTCTTTTCTTTCTTCTATTCTTTCTTTTTGTCTTTCTTTTCTTTTGCACTTTCGTTCGTTTTTAAGGTTTTTAATAAATAAACTGGAGTTTTTTGTTCAAAAACTAAGAATCTAAAGAAACACATAGAGAAAAGGACGAAAGGAAGGAAAAGGAGAAAAAGAGAGAAAAGCAAAAAAAGAGTGAAAAAGTAGAGGAAAACAAAAAAGGGAGAAAGAGGGAAAAATAGAGAAAGGGAAAAAAAGAAGAAAGAGGGAAAAAAAGAAGAAAGAGAGAAAAATAGAGAAAGGAAAAAAAGAAGAAAGAGAGAAAAGGAGAAGAGAGAAGAAGAAGGAGAGGAAAGAAAGAAAAAGAGAAAAGGAAAAAAAAGAGAAAAGTAAAGGAAAAGAAAAAAAGAGAAAGAGAGAAAAGTAGAGGAAAGAAAAAGGAGAGAAAAGTAGAGGGAAAAAAGAGAGAAAAGCAGAGGAAAGGAGAGCAGATAGGAAGTGAGTCGGGACTCGAAGAAATATAACGGTATCGGAGGAGAAATATTCAAGAGTGGAAAGAGAGAGAATAAAATCGAAGAGGGGGCGCGACTCGGAGGAAAAGGCATATAAAAAGTAAGGGGTTGCCGCCCCCCCCCTCCCACCCTCACCAACGGCGTCTAGTAAGAAGCATTTGGAATCGATATCATTGCAACGAAGGCTTCACCAACAAGCAGTCTTTCTCTCTCCACTCCTGCACCTTCTCCCTTATACATTTCAACCACCCCATCCACCCACACTTTCGTGACTTCTCTCTCTTCAATTCGTCGACTCTTAACTCTTTTTTTCCACCCCCCTCCCCCCCTAAAACCCTCTTTTTCCTTCCTTCCTTCCTTCATCTCGTGAGATTTCGAATCGAATCTTCGAGCTCTGACGACTTCTAAAAACCCTCTTTTTTTTTGTTGAAATGCAGGCGCGCATGGTAGGTCGTTTTTCGCTATTAAGAAATTCACGAGTAGAGCCGCAGATTGCGCGACTGGCTTGTCGTAATTCTCAGTAGATTATGTAAGAATGAGGTCTCTCTCTGCATTTTGTGCACAAGCAACTTTTTTTTCCTCCCGCTCGTTAAACACGACGCAGATTGTTTTTCCTTGATCGTTCATCGCTTTTGGAAATTTAAATATTTACTCTTGCGATTTTACAATCTCTGGATTATTGATTCTTACTTTTTTTGTTTATTTTTTTTTTTTTGCTGGTTTTATAATTTTTTACAATTTCTGTCTATTTTCTGGTTTAGTATTTTTATTTATTAGGATTTTATTTATTTATTTCTATGTTCAATTAATTAATTTATTTTTATATTCATTTATTTTACTTATTTACTTTTTTTTGTATTTTGTTTACTTATTTGTTTATTCAGTTTTTTATTTTTTTACTTATTTCGAATTTTCGTTTACTTATTTGTTTATTCAGTACTTTCTTCATTTACTTATTTCGCTTTTTGATTTTTAACTTATTTATTCAGAATTTTATTTATTTACTTATTTCGTATTTTGTTTATTTATTTGTTTATTCAGTTCAATTAAATATTTAAAACTTAGAAAAACACGATTCCAGAATATAAATAAAAACGTACGCATGGGGGGAATTGAACCTAGGACCTATGGACTTACAGACTAACGCTTTTGCTCTAGGCTACGCTCGCTTACATTTTATTTTCTTATTTATCTACTCATTTAGTATTTTTATTTATTTATTTTACTTTTTTAGTATTTTTGATTAATAGGAAGTTTAATTTCAAATAAATATTGGATTATTTATGTTATTAAAATTTATTTAATTAAAATTTAACTTTATTATAATAAATTAAATAAATTAAAACAAATTAAACAAAATAAAAATAAAAAGTTCGTCGTTTGCGGTTTTGTTTCCGTTTTTATGTTTCCTTCCTTTTTCGACAATCTTAAAGAAGATGAGGTTAAGCTTTTTACGAGGTCTGTACTTATTACTTCAGTCTGTAACCCTCTCTCCGTGGGATAGCATGGATTACACCCCCTCAACAATCTGAAGTAAGGGTTGCAACGGCCAAGTAAGGCGCACCAAAGAGAGTGAGAGAGAGAGAGAGAGAGAGAGCAAAAATCACCCCAACAGCAGCGGCAACATAGTCTGAGGCTGTGTGCCTGCCTACAAGAAGAAGCAAAGGGAAAGGGACTCGATAAGAGGAACCTTGAGGGTCTTCGCTTATTTATTTCTCCATTTGAATTTTATTATCTTGTTCCGTCGTTACGATGCCACGACAACAAGAAAAATCGTGCTTTCAGAAAGGAGGAAAAAAAAAGAAAAAAGAATATAATTCGACTATGAAGCAAAGAAATTTTATCAATTTTTTTTTCTTTTCTTTTTTAATAATAAAACAAATTATTCTTTATGAAATATTATTCATTCTTTTAAGGAATCTAAAAAATGTTAAAGAAACTAAAAAAATACTAAAGAAACTAAAGAAATATTAAAGAAATCTGAAAAAAGATTAAAAAAACTAAAAAGAATTTTAACAACTAAAAAAACTATTATAATCTGTAAAATGTTAAAGAAACTAAAAAAATACTAAAGAAACTAAAGAAATATTAAGGAAATCTAAAAAATAGATTAAAAAAACTAAAAAGAATTTTAAAAACTAAAAAAAAAATATTATAATCAGTAAAATGTTAAAGAAACTAAAAAAAATATTTTCGAATCTAAAAGAATGTTAATGAATTTTTAAGAATATTAAAGAATTTGGAAAAATATTAAAAAATCTGAAAAAATATTAAAGAACCTGAAAAAATATTAAAGTAGGTATCTAAAAAAATATTAAAGAAACTAAAAAATTAATAAAGATTCAAAAAAAATCTAAAAATTAATAAATATTTAAAAAAATCTAAAAAAAAGTTAAAAACTTTAAAAAATCTAAAAAATAGTTAAAATATTTAAAAAATAATAATAATATATAAAAATATCGTCTAAAATATTATCCAGACTTTATTTTTAGTTCAACTACTTTTTTTTGGATAAATTTCACCGTCTTTTTTCTCCTCCCGAAATATATCGTATTATAAATAAATAAGCACTTTCTATGCATTTTTTAAAACTCGAAGCTAAGTTTTTAACATGTGCATATTACATTTTTTATATATCTGAAAGAGAAAAGAGAGAGAGAGAAAGCATATAGAGAGAAACATGAGTTTTATATACGTGAGAGTAATCTCGAAATAAGTTTTGAAAACCCTTCAACGAGACGTTTACATTGGTTTGTCTAATTGCTGTGTAGAAAAAAAAGTTCTCTTTTCATCGTAAAAACGATGCAATAAACGTATGTATAAACACATGTCAAAAAAAAAAACCTCGAGAAATAATACTTTGTCTCTTTAAATTCAAAAAAACTACTCTTTAGTTCATTTCAATAAATTAAATTTTTCGAAAACAAAAAATAAAAATTTTTCGCTTCGAAATATAATATTCTTTTTCTTTTTTAATTTAGTAGGTATTTTGTATTCAATATTTAATATTTAAATAAATATTTAAATAAAAAAAAAATATTTAAGATATTTAATTATTATTTAATAATTAATAATATTTAATATTTAATTATTATTTACTAATTAATAACATTTAATATTTAAGAAATAATATAAGATTAATTTATTTATTTTATTATTCAGTACCGTTTTATATTTATTTTGTATTTTCAGGTGACGAAGGTCGAGACGTGATCTACTTCTGTAAGTTTACAATATTTTTCTAATAATTATTATTTATATTTTATTTATATTTTATTTATATTTTATTTATTACTTTCTGCCTTTGAAGTCACACTTTGAAAAAATTTAATTATTAAAAAATACTTTATCAACTTAATACAATTTTTCAGTCTGGAGATTGAAAAGAATTTTTTTTTTCGTATAATTTTATGAAATATTCAATTTTACAAGAATTTTTTACTTTTCTTCATTATTTGGATTTCGATACACCAAAAAAATTTTATTTGAATTTAAATTCTTTACAATATTTATTTAATTCTGTAGAATTGAAAGAATTTGACAGAAAACGAGAAAAATTTCTAAATTCGCAAATAGAAAGAATAGTTTGCAATAGAAAATCTATTTCACATTTTTTGCCGCATTTTAAAAGAATAATTGAAAGGAAAAAATTTCAAGAATAATTTTAAATAATAAATGAAACAATAGAGATTCTAAATTACGTTTTGAAACTAGATATATTGATAAATTATAAATGAAACTTGAAATAAAATTCCGACAAAATGGAAAATTATGAGAGAGAGAAAAAAAATGCAAAAGAAGAGAAAAAGACTGAAAATACGAATTTAATTTAATTTCAAAGTACATTTGACGAATTGTGTACATATAGGTAGGAGAAAAAAAAGAGAGTCATGTTATATCAAGAAATGTCATAAATCTCAACATATGACATTTTTGTTAATAAACTTGCTAAGTTTATTAGCATAGAATATAGCTTTTATTTGATGAAAACACTGGTATTCGTATATAATCTCCTGAAATATTGATGCTTCCTCTTTCGAAGCACATAACCGTTGTGCTTGTAAATCACGATTTTAACACGTCGATACTATGTCAAATATAAACAATTCTTTATCTCCCATATTTCATCCTCGCGCTAAATTTGATTAATTTATATATTTAACGAAAAAAATGGGGAAAAAAGACTTTAATACAATCATAGTTTGAATGACAATTTTTAAAAGAATTTGCGATTTAGAAAACACGCGGAAAAAGTTTCTGCAAAATAAAAAAAATCCTCGAAAGAAATTCTTAAAAAAATCCTTTTTTGAAGAATTTTTTTCGAGGATTTTTTTTAAAAATAAATTCTCCGAAGAAAATCTGAAAAAGATTCTCTAACAAACCCTGGAAAGAATTTAGAAAGCTTTATTTCTCTGCAAAAAATTTCTATCAACAAAATTCTTCATTTTTTTTTTTTAGAATTTCAATCAATAAAATTCTTCATTGAAATTCTAAAAAAAAGTCTTAAAAAAATCTCTGAAGAAATTCTCCAGGAAGAATTCTACAAAACCCTCTAAAAAACCCTCTAAAAAAACTCTACCAAAAAATTCTACAAAAAAAACCCTCCAAAGAAACTACAGAAAGAATTCTGCAAAAAAAAAACCTCCAAAAAATTCAGGAAAAAATTCTGCAAAACAAATCTTCAAAAGCAAATTTTCAAAAAATAATCCAAAAAAACCGTCTCAAAAAAAAATTCTAAAAAAAATTTCTCCAGAAAGAACCCTTTACAAAAACTCTACAGAAATAATTCTCTAAGAAAACCCTCCAAAGTAACTGTTCAAAAAAGTGCTCCCAAAAAAATTCCTCCAAGAAAATTCTAAAAATAAAATTCTTTAAATAAAATCTCCAAAGAAATTCTTAAAAACAATTATCCAAAAAAGAAACATTCCAGAGAAACATTCCAAAGAAACATTCCAAAGAAACATTCCAAAGAAATTCTCCAGAAAGAATTCTTCAGAAAGAATTCTCCAAAAAAACCCTCCAAAGAAATTATCCAGAGGAAAATCTCCAAAAAAACTCTCCATGGAAATTCTAAAAATAAAATTCTTTAAAAAAACCCTCCAAAGAAATTCTTTAGAAAGAATTCTCCAAAAAAGACAAAAAGACTCTTTAAAAAAAATGCTTTCAAAAAATTTTACAAAAAAACCCGCTAAAGAAATTCTAAAATAAACTTTCCAGAAAAACCCTTCCAAAGAAATTCTCCTGAAATTATTTTTCTAAGGAAACCTTTCAAAGAAATGGTTAAAGAATTCTCCCCCAAAAAAATCCTCCAAAGAAACTATTCAAAAAAGTTCTTCCAAAAAACTCTTCAAGGAAATTCTAAAAATAAAATACTCAAAAAAAAAAAATCCTGTAAAGAAATTCTTTAGAAAGAATTCTCCATAAAGAAAACCCTTTAAAGAAATTCTCCCAAAAAATTGTATGAAAAACCCTCCAAAGAAATTCCGGAAATAATTCTAAAAAAAACCCTGCTTAAAAGTACGTTAAAGAAATTTTTTCGAAAAAAAACCGTGCAAGAAAAGTCTAAAAAAAATTTCTCTAAACAAACCCTCTAAAGAAATTCTAAACAAAAATTGTCCAAAGAAACTCTCTAGAAACAATGCTAAAAAAAAACCCTTTAACGAAATTTTCCCAAAAAATTCTTCAAATCACCTTCTAAAGAAAATCTAGAAATAATTTTCTAAAAAAAACCCTCAAAAAATATGTAGTTTAAGAAAATTGTCCCAAAAAAACCCTCTAAAGAAATTCTACACAAAAATTCTCCAAAAAACTCTCCAGAAACAATTTTTCAAAAAAGAAGAATTTCTTTTTTAAAAAAGAAGAAGAATTTAAAGAATTTCTCCCAAAAAAATCTTCAAAAAACTTCTAAAAAAATCCAGAAATAATTCTCTAAAAAAACCCTCAAAAAATAGTTTAAGAAAATTATTCCAAAAAAACCCATAAAGGAAATTCTAAAAAAAACATTTCTCCAAAAAAACCCTTCATGAAAATTCTAAAAAAAAAACTTTTCTAAAAAAATCCTCCAAAGAAATTCTCCAGAAAACAACAAATTACAGAAAATCTTTCAAAAATTAATATTTCAAAGAAAATCTTAATAAAACGAATCATAAAATTTCCAGAAAAAAGTAATTGCTATCGAGTGTCAAAAGTAGAAAATGTAAAAAAGAAGCAAAAAGGGAAAAGAGGAGAAAGAAAAGAAAAGGTGAAAAAGGAGAAAGAAAAGAAGAAAAGGTGAAAAAGAAGAAATAGAAAAGAAAAAAAAAGAAATAGAAAAAAAAATCTAGAAAAATTTACAGAAAATCTTTCAGATATCAATAAAAATTTTCTTTCAAATATCCACAATTTTTTTTTCTCCCCAGTTCAGAGAAAAGCAACAAATTTCAATTCAAAAACCCTTGAACTCTCCGTGTATGTGAGAGAGTCCTAATTAAATCGAAGCAGTAGGCATACTCCTCGATTTCTTTTTCGAACGCAGAAAAAAAAATCCTTTATTATTATTTCAAAAAAAAAAAAGACTCGAACTGCTCGATCTTGGAAGTTTCTCTCTATGCAACTCAATACTAATTTACTTTTTTTTTTACTCATTCGATTCGATACCTGATTTTTACTCATTTCTTCTATAGACAAGCATCGAATGGATTCAATTTGATTTGAATAATTTTTTCCCCCTTACATACATTCGTGGACAGAATATAAGGCATAAAAAAAAAGAAACCAGCTTATTTGAAAAGAGAGAGAGAGAGAGACTCGTTTTTGAATTGCAGTTACGTAATATTATGCGAACCGTAAAGTGCATAAGGTTCGAATGGTTTTCTGCAGCTCTCTCTCTACGTATGTGTTTCCCAAAGCTTATCAAAGGTTGCATGTGTTCCGTTCGGGGATTCGCACGCACGGCCCAACCTTTCGCCCACATGAGCCCATTGCCTTCTATCTTCCCGAAACCCTAACCCATCTCTCTCTATATATATGTATACGCCCTCTCACTCACTCTCTTTCTTCATTTCTCTCTTTCACCCTTTTCCGAATCCTTTCCTTCTGTTTCTATCTCTCAAACTCGGTTCAATTTAAACTTCGAACCCCCCAACCAACGAAAGCAGCATTAAGATTTTTTAAAGTTACGCAAAAATCGATACCACCCCTTTTCTCCCTCTCCCCCACCCCCCTCTACCCACGAAACTCCGGAAACCGATTTGGCTTTTACAAACCCTTTCCACACAAGGAGAACGCAGTGCATGTTTGAAATTTAACACTTTCCTCTTTCTATATCTGCCCAACTTTTTCTCGCGAGTATATTGTATGTATATATATAGTCTCTCCTTCGGCCTATTTTTCGTTTATTTAGCCCACACTCTCTCGAGACTTCCGGTTATGCGTGAAACTTTTGACTCTTTCAATTCTGACCTTTCTCAATTATTTCGATTTTTTTTCGGGAATTTTTCTTTTATTTTCGCTATTTTAGATGATTTTTTATTTTTCTTTCAATGAAAATGTTCTTTTGTTTACATTATTTTCTTCTTTTGAATTGAATTTTTTTTTTCTCTAAACCTATCTAAATTTTTATTTTATAGTATTTAGTGCCTTTTTGGTATTTTTTAGTTTTTGGTATTTAGTATTTTAATATTTAGTACTTTTTAGTATTTAATACCGTTTCGTGTTCAATAATTATTAGATTAAGTACTTTTTGGTATTTATTACCTTTT
Organism: Leptopilina heterotoma; assembly: GCF_015476425.1. NCBI lineage: Eukaryota > Metazoa > Arthropoda > Insecta > Hymenoptera > Figitidae > Leptopilina > Leptopilina heterotoma. The sequence goes on along the minus strand of NW_025111191.1, from coordinate 1,384,736 downwards.
CGTATTAAGTATTTTTTAAGTATTTAGTATCCTTTTGGTATTTAGTATATTTTTGGTATTTAGTACATTTTTGGTATTTAGTATATTTTTGGTATTTAGTAGCTTTCGGTGTTTAGTATCTTTTCGTATTAGGTATTTTTTAGTATTTAGTATCTTTTTGGTATTTAGTATCTTTCGAAATTTAGTACCTTTTGAAATTTTTTATTCTGTGGTATTTAGTATTTTTTTAGTATTCAGTAATTTTTTAAATTAATATATTTTTATAGAAAATTAATAAAAAATAGTTTAAAAAAATAATAAAAGATAAAAAAAAATAATAAAAAATTGAAAAATTGAAATAATAAAAAGAATAATTGAAAGAAATAATAAAGTAATAAATAAAAATAAAATAATAAAATAAAATTATTTAAATATTGAAAAATAATAAAATTCTTAAAGTGGAAAAGAATTCCGTGAAATATTGCTTTCAAATTGCATTTTTTTTTTTTTTTTTTTTTTTTTTTTTTTTTTTTTTGAAAAAAAGAAATTTCTAGTCATTTGAATTAGTGAAGGTATTCACCGATCCTCTAGAGTGTCGTGTACATTATGTAATTTCCGGTATGAATTTGATTTTCGAAAATTTTTCAACAAACCGGAACCAATTTAATATGATCCTCGGGGAACTGATGCAATCTCCTTGACAACGAATGTCGAAAATTTGACACATCTAGTGGGTCAATCGTGTAACTTTTTTTCAGCTTCACCATTTTTCTCCTATGTATCAAAAAAAATTTTCCCTAGTCAAAATATTTCTTCTTTTTTTGACTGATGATAACAAAATGCGATTATTTATTTTTGGGGGGTGAAAAAAGTCATTTTTGAGCTTGATGATAAAAAAGAGATTATTTTGATTCAAAAGTAATTTAATTTAAAATTTAAAGTAATTTTGAATTTTTATTCGAAAAAATCGAATTTGAATTCTGAAATGAGAATTTTAATTCGAAAATCCAAATTTGAATACCGAAAGTGAAATTTGAAATCGAAAACTCTAATTTGAATTCACAAATTTTAATTTTAATTCTAAAATTTTAATTTCTAGTTAACAATTTGAATTTTAAATAAACAAATTGTAATTTGAGTTATAAAATTAGAATTTCAAATAGAAAATTCGAATATTAATTCAAAAATTTGAATTTGTATTCAAAAAACCAATTCTAATTAGAGAATTCAAATTAGAGTTCAAAACTTTTAAATTTAAATTAAAATATTTAATTTCAGTTCTAAAATTCAATTTCAATTACAAAATTCGAATTTCAATTCGTAAATACAAATTTAAATCCACAAATTTGAATTTAAATCCCAAAATTCCTATTTCAAGTTGACAATTTTAATTTTAATTCAAAAATTCTTATTTGAATTTAAAACTTTTCAATTTGAATTATAAAATACAAATTTTAAATTGAAAACTCGAATTTAAGTTCTAAAATTAGAATTTGTCTTCAAAAATTTCAATTCTGAATTGAAAATTGAAATTACAGGTTAAACATTAAAATAATTTTTATTTTATTTTTAAAATTCAATTTCAATCCGAAAATTTAAATCTAAATCCAGAAATTTGAATTCTAATCTGAAAATTTAAATTTTAAGTTAACAATTTGAATTTTAATTCGGAAATTTGAATTTAAGTTTAAAAATTAAAATTTATATTCCAAAATTTCAAATCCAAATCGAAAATTCGAATTGGAATTCAGAAATGTTAATTTGAATCCAATAATTCGAATTTGAAGCCAGAAATTCGAATTGGAATACGGAAATTCGTATTTCAATTAACAAATTAGAATTTATTTTCTACAATTTCAATTCCAAATCGAAAATTCGAATTAGAATTCAAAAATTTTAATTTTAATAAAAAAATTCGAATTTGAATACAAAAATTTCGAAATCTTATTCACAAAATAGAATTTGTGTTGGAAAATTCGAATTTCAAATGCAAAATTAAAATTTAAAATCGAAAATTCAAATTCGAATTCCAAAATAAAAATTTGAAAAAGCCAATTCGAATTCAAACCAAAAACCTTCGAATTCGAATTCGAAAATAAAAATTTGAAACCGCCAATTCGAATTCAAACCAAAAACATCGAATTCGAATCCAAAAAATTCAAATTCATAGAAATCAAATACAATTCTAAGTAAAACTCAAACACAATTCCAAATAAAACCAAATTCAATTCCAAAGAAACCAAATACAATAAAAAATCTGAATAATCCCAAAATAAGAAAATAAACATAGAACGAGACAAAAGATAAGGAAGCAATAGAAGATGAGAAGAACCCCGAGATCGGAGCAATGCTTTTCCGGTATTAGGAGAGGCACCCCCAAGTCACGCCTTATAACCAAAACCTACCCCAAACTCTAAGCCTCATATACACACGAGGGAAGTTTCAACTCCAATTTGCCATTTCGTGACTGCAGCGAATCTTGCATTTTTCTTTTCCGAACAAACGTCTATCATTCTATCACGAATCGCTAAACTTTTGTTCCCTGGTTCGTCCCACCTGCCATATATATATATACATATACACTGCGCCTCGCGTATACCTCTGAAAATTCTCCGGGTTTCGCACACACATTTATCTCTCTATATACAAACACATATGGAGAAACCTCTAAGCATTCGTTTTCGTTCTTCTTCCGAGACATTTTCGACGTGGAAGGTCGAATTCACAAATGATTTTAAACTGGTGAGAGTTTCGTACTTGTTATATATACCCATTTTGATCGTATCACTCATTCGCTTTTTGTGTGCGCACAGCCTTAAGAGAAAAAACAGTCAAGAAACTTTTTTGGTCGATTTCTCCTAGAAATAGAAGTCTTGTCAGAAATGACTTTTCCACTTCGCTTATTATTATTTCGCATTGCAAATGTGTTTAATGGATAAGGTCATGCTTCTTTTCTCTCTTTGATAATTGATTTTTCAGAATTTTAATTACTCTTTTCGGTATTTAGTATTTTTTCGTATTTAGTAGCTTTTTGGTATTTAGTATCTTTGGTATTTAGTATTTTTGGTATTTAGTAAGTACCTTTTGGTATTTAGTATCTTTGGCATTTAGTATTTTTTCGTATTTAGTATTTTTTGGTATTTAGTATTTTTTTGGTATTTAGTATCTTTGGCATTTAGTATTTTTTCGTATTTAGTATTTTTTGGTATTTAGTATTGTTTTGGTATTTAGTATCTTTGGTATTTAGTATTTTTTCGTATTTAGTATTTTTGGTATTTAGTATTTAGTATCTTTTTGGTATATAGTGTCTTTGGTATTTATTATTTTTTGGTATTTAGTATTTTTCGGTATTTAGTATTAAGTATCTTTTTGGTATTTAGTACATTTTTGGTATTTAGTACCTTTTCGGTATTTAGTATTTTTAGTACCTTTCTTAATACCTTTTACTACCTAGTACCGTTTGGTATTCAGTAGTTTTAGTAAAAAAATTAGTACACTAAAAAAATACTAAATACTAAATGGTACCAAATACTAAAGAGTATTGAGTACAAAAAGACTCTCAATACTAAATGGTACTGAAATTTTGAAATATACTAAATACTTAATCCAAAAAATACGAGAAATACTACAGATTTAAAGGCAATAAATACAAGAAATACTAAATACTAAAAGGTATTAATACTAAAAAAATAAATACTTAAAGGTAGTTAAACTTTATTCACTAAAATTTATTACTAATAGGTTTAATTATTATTAAATGATACTAATACTAAAAGGTACTAGTGCTAAATAAAACAAAGTACTAACAGGTACAAATACTAAAAATACTAGATACTTAAAAATACTAAAAACAGAAGAGATTAAAAATTGAAAGGTACTAATACTAATAATACTTAATACTTAAAAATACTAAAAACAAAAGGGTTTAAATATTAAAAAGTACTAATACGAAAAATAATAAGTGGTATTTAATTCTTAAAGTTGCGAAATACTAAAAACTAAGAAAAACTAAATACTTACAGATACTAAATACTAAAAATTAAATAACAAAAGATACTTGATACCAGAAAAGGTAAAAACTATAAAGTATTAAATACCTAAAGGTAGAAAAAAGGGAAAGGTGTAAATACTGAAAGGTACTAATACTAAATACTAGTAAATACTAAATAATACTAAATACTGAAAGGTATTAATGCTAAATACTAGTAGGTACTAAATAATAATAAATACTGAAAGGTACTAAATACTGAAAGTGCTAAATACTTGTAAATACTAAATTCTACTAAATACTTAAGAGTGCTAAATACTAAAAAGTATCAGATACTAAAAGGTATTAAATACTAAAAAATAAAAAATACTAGATACCACATACGAAAAACTAAATAACAAAAGATTCTTATAACAAGAAAAATTACTAGAAACTAAAAGATACTAAGTACTCAAAGATACCAAATACTAAATACCTCAAGATACGAAATACCTCCAGATTCCAATTACTAAATACCTCAAGATACTAAATACCTTCAGATTTCAATTACTAATTACCTCAAGATACCAAATACCTCCAGATTCCAATTACTAAATACCTTAAGATACCAATTAATAAATACCTCTAGATACCAATTACCAAATACCTCAAGATACCAATTACCAAATACCTCAAGATACCAAATACCAATAATTAAATAATAAAACATACATAAATACCAAGAAAAAAAATAAATAAAAATGCCACAAACTGGAAAATAACTTTGCTAATTTAAAAGGGTAAAAAATTGTTTTACGTGAAACAACCCTAATACCTTTGGAGAGAGAGAGAGTTGAGAAAGAGTGTAATACTGTATGAGCCCCGGCCTAACCTACCCCAATCGAGGGCTCACGTAGAAAGCTTCATCTCGTCAATATATGCGCGTATACCTAGGGGGGAATCATCGAAAAGCTCGGGAACTTTGCCTGTACATACAAGGCACACGGTCATTGAATGGACGGCACAAAAAAAGGAGTAAAAAAAAAAAAAAAGTCATTGAAAAGCAATGACTGCAGACTGACGGGAAAGCAGAGAGGATCATCGAATGACCCATAGTATCCCCCTTCGTCAGACCACCTCCCCCCTCGCAAGCTTTCATGATTTCTACTGGAAATTAGCCAACTGGCTAACGACCAAATAGGGAACCCTCTCTCTTTTTTCCCTCTTTTCTGTGTCCAGTATCCCATATCCTTTCCTCTCGTTTTCTCTCCTTCCAGCTTTTTTTTTATTTTCTCTCTTGCTCTCTCTCTCTCTCTCTTTTCTCTTTTCTCTCTCTGTTTCTTTCTCTCTTTCTCTCTCTTTTTTCTCTCGCTCCTTTTCGCTTTCTGTTTTTTTCTCTTTCTCGCTCGTTTTCGCTCTGTGTTCTCTCTCTCTCTCTCTCTTGTTTGCACTCTCTGTTTTTCTCTCTTTCTCGTTTTCGCTCTCTTTTTCGCAAAATCTGTCTCGTAGTTTAAAAGAGTGAGCGAGAGGGAAAATTCTCTCACTCTGGAAGGCCTCTTTTGGAATCTCTCTGAATCCCCCCCCCCTCTCTCTCTCTATCTTTTCTCTCTCTCTCTCTCTCTCTCTCTCTCTCTCTCTCTCTCTCTCTCTCTCTCTCTCTCTGTCGCTCTGTCCTGACTCGCTTTTAACCTTCTACTCTCCCATCATGTCTGTCTCTCGCCTCATACGATCGCTCTCTCCACTCTTTCATTTCACGAATTCACCTCTCTCCGATGACTTTTGCAACTGACTTTCGCTCAATTTCAAGCCTGACAATAAAATGATAATATTTCTTTCATTCGCGGATTGTCATTCAACTTCATGTTTTATTCTCTCTTTCCCTTCGTTTTTTCTTTTTTTTTTTTCTCTCTAAATCCGAATTAGTTGAAACTAAACTACTAAATCACTTTTTTAATTCAGAATTTTTGTTCTGTTTTTTTTTTATTTTACTTTTCTGTTTAAAGACTAATTTTTGTTTTCTTGTGTGGTTACGGTTAGAAATTCAATTAAAAATATTATAAAAAATTTGGAGAGTGTACAAAGAGGTGGGGAATTTAGAGAATGTGGAGAAAATAAAGAAAAATCGGAGAAAGGAAAATAAAACAAAAATGTCGAAAATATGGAAAAAATAGAAAAATAAAGAAAAATCAGAGGTGGGAAAAGGTAGAAATGTAGAAAATATGGAGAAAATACAAGAATAAAGAAAATATATAGAAAATATAGAAAAAATGTAGAAAATTAGGAAAAATACATAGAAGATAAAAATGTTTTCCTGGTTAACAAATTTCTTTTGCCTAACGATTCAAAGTAATTTTGAATTTGAATTCAAAAAACTAAATTTGAAATCGAAAAGTCAAATTTAAATTTAAAAATTTAAATATCAATTTTAAAATCTCAAATTCAAGTTAATAATTTAAATTTTAAATCGAAAATTGAAATTCAATCTCAAAAAATTTTATTTTCATCCAAAAATTTTTTATTTGAATTCTAAAACTCGAATTTTAAACCGTAAATTCAAATGTGAATCCTAATATTTTAAAGTCAAGTTAACAATTTGAATTTACAGTCAAAAATTTTTATTTTGTTTTAATAATTTGTAATTTGAGTTATAGAATTCAAATTTCAAATAGAAAATTCAAATATAAATTCAAAAATTAGAATTTGTATTCCGAAATTCCAATATTCTAATTAGAAACTTCAAATTAGAGTTCAAAAATTTTAATTTTAAATGTACCATTTAATTTTACTTCAAGAATTCAAATTTTAATTCCAAACTTCGAATTTCAATTCTAAAATTCGCATTTTAATTCCAAAATTCGAATTTCAATTAGAAAATTAGAATTTGTATTTCGAAATTTAAATTCTATTTCGAAAATTCGAATTAAAGTTGAAAAATTCTAATTTTAAATAGTACCATTTAATTTTCATTCCAAAATTCAATTTTCAATTAGAAAATTAAATTTTTTATTTCAAAATTTTCGATTTAGAATTTAAATACTAGAATGCAAATTCTAATTTGTAAATTTATATTCGAATTTCGATATGGAATTGAAATATTTGAATACAAATTGTAATTTGTAAATTTATAATCGAATTATCGTTTTAAAATTAAAATTTTTTAATTGAAATTCGAATTTTAGAATTAAAAATCCGTATTTTTAAATTGAAATTAAATAATTCAATTTAAAAAAAAAATATTTTAACTTAAATTCGAATTTTTTAATTAGAATTTAAATTTCGAATTTTGGAATTGAAATTCGAATTTTAGAATTAAAAATCCGAAATTTTGAATTGAAATTGAATAGTTTAATTTATAACTAAAATTTTTGAACTCTAATTCAAATTTTCTAATTAGAATTTAAATTTCGAAATACAATTTTTAATTGAAATTCGAATTTTAGAATTGAAATGCGAATTTTAGAATTGAAATTTGAATTTTGGAATTGAAATTGGAATTTTGGAATTGAAATTCGAATTTTTAAATTAAAATTCGAATTTTGGAATTAAACTTGTAGTTTAAAAAAAAAGAAACTTGAAGAATGTCAAGAAACTAAATAATAAAACAACAAAAAATATTCAAAATTGTTTCGACGAAATATGTTGATACTTTTTTTTTCGTCTCAATTTGCCATCCTCAGAAAAACTCTAAGTCCGTTTTAAAGTGTATACCTAAATATCGAGACAAAAAAAAAAGAAAAGAAAAAAAAATTTGAAGAATGACAAGAAATGTGGAAAACGCGAATATAAGTGTAGAGTTTCCGCAAGTTTTCTCTATAGACACGTTTTACCATTTTCTCGAATAGACGCAGAGATATACACATATTTGATTAAAAGGAAAATGCGGAAGAGACAAGGGGCCGATGTATATTACTTGGAATACAAAAAAAGAAAAAGATTTAAAAATGCTTTCGTAAATTTTGACATACGAAGATGAATATCGAGTGTTATGAGGCGGGTCAAAATTTATTCTGTCGCACGCTTAGAAATCCGTAGAGGTAGAGATATATATAACATTGTAAGGCTTTCTTAATGACGGAAGAAATTCTATCATACACACATCCGTTTAGAACGCCTCGATGTAGAGGAAACGTTTTGTCTGCTGAGTATGAAGCTAAGGATCGAGACGGTGGGGGATCATTAACGGGATCAGGGAACGTGTCATTGGCGTTGAACTCTTCTAGTTGCACACTGGTTTTTTTTCATCTTTCTTTTTTTTTCTTTTTTATTTTAACTTCACGATGTTGCGGGGAAAACGCTCTAGATCGGGTCTTAGCTTGTATAAAGGGGGGAGAGGTCAGAATAATTCCAAAGCTCAGGTTTACTTTTCTCTTTTCGCCTTTCTTTCCCTTTTTTGCGTCTCATCAAGCGGAAACTGCATTTTTTTTTTGTTGTTTTTAACACTTGTTTTGTGAGAGTTAAAGAATTTTTGTTTATGCATTTTTTTGATTTCTTTATTTTTGTATTTTGTACAAATTTTATAATATTTTCTTCTTATTTTTAACATTTTTTTTTTTTTTGAATTTAGTCTAAATGTTGCGTAAAATCCGAATTTGAATTCTAAAACTCGAATTAGAAATCGAAAATTCAAATTTCAATTTACAAATGTGAAATTCAATTTTAAACTTCTAAATTCAAGTCAAAAATTTAAGTTTGAAATCGAAAATTGGAATTCAATCTAAAAAAATTTTTAATTTGAATTCTAAAACTCGAATTTCGAACCGTAAATTCAAATGTGAATCCTTATGTTTTAAAATTAAGATGACCATTTTAATTTACAGTCAACAATTTTTATTTGGTTTTAATAATTTGTAATTTGAGTTATAGAATTCGAATTTTAAATAGAAAATTCGAAAATAAATTCAAAAATTAGAATTTGTATTCCGAAATTCCAATTCTAATTAGAAACTTCAAATTAGAGTTCAAAAATTTTAATTTTAAATTGTACAATTCAAATTTTAATTCCAAAATTCAAATTTTAATTATGAAATTCAAATTTCAATTCAAAAATTCAAATTTAAATTCTAAAATTCGCATTTCTATTCCAAAATTCGCATTTCAATTAGAAAATTAGAATTTGTCTTCGAAATTTAAATTCTAATTAGAAAATTCGAACTAGAGTCAAAAAATTTTAATTTTAAATAAAAAATTAGAATTTCAATTCCAAAATTTAAATTTCAAATCGAAAATTCAAATATAACTCCACAAATTAGGACTTGTTTTAAAATATTTTAATTCCATATCGAAATTGTAATATAAATTTACAAATTAGAATTTGCATTCTAATATTTAAATTCTAAATCGAAAATTTTAAATTCAAATTCTAATTCCAAAATTCAAATTTTAAACAAAAAAATTCGTTTTTGAATTCCAAAATTAAAAATTCTTTATAAATCCGAAATTTGATTTCGGAAACAAAAATTTGTTTTAAAAAATTCAGTATCAAATTGAGACGAAAAAACGTATAAAATTTTGCGTCACAACAATTTTGATTCTTTTTTTTATTAGTTTCTTGTAATTCTTCTTTTTTTTTTTAAACTCTATATTCACACTTAAAAATTCAAACTTTTTCAAAAATTCTCAAAATTGAGACCAATGACATTGGAAAATTATTGCACCGCAACAATTTTCCATCGTTTTTTGTCTCAATTTTGCCACTCACAGAAAAATACCTCTCTCAAAACAAATACCTTTTTTTTTAAAACATTAAATACAGAAAACACTTATAATTTTCAATAGTGTGCATTTTTTAATTTCATATGAAATGTGAATGACCTAAAGTGGAAATAGTTTATTGCGTGGTGGGTAAATGATGCAAAAAAAAAAAATACAGAGGAGTGTAAAAGAATTGATTTTCGGGTATGTATAAAAAAAAAAAAAAAAAAAAAATAGAAATAGTTGATTGTGGTGAGGGAGCTTTTATATTCCCTAAACGAGAAAATATCGGAATGGAGAGCGTTAACCCCGGGCCTCCAGCATCGGCGTTGGCAAAATCATCCAACGTCATCGATTCTCTCTCCGTCAGTTTTCCCCGGGGGGTTTCCGGCCGCGGACCTCTATGCAGCGGTGGTCTCCATTTTCCCGCCTCTGCTGCCCCTCTTTGAACCCCTCGAGTGGCCCTGTGGATCCCGGTAAGCCACCCCCGAGGTCATCAAACACCGACGTCAGCCTCCCTGAACCCTCTCTCTCTCTCTCTCTTTCGCTCTCTCTTTCTGTCTCTCTTTCGCCCTCTAGTTTTCTCTCTTTCTCTCTCTCTTTCGCTTTCTCGTTTTCTCTTTTCCTCTCTCGCAGTCTTCTCTTTCTGTCTCTCTTTCTCTCTCCTTCTCTCTCGCGGTCCTTGACGAGAAGCGAATAACGAGAGAGAGAGAGAGAAAGAGAGTTATTCGCCTCTCGTCCGGCCATTTTTTGTCTGGCCAGTCAGTGAGTCCCAGGGATCAGTGAATGTGTTGGAAGCGGGTGAATTCGCAGGGTGGTTTGCTCGTTGGTTCCAAAGGGGCAAGGGGTGAGTTCAGCAACCATCGATCAGCCTCGAGGCTGGACCGCGCAATGATTTTTACCCCTTTGTTCCGTCCCACGCCACCCTAAAACCCACCCTTGCCGCTTGCCCCACGGGCCACACGTTCGCTATATATATATATATATTTGTGTGCACTTACATCCACATAAGCGACTTTCTCTCTTTTTTTTATAATTATTCCACCACCTCCCATCCCCCCCCCCATCGCCCTTTTTCTTATAATCATTTTCTCTATTCTTCGCGAAATTTTGTTTTCCCAAAAAAGTCAATTTTCCGAAAGAAAATATTTATTGAAAAACGTTAAATTTTTTCTCCGAAATAATATTTTTTTTTTTGTTTTATCAATTAAGGGGGCGAATTCTGAATAATTATTTTCCAAAATTCAGACTGAATTAATGATTTTTCTTTTCTTTTTTTTTTGTTCCTTTTAAAATTCGGATAAATACTTTTCCCGAAAAAAAAACGAAATTATTTTTCTTTTATTCGAAAAGAATATTTTGTCTTCTTTCTAAAAATCCAGGCGGAATTTATTCCGAATCCGAATAATTATTTTCCCGATAAACTGAAAAAAATTTGAATATAAAAGAAAAATCTTTTATATTCAAATTTTTGTTTTCCTAAAAAAGTTCCATTTTCCGAAAGAAAATATTTATTGAAAAACATGAAATGATTTTTTTTCAAAATATTATTTTTTTTGTTTTATAAATTCGGGGGCGAATTCTAAATAATTATTTTCCAAAAAAACACTGAATTAATCATTTTTCTTTTCTTTTTTTTTTGTTCCTTTCAAAATTCGGATAAATACTTTTCCCGAAAAAAACCGAAATGATTTTTCTTTTATTCGGAAAGAATATTTTTTCATTCTTTTACAAGTTTGAACCCAATTTTTTTCCGAATTTGAATAAATTTTTTTTCTGAAAAAACCGAAATGATTTGTCTTTTTTTATTAAAGGGAAGAATATTTTGTATTATTTTTAAAAATCTAGGCTGAATTTATTCCAAATTCGGATAATTATTTTCCCGAAGAAAATTGAAATGATTTTTCTTTTATATTCGAATTTTTCTTTTCCTAATAGAAGTCAATTTTCCGAAAAAAAAATTTTAATTCAAATTCTAAAGTGATTTTTATCGAAAAAATATTTTTTACTTACTCTGAAATACGGGGCTGAATTTTAAATAATTATTTTTCAGAAAAAAACTGGGAAATGATTTTCTTTTTTCTTTTATTCCTTTTAAAATATATCTACAAGTTTGGACAGAATTTTTTCTGAATTTGGATAAATATTTGGACGCAAAAAATTTTGAAATGATTTTCTTTTTATTCGCAAAGAACATTTTTTTCATCCTTTTACAAGTTTGGACCGAATTTTTTCCGAATTCGGATAAATATTTTCCCGAAAAACAACAGAAATGATTTTTCTTTTCTTTTTCATAAGGCGTATTTTATCTTCCTTTCAAAATTAGGGGCCGAATTTATTCTGAATTTGAATTTAAAAAATGAATGAATTTGAATTTCTCAGGAAAAAAAATTGTTAAATGATTTTTCTTTTATTCGGGAAAATTTTTGTCGTTTTTTCCTTTCAAAATTCGCGGCGTAATTTATTCAGAATTCGGATAATTATTTTCCCTAAAAAAAACTATGATTTTTCTTTTATTCGGAAAGAATATTTTTTTTCGTTTCAAAATTCGAATTTGGATAAATAATTCTCCAAAGAAAACTGTTAAACAATTTTTCTTTTATTTGAAAAGAATATTTTTCCCTTCTTTTAACAAGTTTGAACCGAATTTTTTCCGAATTTGGATAAATTTTCCCCTAAAAAAAACCGAAATAATTTTTGTTTTATATTAGAATAATAATATTATTATTATTGTTTTATATTTTCCCTTCTTTTCAAAATTCAGGGCTGAATTTATAAATAGTATTTCCCCGAAAAAAAACTGTTAAATAATTATTTTTTTATTCGATAAAATTTTTTGTATTGTTCCTTTTCATTTTGGACCGAATTTTTTTTTTTTTTTTTGAATTCAGATAAATATTTCCTTGAAGAAATTTTTAGTTGAAATACACAATACAACCTCAAATTTCTTGTTTTTCAGTTAACGTTTCTTCGTGGAGTTATAAACAAAGTTCAAAAGGGGGTCCAACCTTAACTATTTTCCCCTAATACTTGACTGACTTTTTACTTTCAAATTGGTGATTTTCTAAATTAATTCTTTAATGATTAATTAGTATTTAATAATAATTAATATTTACAGTTTAGTTTTGGGCGAAAATAATAATTTTTCTTAAACTCATAAACATTTGAGTACTTTCTGTTACTGTATTTTTTGGTTCTCCCCCCTCATTTCTCTCTCTCTCTCTCAATATCTCTGTAACGTTATTTCTCTGTCTCTTATCGTTTATTCCCCTCTTTCATGTCTCCTGCGTTGCATGTACCTGACTGAACATCCAATTCTCTCAAAGAGAGAGAAAGAGCGAGGGAAAGAAAGAGAAAGAAGAGGGAATGAGAGAGATAAAGAGAGAGGAGGGAGAGCATAAGAGAGGGAAGGAGAAAAAAGAAGAGAGAGAAAAGAGAAAGAGAGAGAAGAGAACGAAATAGCGAAAGAGAGACAGGGAGAGAAGAGAACGAAAGAAGGACAGAGAGAGAAGAGAACGAAAAAGAGAAAGAGAGAGAGAGAGAGAGAGAAAGAGCTCCTGGTCAGCGTGTTCTGCACATGACATGGGATGAAAAAAAGAGAGAAATTCCGACTTGACTCTCTTTCTCTCTTTTCCTCTCTTCTCGTTTGAAAGCTGCCAGGGTATACTGACCACGCCTTCCACCTCCTCTATCTCTCCCCCGCGACCCTGCTCTCCCGTCTCGACAGGTTTCGTTCCGAGCGGCCAACGCTTTTTGCATTATCTCGTTTTCACAAAAATATGCGGATGCTAATCCGCACGAGCTAATTCGTCCGCTTCCCATCTCTTTTCCGTCTATCTTTTCCATCTCCTGCTGTTTTCTCGTCACGGAATTATACCCATTCTCCTCTCTCTCTCTCTTTCTCTCTCTTTGCAAATCCCATTGTTATTATCGAACGAATAATGATAAAGTGCGAGGAAACCATTCGAGAGTTTCTTCTCTGTTTGCACAAGGCGTGAAATCGTCTGTTTTCATCCAAAATGTAAAAAAAATACGTATTTATTCGTTCAACCGGAATATTCACATTTTATTTGTTTCTTTTTTAGGGATTTTTTTTGTTTTAATTTGGAAAAAGGTGAATTTTCTTTTTTGCCAAAGGTAAACTATTAGTTAGTTAACTATAGCTTTTTAGAAAAATTGTCTTTGCTCTTGAAAAAGTTTGATTTCTATTCAAAAAAATATGTTTTCTTTCGAAAAAAAAGTTCTCTTTCCAAAAAAATGTTCTCTTTCGAAAAAAATATTTTCTTTCAAAAAAAAAAATGTTTAAAATTTTAATTTAAATTTAATTAAAACTTATTAATAAATTCTGCGAACGAAAATTTGCTTCCAATTTTGTTTTGCTGGATTTATTAATTATATTATTATTTAATCGAATTACTAAAAAAAAACTGTTTAAAAATAATTATTTTCAACAATTGTCAAAATTGTAAAAAAAAGAAAGTTATTTACAAAAACAGAAAAAAAATTAGAAATAAAACAAATTTGATTTTAGACGCGCAGCGTAAAAATATTTTAACAATATTTTGCAATTAATTCCCTGTCGGTCGGTCGGTCGGTCGGTTTTTTTTTCCAGTGGAAGGAAATTCTTTATTGATAACAACGAAATGAAACCAATTTACAACATCGGTTTTCAATTAATTATTAAAAATAGAGGTCCGTAAAAATGTTTTATCTTCTATAGAGCGAAATAAACTTCGCTCGGCTTTAAATATAACAAGTTTCCTACATTTTTAAAAAGTCATCGCAAACTAATTAATAAAAAATTATACATTTACGTACACGGTATTGTTTATATATTTACATATTATTTATTATTACTATTATTTATTTATTTATTTAATTATTTATTTATTTATTGAAAAAACTTATTTATTTACTTTATTTATTTACTTAAAAAATTTTGCTTTTAATATGAAATTTTATTTGCTTTTGCTTTAAATATTAATTATTTAATTATAAGAATTATTGTTTATTATCGAAATTATATATATAAAAAAAAGAAATAAATAATTATATACAAAAAGAAATAAATGAGAAAAAATTATTAAAAAATTAATATTTTATTAAAATATATTTTTATTAAAAAAAAAAAAATTATTTTCCTTCTTTGTTTTTTTGTTCGAAATAAAGAAACAGAAGTTTTCCTTTTTGGGAGTTTTGTGTTAATTATTTAATAAAGTGAAAAATAAGTTATCATCCTGTATCGATTACATTATACAGTTGGCAAATGTTTTGCTCTTTGGGATAAATTCATAATTTTCCGCCTCTAATGATGTTAAGAACTTTTGGTTAAGAACCTTTTTGATGAGGGTTTTTTAAAAATGTTTACTTGAAAGAAAGGGTGCGGTGTTTATAGGAAAAGGAAAGATGGTTTCTTTTTTCAATTCCTTTTCACGAAATTATTAATTAGTAACTTGTTCTTTTTTTCCATAGTCATGGATCATTAGTTAAAAGATATGGCATCTGCCACGCGCGCACTACAGATAATATGTATCGTCATGGACTTGATCATAGCACACGTGTGTCGACACTGAAAAAAAAATTTAGTTCGTTTCTTTCATTTTTTTTGTTCCCCTCCATTTGCTTGCCAAAAATTCTAGCACTTTTCATATAACTGACAAAAAAAAAACAATTTCTCTGTCTCTCTCGATTTTTCCACTTCACGCGCCGCGATAATATAATTGCGAACCATTAGGTTTTTAGGGAAGAAAAAATTTCTACTTCTGTTATTTTTTAATTGGAACCAAACGCAACTGACGTGTTTTACTCACCTGATGTTCTTTTAGTTTACTTTTGGTTAATTTTGTTTTTGTTTTTCTTCCTCTCTTTTTTCTTTTATTTTCCACGAGACTGTTATTTTTCGCATTTTCCCTTGAATTCGTGAAAATACGAAAAAAAATTCAACGAAATTTTTACCACCTTCCAAAAAAAGCGAATTTTAAAAAAATCAATACTAATAAATAAAATTAAAAGCTAATAGCAATTTAACAGTATTTCTCGACAAGTTTCCGCTCCACCAAAAGATTGACGAACAATTGTATATAAACAATTTCCGTTTTCGAAAGAGAAAAAAAAACAATACTTTAATATATCCTTTCTTTGTATATATTTATATACACATTTATAAATTCTCAATTTCTATTTTTGCCATATCTAAAATGAATGTACACTCAAATATTAACGACATACTATATTTTTGTATTCGACTCTTTTTTTCCCAACTCTCCCCCTCCTCTCTTCGTTTTCACACTTCACGAAGCAAAGAAATGCTCTATATTTAAAAATTGCCATTTTAGTATATACGAAAACACTAAAACGGAAATTGTTGAAAAAAAAGAGGAAGAGAGAGAAAAAAAACATTATCATTAAATAATTTCCCGCAGTACAATTCTAATGGATTTTTCTCGTATATAGTTGGAGTGAATGAATGTTCTTTAAATTTTTTTTTCCCTCTCTCTGTCATTTGGTGCGCACTAGAATCTCCAAATACTGCCTTCGATTATACTTTTTTTTTTTAGCTTATCATTGTGAAAACATGACAAATCAGAAACAAACACGTACTTAATAGAAATGTATTTTTTTCGGGGGAGACAATTTTTTTTTGTCTAATTATTTTCCTCGAGTATTATTTTTTTAGAGTATATTTATTTCCTCAAGTGTTTTTTTTAGACTATTTTTTTATATACTATCTCTAGATTTAAATTAATAAACAGGTTTACTAATTTAAATTAGTGACTTTTTGCTTTTGAATTATAGTAAATTTTGTAAAAAAAATAATAGTAGAAATTACTATTTATAAAAGTAAATACATCTGAATTAATTTCGCTACAATTGCAGTAAATTAAATAATTAATTGATATTAACCATAAATGTACTGATTTGAAAGTAGTAAAATTTACTAGTAAGTTAATTTTCCTACTTATAAAATTTTAAATAAATAAAATTAAATAAAAATTAAATTAAATTCTTTGTGACTAATATTTTCTAAAAGTTTATAGGAAATTAAGATCAAAGTTACTAGTTTTTAGTAAAATTTACTTTTTTGCAAATAGTAAAATATACACTATTAAGTTAATTTCTTCGGTTTCAATCTAAGATTATTAATTTTTACTAAAATTAATTTATTTATTAGTAATTAATTTTCTACGTTTGAAAATTTACTTATTAAAAAATGCGGAAAAATTTTTTTTCAATTAATTTTTTTTCATTAAAAGTAAAATTTATTAATTTTTACGAAAATCTTATTTATTGGCAATCTGGCATTTACATCTGAGTTAATTTTTAAATTTTCATTATTAAATTTACTAAAATTTAGTTATATTTTAAATTTAAAATTTAAATTGTATTTAATATTTACTTAATTTCCCACGTCTCAAGTAAATTTTACTATTTTTCTTCCACATTTACAATAATTTTATTAATCTTAACTCAAATTTTCTCTTTTAAATTTCAATTTTAAATTGTAAAATTTAATATTTACTTAATTTTCCACGTTTCAAGTAAATTTTACTAATTTTTTTCAAAATTTGCTTGTTGGCAACGAGTAAAACTTACAACCTCAGTTAATTTTTTTCACATTTACAGTAAATTTATTAATTTTTACTAATATTTACTCCTTTAAATTTAGTAAAATTTAATTACAATTTAAATTTAAATTGCAAGCTTTAGTAAAATTTAGTTTAATTTTGAATTTGAATTTTAAATTGTAAAATTGAATATTTACTTAATTTTCTACGTTTCAAGAAAATTTGACAAATTTTTATAAAAATTTACTCGTTAGCAAAGAGTAAAACTTACACCTGGGTTAATTTTTTCCATATTCACAGTAACTTTATTAATTTTTACTAAAATTTATTTCTTTAAATTTTGAAAAAAATTAGTAAAATTTAGTTAAATTTTGAATTTAAATTGTAAAATTTAATATTTACTTAATTTTCCACGTTAAAATATTAAATTTTACAATTTAAATTCAAAATTTAACTAAATTTTACTAATTTTTTTCAAAATTTACTTGTTGACAAAGATTAAAAAGAAAATTTTTTTTTAAAATTAAAAAAAATTAAAAAAAAAAATTAACTCAGAAGTTTTAACTTCTGAGTTAATTTTTTTCACATTTACACTTAGTTAATTTTTACTAAAATTTACTTAATTTAGTAAAATTTACTTAAATTTTGAAATTTAAATTGTAAAATTTCGAAAAATTTTCCATATTTAAAGTAAATTTTCCACAATTTTTACTTATTATTTTCTTCTTTTATTCATTTCTAACTTTATTTATTCCAAAATACGGAAAACAGATTCTATTTAAGTAAAGTTTAAAGTAAATTTTACTACTTTTTAATTAATTTTTTCTTCTAATTTTACTTTCTCTTTGTTTACTATTTCCAAATGATTTAATTTTAATTTACTTATTCGGAAATACGTAAAATTTTGTTTTCAATTTAATTTTTCTATATACGTTCAAAAGTAAATTTTACTATAGGTTTTACTGGAAATTTACCTGTTGACAAATAGTTAAAAATTATTTCTGAACTTAATTTACTTGTTAGCAAAGGGTAAATCTTACACCTGAGTTAATTTTTTCCACATATTCGCAGTAACATAGTTAATTTTTTACTAAAATTTACTTGATTTAGACAAATTTAGTTAATTTTTACTAAAATTTACTTAATTCAGTCAAATTTAGTTAAATTTTGATATTTAAATTTAAATTGTAAAATTTCGAAAAATTTCCCATATTTAAAGTAAATTTTCCACAATTTTTAGTTATTATTTTTTTTTAT
Source organism: Leptopilina heterotoma (assembly GCF_015476425.1). Lineage (NCBI taxonomy): Eukaryota > Metazoa > Arthropoda > Insecta > Hymenoptera > Figitidae > Leptopilina > Leptopilina heterotoma. The sequence continues at coordinate 1,366,277 of NW_025111191.1, read as the reverse complement.
TATTTATTACTAACTTTATTTATTCCAAAATACGGAAAATTTCTTTTTTATTTAATTTTCCTAGCTGTAAAATAAAAATATATTTGCACTTTTATATATATATTTATAGCTATATAGTGTCACACCATTGCATGGAAAATCGTCGGGCAGAATTCGTGATGCAGGCCTGCACGGATTCTGCATAATGCATAGCAGTACGCTCGGCCGAGCTTCCTGCATAAAATAATCTCTTTCCGCGATCGCGATTCGCGGCTGAAGCTAGTTTCAAGCCGGCGAGTAAAAAGAGTGGCAGATGTCACTTTTTCTGGAGAGGAAGAGAGATAGCGTGATCCAATGATGTCGGGTGAGGAGAGATATATATTTACGGGACGGGGAATTTGCGCGACTCTCTCTCTCTCTCTCTCTCTCTCCATATATATATATATGTGTGGAAAAAAAGAGGTGAGGGAAACGTTGATAGGAAAGAGATAAAAGGAGAAATTTTTGGGGTGAGAGATTCGTTTACGCCCCGTGGATGTGAAATGCAACGATGAGAGAGCAAGAGAGAGAGAGAGAGAGAGAAAAAGGATTATCTCTGTTACGATGCAAAAGAGAATTTGAAAATAGCGACGAATAATAATCATAGAAAGAAACGATATCCAAATGAGTATTATATATGTAGAGAGAGAGAAAAAAAAATCGAGAGGCCCGAGATCGCGATAATGTGGAAATTTTATTCCCGTGTAATAAGCGCTCTCTCGTGTATATATTTTTATAATGCGCACCCAATAATTGACTCATGTTCATTGAACCACATTCCGAATATATCTTCTTCTTTTTGTCCCCCTGTAAACGTTTATGGTAATTACGTCCTGTAAAAGTGCAAATTCTACCTCGCTGAATAAATATTCCGATTTGATTCGAAAACTTTAAAATATATTCACCTCTGATCAATCGATTTCGAATTTCTAGCAGCTGCTGGAAATACTACGAATTTTGTTATTTAAATTTCCATCATTTTTTTTTTTGCCAAAAAGGAAAATTTTTTTTCCCATCCGTTTGTTAAATCAAGAAAATCTTTGAAAGAGAGAAAAGAAACAATTCCGATGAGTAAAAGTAATAAATTCAAATTTTATTTGTCTCGGAAGAAAATTTACAAAAAAGGAAAATTAATACAATTTTCCTTTTTTGATAAAAAAAAAAAAAAATTAATCAACAAATTTGACACACAGTTTTCCAAAGGATATCAAATTGAGACGAAAAGAATCAAAAATGTTGCGAAGCAAACGTTTTTGATTCTTTTTGTCTCAATTTGATATCCTTAGAAAATTTTGTATCACAAAAAAAAAATACAAAAAAGAAAAAATGTATTTGTTTTAGAAAACAAAATTAATTTTTTCTTCTAAATCAGTGAATTTGACAGAAAAAAAATACAAAAAAGTAAAAATTGTAAATTGTATATGACAATACAAAAAAAAAGTGAAGGCAAATTTTTATTTGTCTTAGAAAAAATTTTTCTAATGAGTAAAATAAAAAAATAAATAAGTCTAAATAAGAGTCTAAATAAGAGTCTAAATAAGGAAAATTATAGTTTAATGGGACAATAAAAATTTTCTGTTTCCTTGAAAGAAAAGAAAAGTAACAAAAGAGAATTTTATGTAATTGTTTTTCCGGAAATGTATTCTTTAAACATCGAAGAGGAATATACGTATATACGTATATATATAGATACCATAAAATTGTTCCTTTTTTTCTACTAGTCTTTGCTCTCCATTACATAATCATTGTTTAAAATGCCGTAAAAGTTGACAATAAAAATAATTTTTTGCGACTATTTCGCGAAAAAGTGCTATCTAAGGCGTTTACAACCTTGTTATTTCGCTATATAATTCTCACATTCATTTTGTATATATACATTTATCGTCCTGTCGCGAACAATATTCAAGGAATTCGAAATATATTTTCTCCCCCTTTTATTATTTATTCTCTCCTTCCTCCCCTACGACTTCTCCAAAAGGATTTTTCTTTCCCGTAATTTTTTTCAACTTTCCTTTTTTTTTAAGAATTTTGAAAAGATTTTCTTTTCTCAAAAGTTTCTAAATTTGCTAGAATATTCAAAAATACGAAACGGAGAAAAAAAATTTTTTGTAAAAAAAAATTGAATTTCAGGTTAAAAGTTAATTTTAGTACAAAAAGTATTAATTTAACGATAAATTAATTTTTTTCTAAGACAAATACATTTTATCCTTATTTGTATTTTTTTATGCATCGAGTTCGATAATTAGTAAAAAATTTTTTTTTTTAATATTCAATTTCTGTTTTTTTTTGTACAATTTTCGCCGCAAATAAAAATCCCCCCTCCCCGTAAAAAAATAGAAAATTTTTCAAAAATTCAATTTCTTTTTTTGCAAAATTGGAAGAGATTTTTTTATTGTATTGAAAATTAATATTTGATAAAAATAAATATTAAAATTTAAATTAAACTTTAAGTAAATTTTAGTAAAACTAAAAACTATGTAAAATTTACTTTGAACGTAGAAAAATAAAGTCAAAAAGAAATTTTACTTATTTTCGAAGAAGTAAATTAAAATTCAATCATTCGGAAGTAAAAAACAAAATAAAAGTAAAATTAGAAAAAAAAATTAGGAAAATTTACTTTAAAGTCTACTAATAGAAGAATTGACTTACGAGAAAAATATTTTACAAATTTTGAATCTGTAAATTTTGAGTATTAATAAAGTTACTAGTGATTGCGATAAAATTAAATCATTAGTAATTTTTACTCTTCGACAACAAGTAAATTGTAATAAAAATTAGAGGTTTCATAACTTGTTTTTCTATAAATTGTAAAAATTGTTTAACTAGTTCTTTTTTATGGAAAAAATGTTGTCTATTTTTATTAATGTTTTTAACTTTTTATTAAAAATTTTTATTTAAAAAAATTTTTTATTTTATGATAAAAGTTGTCTAATTAGTGTTTTACATAGTAAAAGTTACAATATTATTTTTTCAGTGTAGTAAAAATCAATATTAGTACATAATATAATTATAAATAAGTGTAATAAAATGAAACAACACAAATAGTTAAAATAAATAAATAGAATAAAATGAATAAATAAAATAGAATAAATAAGCGGAGAAAAATAATAGATATTTATAATATTATTAATAAATAATATTAATAATAATAATAGATAAAATAAAAAAAAATAAATAATAAAATAAAAAAATAAATTAAATAGAATAAATAAATAATGAATAATTATTTATAATAATTATTTTTTTTATCCCGACTCTTATATACGTGCGACAAAATAATAATAAGTTTCGAAAGTACATCGTGTATTATTATTGTTTTTTGATATTATATCCACAGAATGTGAGATAATATAAAATAATAGCAATCTTGGGAGCGATATTGGGAGATGGTAAAAATTTATTTCCGCACGATTACCGAAAATTGCAAATGCAATTTTCGAGCGCTCGTAAAGATCCTCTCTTGCAGTTTTCGAGTGCACTGGTATAAACTCGTATTTTTTTCCCCCTTTTTTTTTGCCTCTTCAACCCTCGCACCTCTGTCTTCCCTTACCCAAACCATTGCGCACCAGGGCAATTACTAAAAATTGCATTTCCACTGAATTATACTGGAAAAAAATAGCGAGAGGAGAGAGAGGAAAAAAAAGGGTGAATACGAAGCTAATCGAATTATACGATGAAAACCACTGGCGGTCAGCTAGCTTACCGCCTGGTTTTGCATTCTCTACATCCAATGCAACTCGGGTCAGGTTTATACATATATATATATATACGTAAAAGGGTTCAAATGAATTGCAATGCCTCCCCATTCGGCATAACTTTTCCAGCATTTGTTTTTTCAAAAGAAATTTTTAAATACTTTTTCACTTGATTTATTTCCAATATTCTATGTATGTAAAAAAAAAATTTCTCACCGTTTAGAAAAAAAGGAATTTTCGAAAATTTTCCATTTGATTGGAGGGAATATTTAATTAAGGAGAAATTAAGTTTCTTTGCTAATTAGTGAACTTGGAGCAATAAGAAATAAATAAAGGGGAATAGAATTTATCTTAGAGGGGAAATTTTTGTTTTTCTTTTTCTAACTCTCAAGCTTAAGTTACTTTTTAGTTAAATTTTCTAAAATTTTCTACAATTTTAAAATTTAAATTTAAATTATAAAATTTAAATTTTACAATGTTGAAAATTTACTTAATTAATTAATTTACTTAATTAATTTTCCAAGTTTCAAGTAAATTTTACTATTTTTTTCCACATTCACAGTAACTTTCTTAATTTTTACTCAAATCTTTTTCTTTTAAATTTAGTAAAATTTATATAGTTAAATTTTGGACTTAAATTGTGAATTTGTAAAATTGAATATTTACTTAATTTTTCACGTTTCGAGTGAATTTTTATAAAAATTTACCTGTTGGCAAAGAGTAAAACTTACACCTGAGTTAATTTTGTTGCCTTATTCACAGTAAATTTTACATTCACAGGAAAATGTATATTTTTTACTGAAAAAATATACTTATTCAGAAATGCGGAAAATTTGTTTTTCAGTTAATTTTTTTATTTTAATAGTAAATTTATTAATTTTTACGAAACAAATTGAAAAATAGTAAAACTTAATACTTACTTAAATTTTTACATTTTAAGTAAATTTATAATAAAGTTTTCCTGTGGATTATTCCACAAATTTATGAGAAAAATTATTTTTACTACAATTTAGTGGAATTTTTCACAAATTAGTGAAATTTTCTACAAACTTGGGGAAAAGTTATAAAATAATTAAGAAATTTTCCACAAAGTGGAGGGGAAAAAATTTTTCACTATACAATTTTGTGTGCAATTTTCCACAAAATAGTAAAAATTTCAACAATCTATGAAAATTTATTTAAAATTTTATTTAATTTTTCACATAATAGTATAGGTAAGAAAATGGAATTTTTCCAAAAATAGTGAAAATTTCTACAAAGTTAAAGAAACCCCATAAGGTTGCTAAGGAAAAATTCCACAAGATTTTAAAAGGGAAATTTCCTCGAGCTTTTAGGGAAAAATCCCACAAGATTTTAAAGGGATCTTTCCTCGAGCTTTAAGGAAAAATTCCACAAGATTTAAAAAAGAGAAATTTCCTCGAGCTTTTAGGGAAAATTCCACAAGAATTAAAAAAGAGAAATTTTCTCGAGCTTTTAGAGAAAATTCTCGAAGATTTTTTAAAGGGAAATTTCCTCGAGCTTTTAGGGAAAATTCCCCAAGATTTTAAAAGAAAATCTTTCTTTCAACTTTTAGGAAAAATTTCACAAGATTTTAAAGTGGAAATTTCCTCGAGTTTTCTTGGAAAAAATTCTCAAAGTTTTCTTAGTGTAAATTTCCTCGAGCTTTCAGGAAAAATTCCACAAAATTTTTAAGGAAAATTTCCTCGAGCTTTTAGCGAAAATTCTCCAAGATTTTTTAAAAGGGAATTTTTTGGAGCTTTCAGGAAAAATTCCACAAGATTTTGAAGGGAAATTTCCTCGAGCTTTTAGCGAAAATTCTCCAAGATTTTTTAAAAGGGAATTTTTTGGAGCTTTCAGGAAAAATTCCACAAGATTTTGAAGGGAAATTTCCTCGAGCTTTTAGGGAAAATTCCCCAAGATTTTAATGTCATATTTCCTCGAGCATTTATGGGAAATTCCCGAAGATTTTTTAAAGGTAAATTTCCTCGAGCTTTAGGGAAAAATTCCACAAGATTTAAAAAAGAGAAATTTCCTCGAGCTTTTAGGGAAAATTCCACAAGAATTAAAAAAGAGAAATTTTCTCGAGCTTTTAGAGAAAATTCTCGAAGATTTTTTAAAGGGAAATTTCCTCGAGCTTTTAGGGAAAATTCCCCAAGATTTTAAAAGAAAATCTTTCTTTCAACTTTTAGGAAAAATTTCACAAGATTTTAAAGTGGAAATTTCCTCGAGTTTTCTTGGAAAAAATTCTCAAAGTTTTCTTAGTGTAAATTTCCTCGAGCTTTCAGGAAAAATTCCACAAAATTTTTAAGGAAAATTTCCTCGAGCTTTTAGCGAAAATTCTCCAAGATTTTTTAAAAGGGAATTTTTTGGAGCTTTCAGGAAAAATTCCACAAGATTTTGAAGGGAAATTTCCTCGAGCTTTTAGCGAAAATTCTCCAAGATTTTTTAAAAGGGAATTTTTTGGAGCTTTCAGGAAAAATTCCACAAGATTTTGAAGGGAAATTTCCTCGAGCTTTTAGGGAAAATTCCCCAAGATTTTAATGTCATATTTCCTCGAGCATTTATGGGAAATTCCCGAAGATTTTTTAAAGGTAAATTTCCTCGAGCTTTAGGGAAAAATTCCACAAGATTTAAAAAAGAGAAATTTCCTCGAGCTTTTAGGGAAAATTCCACAAGAATTAAAAACGAGGAATTTTCTTGAGCTTTTAGGGAAGATTCCCCAAGATTTTTTAAAGGGAAAATTCCTCGAGCTTTTAAGGAAAATTCCTCAAGATTTTTTAAAGGGAAATTTCCTCGAGCTTTTAAGGAAAAGTCCCCAAGATTTTAAAAGGAAAATTTCTCTTTTAGGAAAAATTTCACAAGATTTGAAAGTGGAAATTCCGAAATTTTCCTTTTTTGCTTAAAATTGCATCAACAATAGATTTTAGGGAATATTTCTCAAAAATTTTTTACATTACAAAATCCAATCGATTTTTTTGCTTTCGAAATCTTACATCAATTTAATCTCCCAACGTGAAACAAGATGACTCTTTTTGATAATTAATTATCCTCCGAACAAAAGGATAATTAATAAAGAAAAAAAAAATCTTTTCTAATTTTGTGAAATTATATCCACAACGTGGTCGGATAAAAACAAATTCTACTGACATGGAAATTTCAACAAATTGAAAAATCAAATTACCAATATATATAAGTTATGTGTGTACGTGTGCATAATACGGTCTCGTGATTGGTGCAACCAGGAAGAGCGATTACCTGTGCGGTGTTTGCGCGTCAAAACAGCGAGTGCATCAAGAGAGAAATAAATGCGTAGTATCGCAAACCGGAAGTTAGCTCGCAGCTACTAAAGCTTCGTATAAAAGTTTATGAGTTGGATTGGAAGAGGAGGGGAGGAGAGGGAGGATGGTGGTGATGGTGATGGTTCACAGTGTGGGTGGTGTATGGGTTTTTGCAGGATGGTTGGACTGCTGCTGCTGCTACTGCACTAAGGGGGTGAAAAAACAGGGTGGTAAAGGAGGGTTTGAAAAAGGGGGGTAAAAGGGGGTGAAAGGGGGTTGAAACAGGAGAGAGGAGGACAGAGGAGGAGGGGGTAGGATTGGACGAGAGATTTAGTATAGAGGAAGGGGTATATACTGTATTCCGCGGAGGAAGATAGACGCGAGTGAGCTTTGATGTACGAGCTTGCGCCGCTTTACCCGAGAGAGATGGAGGTACTATTTTCGCCGGCAAAAGGGATGAAATACGATTTTATTTGCCGCTAGTGCCACGGGGCTCCCAGGGATTCGAGAGGGTTACCCCTGGTGTTCCACTGCCATCTACTATATATATATACACACGCGATGTCCAGTTTCACTTCGAAAACCGGATAATGAATAAACTTGTGTGCCTTTTGCCTTCTTTTGCAAAAAAAAAAAGTCAAGAGAGAGAAAGAGAATACAAAATATCGAGAGTCAAGTTTTCTCAAATTATTTTCTCACAATTTAATTATAGAAATTAATAAATCTGATAAATTTTCCCGATTCGTTTGATAATCGCCAGCATTTTTTTCGACTCTTAGAAAAATTTCGTCAGAAATCGTAAGATTTCTGACAATTCCTGACGATAACGATTCGATAGCAGCAGTCTATTTACCAATTTTTAGATAAAAATTATTTATTTATTTATATAAAATATATTCGTATTTAGAGTAAATTTTACCAATTTTTACATAAAAATTATTTATTTATTTTGCATGTGGAAAATTTCTTATAATTTTCTTACGTTCAAAACAAATTTTACTTATTAGTAAAATTTTTACTATTTCGCAAAATAGTAAAATTTACATCTAAATTTAATTTCATTAAAAAAAAAATTTTTTTTTTTTTTTCAATCTTGATTTACTATTTTTTACTAAAATTTACTTATTGCGAGTTAAAGTAAATTTACTTATTTTTACTAATATTTGCTTATTCAAAAGTGGTAAAATTTACTAACATTTGCTTATTCAAAAATAGTAAAATTTACTGTACTTAAAGTACATTTTCTACGATCGAAGTAAATTTATCGATTTTTTTATTTACCTGTTGACAAAGAGTAAAATTTACTCCTGAGTTAATTTTGCTACACATTTTCATTAAATTTTCTAATTTTGACAATACAATTTATTTGTTTGTTTGTAGTGAAATTTACAATTTAGTTAATTTTTCCATATTACAAGTTAATTTTACTAATTTTTACTAAAATTTACTTTATTACAAAGAGTAAAACATTCGAAGGTAATTTTTACTAAAATTTACTTATTGAAAAGAGTAAAACATTCGAAGTTAATTTTTACTAAAATTTACTTATTGAAAAGTAGTAAAACTTACAAATTTAGTAAATTATTTACGTTCAAAGAAAAATTTTGTAATTTTTAATAAAATTTACTTGTCGGCAAGTAAAATAAAATTTACTTCTAAAATTTATTTATTCGGAAATAAGGAAAAATTCTGTGTGACTAAAATTTTAATACGTTTATAGAAGATTAAGTTCGAAGTTACTAATTTTTACTAAAATTTACTTATTGGCAAATAGTAAAACTTAAATATTTACATAATTTTCTATGTTTCAAGTAAATTTTACTATTTTTTTTATAAAAATTTACTTGTTGGCAATGAGTAAAACTTACATCTGATTTAATTTTTAAATATATACTGAAATTTAGTATAATTTTGAATTTGAATTTGAATTTGTAAAATTTACTATTTACTTAATTTTCCACGTCTCAAGTATGAATTTGACTATTTTTTTTTACACATTCGCAGAAATTTTATTCATTTTTACTCAAATTTTCTCTTTTAAATTTAGTAAAATTTAGTTAAATTTTGAATTTGAATTATTAATTTCTAAAATTGAATATTTACTTAATTTTCCACGTTTCGAGTAAATTTATATAAAAATATAAAAAATTATTCATTTAGTTACTTAACTTTAGTAAAATTTACTTAAATATTTCAAATTTTATTTTCGTAAAATTTAATATTTACTTAATTTTCCAGCTTAAAAAAAAATTAAATTTTACAATTTAAATTCTAAATTCTAAATTCAACTAAATTTTACTAATTTTTTTATCAAAATCCACTTGTTGACAATTGACTAAAATACAAATCTTACTTATTAAATTTACTTATTAAAATTAAATTAAATTAATTAATTACATTCTGTGTGACTAAAATTTTCAATACGTTTATAGATGTAAAAATTTTTGATATTTTGAATTTGACACAATTTCTGCGACAATAATGATCGTTTTGGTTTCGAAAAAGTTTAATTTTTCGGGAAAATTAAACGTTATCGTCAGGAATCGTCAGAAATCTAACGATTTCTGACAATTCCTGACGATAACGATTCGACAGAAAAAACATAGAAAATTATTAATATTTGAATATGTACTTTAATTACTTCGTATAATTGAATCTAGTTCAATTGTTTGATAGCAAAAAAAACAGAAACGTCGAAAAGAATTCTAAATTAAAAAAGAAAAAAAATCGGAAATGAAACTCGATTTGAGAGTGCGCTGCAAAAATAGATACGCACGCGCTATTTTTTAACTGAATTTTTTTTCGTCGGCAAACGCAGAAATTTATCAGTCGACGCATCTCTGTATTCCAAGCGAGAGAAAGAGAGAGAGAGAGAGAGAGAGAGAGAGAGAGTCGCGCTGCAAAAAAAATGCATGTGCAGCGTCTCTGCGTATTTATGCAAACGTCCAGCGAAAAGGGGAGGAAAAGGGAGGAAGAGGATCGAGGGAGAAAATCCAGAGAGAAACGAAATCAGAGAGAGAGAGAGAGAGAAACGAAAGGTCTTGAATTCGTTTTCTGGACTGCACGAAACAGAGACGAAAAGAGAAAAAGGGACAGAAACAGTAAAAGAGAGAGAGAGAGAGAGAGAGAGAGAGAGAGAGAAATACAGAAAGAGTAAAAAAGAGAAAGACAGAAAGAGTAAAAGAGAGAAAAAGACAGAAACAGTAAAAGAGAGAGAAAGACAGAAAGAGTAAAAGAGAAAGAGAGGGAGAGAGGGAATCGACCGGCAGAGAAGGACAGTGAAAAGAGATGAGATGCTGGATGCATCGAGTGCAACGAGGACGGATCGAGACTGACCAAAAAAAAAGGATGGACGCTTCAATTCATTGATCGCTCGGCCGTCCGAGCGGCGACGCGTGGAAAATAAAAAAAAAAACGAAGAGAAGGAAAAAAAAGGGTGCGGGGCGTTGCTAAAAATCTCAGCGCGCGCACGAGAGAGACATCCAAAGACACGAAAAGAAAGATAGAAAATGAATCTCTCTCTCTCTCTCTCTCTCTTTACTTCCTCTACCTGCTATGTCCACCTTTTTTTTTCCCTGCATCCCTATATCTCTGGACAGGCGAAACGATTTTTTTTTCATTCCTCCCCCGAACTTTGACTTCGTGTCGCGGATTGAACTTTGTCCCAGAGAGTCGCGAATTCGTGGACGTGCAATGACTTTCTATTAACTTTTTTTTTACTCTCCCCCATCCCCTCTCCCTGGCAAATTTCAATTCCTTTTCCCCACCGAAAAAAAAGGCTAATCGATTAATCGATAACTACGATCATCGACATCGTAATTTCGTCAATTTTCAATTAAAAACGAACGCAATTTGAATGATGGCTTAATTTCCTTTCAAATGCGGAGCATTTTTTTTTTTATTGATTCGAATGTTTTTTGGCTTTTAGATTTAATTTAGTGAAATTGTCTTTATTGGAATACTTGGCATAGAAAAGTTGTCTAGAGTTTGGGGATATTTTCTAGGGTTTTTTTATTATCACAAAAAATAAAAATCTAGTTTGTCTTTTTTACCCCTAAGGTATATTTTCTACAGTTACGACAAAAAAAAAATACTGTCTAAATTGTCTTTGTTAGTTTCAATTTTTTTTACTATCAAAATACTTCTCGCAGTTTGGCTTTATAGCTCCTGAATTAAGTAGTTTGTCTTTATTACCCCAAAAATATTTTCTAATTGATCTTCATTTCCCCCCTTCAACTTGAATTTTTAATTTTTATGAAATTCAATTATTTTCCAAACTTTTAGTTAAAATTCTCTTCAATAATTCGATTATATTTCAAAATAATTTTTAAATGTAAAAATATAAATTTTTTAAAAATATATAGGTAACATTTATTTCAATTAAATTTGGAAAAACTCACAAAACGGAAATTTAAATATTTTTTAAGGGTTACTTCAAATTACCTATATATTCAAAAAATTAAAATTTTCCAAAAGACTATTTTTTTGATAATTTTTTAAATTAAATTATTCATACTTGAATAATTTTTGTTCAATAAATACTTATTTTTCCACCGGATTAAAAATTAAAAATTAATTTTTCAATTAATTCTTATTAACAAGTTCTACAAGAATTCAATTATTTAAATATAAAAATAAATAATTGATAGAATAAATGATTATTTCTTAGAATTGAATTACTTATAAATAATGTTATCAAAATTATGTAAATAATTAATTTTTTTCGAAAAATTTTAATAAAATTTTTCAAAATAATTGAATTCTTGCAACAAATTTCAGTAAACTTTTTTAAAATAATTGAATTTCTGTCAATATTTTTTTTTATTTGTGAAAATAATTGAATTCTTGCAACGAATTTCAGTTAATTTTTTTAAATAATTAAATTTCTGTGAATAATTTTTTATGTTTTTAAATAATTGAATTCCTTTGAATAATTTTTTTATTTATGAAAATAATTGAATTCCAGAAAATATTTTTTTTTATTTATGAAAATAATTGAATTCTTGCAACGAATTTCAGTAAATTTTTTAAAATAATTGAATTCCTGTGAATAATTTTTTTATTTATGAGAATAATTGAATTCTTGCAACGAATTTCAGTTAATTTTTTTAAATAATTGAATTTCTGTGAATAATTTTTTATGTTTTTAAATAATTGAATTCCTTTGAATAAATTTTTTATTTATGAAAATAATTGAATTCCAGAAAATATTTTTTTTTATTTATGAAAATAATTGAATTCTTGCAACGAATTTCAGTAAATTTTTTAAAATAATTGAATTCCTGTGAATAATTTTTTTATTTATGGAAATAATTGAATTCTTGCCACAAATTTCAGTTCATTTTTTTAAATAATTGAATTCCTGTGAATAATTATTTTTATTTACAAGGATAATTGAATTCTTGCAAACGAATTTCAGTAAATTTTTTAAATAATTATATTTTCGTGAATAATTTTTTTTATTTATGAAAATAATTGAATTTTTGCAACGAATTTCAGTAAATTTTTTAAAATAATTTAATTTCCTGTGAATAATTTTTTTATTTATGAAAATAATTGAATTTTTGCAACGAATTTCAGTAAATTTTTTAAAATAATTGAATTCCTGTGAATAATTTTTGTTATTTATGAAAATAATTGAATTCTTTCAGCGAGTTTCAGTAAATTTTTTTAAATAATTGAATTCTTATAAATAATTTTTTTATTTATGAAAATTAATTGAATTCTTGTAACGAATTTCAGTAAATTTCTTTCAAATAATTAAATTTGTTTAAAGAATTTTATGAAAATTTAAAAGAATAACTCAATCACATCGAACGATTTAATTAAAGCTGTATTAAAATTTAAAAATAATTGAATTCTTGCAATGAATTTAATTGTTATAATTTAATGCTTTTAAATAAATGTTATCAAAATTATAGAAAATAATTCATTTTTTCCACAGTATTTTATGTGAATATTTTTAATTATTGGTTTCTTTCAATTTTTTTGAAAATTATATTTCATATAATTGAATTCCTCTGAAAATGTTATTAATTTTTTTTTAAATAATTGAATTCTTTTGACAAAATTTTATTAAAACCAATTTCCTTTTTTCCAAAAATTTTTTTGCTGATTAAATTAACTCGAGGTAAAAAAGTAAACAAAAAAAAGAAAGATTCACCCGCAGATGTATTTCAAAAAATCGAGGGGGGTCTCGAAGTAGTCAGTGGTGCAGAATTAGAAGTGAAGAGGGGGAGAGTGGAGAAATTTGAATAAGTTGCAATCAAGCCTATAAGTTGGCGTGCGGTTCGTAAAGAATACTAACTCGGCCTCTTATTATTTACCTGATGGTGTGCACCCTACATTTTTCCTCTTTCCCTTTTGCCTCCCCCCCTTCTCCCTTTCACCTCCTGAGCACCCTCCAAACATCTGCCATATAGCACGCGACTAACCCCAGTGTCTCCTAACACTTGGAAGAAAAACAATATTTCTCTCCCCTTCCACATTTTTCTGTTTTGGAATTTAACAATTTATAATGTTCAAATAAAAATTTTACCCCCCCCCCCCTTTTTTTTAATTCTCAACTTTCTTTCTCCAAATACTTCTCCTCGAGACCGTATCGACAAGAAATTATAAATATCAAAAACCAGGTGATATATATTTTTTTTCTTCTACGTCGATTTACCATTTTTTTTTTTTTTTTTTGGCAAAAGAAAAGGATTCTTATTCATTTTATATATTTTTTGAGGAAAATTGTGTGAGACAGAAAGAATATTGAAGGAGTTATTCATATGCACCGACAGATGCATATATTTTCTCTGAGATTCTCTATTGTCATTTTTCTTTCAATTTTCAAAAGAATCTAGAGTAAACTCTTTTAGGTCTGTTGAGTGAAAAACCCCTTCTAATACATCTGGTGTGGAAAGGGTTTTTTTTTCGATATATTTTTTCCAAAATACAGATGTTTTTATGACAAAAAAAAGAAGGAAGAAAAAAAATAAAAGTAGCCGCAAGTAACTCGAGTGGAACTAAAATGGGACCAGAGGGGTCAGATTTCCTTATAAATATTCTCGCAACTATGGAAATGATATTTCTTGATCCTTGGATTTAGTCTTAGTTTTTGTGTCCACATCTCGGATACCCAGGTGTGTCCTCGAGATGAATCACCTGCTTTTTCTTTATTTCGACCTCGCGAAAAAGGAAATTTTCTTTAAGAAGAATCTTCAGAAAAACTCTTTCCCACGATTTTGAGAAATATTTTCGTCCCTTCGATTCTTATTTTTTTTCTTTGATATATTTATATTAGAATATAGCGAAAGTTTGAATTTTATCCTTTTTATAATCCTTTTCATGATGATTTTATATTTTTTTCCTAAAGAAAAGATATTTATTCTGATTTTTATTGTCTAGTAAAATTTACTTTTCTATAGTTCAATTTTTTTTTATTTTATTATTTATTTTTAGCGAATATTTTTTAATGTTATTAATTTGTATTTTTATTTTGTGTTTCTATTTTTACTATGATCGGAGAAAGCTAATAATGTAAGTTTTACTGTTTAGGAAAAAGTAGTATAGTAATTTTTACTATGCCAAGAAATCCAGTAAACTAACTTTTCCTGCGTGTAATTAACTAATAGTACTTTTTACTATACAGAAATTAATATAGTAATTTGTACTATACAGAAAAAACTAGTAAACTTATTAAAAACAAAATATTATTGATTTATACTAAAATTTACTTATTAAAAAGTAATAAAATTTACAAATTATAATAATTTTCTACGTTTAAAGTAAATATTAATTGATTTTTAGTTTTTTACTGAAATTTACTTATTAAAAAGTAATAAAATTTACAACTTATAAATAATTTTCTACGTTCGAGGTGAATTTATTAATTAGAAAAAAATTTACCTGTTGACAGAGAGTAAAATTTACTCCTTACATAATTTTGCTACGTTTACAGTAAATTTTTCTGATTTTGAATAAAATTTATACTCGTGAGTCGATTTTTTTATATTTAAAGTAAATTTTACTGATTTTTACTAAAATTTACCTCTTGACAAATATGTAAAATTTACATTCGAAATTAATTTCGTTGCATCCAAAGTTATTCATTTACGGTGAATTTATTATTAACTTAATTTCCTTAAGTTTAAAGTAAGTTTACGAAATTTTTACTAAAATTTAATTATTAAAAATTAATTAAATTTACTACTTATAAATAATTTTCTTCGAGGTGAATTTACTATAATTGTAAAAATATTTACCTGTTGAAAAAGAGTAAAATTTTTTCCTGAGTTAATATTGCTATACTAAAATTTATACTCGTGAGTTGATTTTTCTATATTTAAAGTAAATTTTACTGATTTTTACTAAAATTTACCTCTTGACAAATAGTAAAATTTAAATCCGAAATTAATTTCGTTGCATATGCAAAGAAAAAGTATTCATTTACGATGAATTTATTTTTAACTTAATTTCCTTAAGTTTAAAGTAAATTTACGAAATTTTTACTAAAATTTACTTATTAAAAACTAATAAAATTTACAACTTATAAATAATTTTCTACGTTCGAAGCAAATTTATCGATTTTTCTATTTACCTGTTGATAAAGAGTAAAATTTACTTCTCAATTTATTTTGCTACGTTTTCGAGTAAATTTTACTGATTTTGTTCGTCGATGCGGGAAATTTCTTTTTAATTTAATTTTTTACGTTGAAAGCAAATTTTACTTATTACTAAAATTTTTACTAATCCACAAAATAGTAAAATTTACTATTAGTTATTCGGAAGTAGGGAAAATTTATTTTTAACTCATTTTCCTTAAGTTTGTAGTAAAACTAATTTTTTACTAAAATTTGCTTTTTTCAAAATTAGTAAAATTAGTAAAAAATTTTACTAATTTAAATTTAGTGAGTAAGAAATAATTTTTTTCAATTTGCAATTTTGCACCAAGAAAATATACAGGTTTGTCGAAATTTAATGAGAGAAAAGGTAAAGGTACGTCCACAATAACAAATTTTGCTTTTGAATTAGTAAATTTTACGAATAAATTAGTAAAAACCACTATTTATTAATAAAATCCACTATTTATTAGCAAAAATCACTATTTATTAGTAAAATTTACTAAAAAATTAGCAAAATTCATAAAAAAATTTACTAATTTAAATTTAAAGAGTAGGAAATAAATTTTTTCAATTTGCAATAAATTTTTGCATCAAGAAAATTCAATGTCGAAATTTAATGAGAGAAAAAACGTAAAGGTACGTCCACAATAGCAAATCTCGGTCTATAAGGTCACGTGTATACGACTTTTGCTTATACAACTTTTCCTATATATATTCACTACATAATATATTCCAAGAGTAATGAGTTGTGCAAGTACCAAGTTTTTTTTCTTTCGTGGGCACACGTCACAAAACATCTGCTACGCTCGTGGCCCCTGATTGCAAAAAGCCCTAAAGAGGACCAGAGAAGGGTCCTTTTGAGACAAAGAAAAAGTATGACGTTCTCTTCTGGCAGCTGCTTGTGTGCAATGGTGACGTAGATATGCCCCCCATAAAGTCCCCTACGATTTCGGGGACTTGCTTCTAAGGTGTACTTAGTGTATATACACTACCCCACTTGGAACTCAACCCCCCCCCCTCCTCCTCCCCCTTCACGATCACCCCAAAAATTCTATGACCTCCACAACCAGGAATCGTAGATTTATCGTCCACCATCATCGTGTATATGTTTCATTCATATCAACTTCTTCTTCCAAGGGTGCAAAAATTTACACGCTGACCTTGGATTTCCGAAACTATATTTATTCCATTAGGAACCCCCGGAAAAAGGTATTTTCGATTATTTATTTTGATTTTCTCATCTGCCTAAGCGCTCTAGAGGAAATAGTTTCTATTCGAAGAAGAAGACATTGACTAATGACTTGGGAAAAAAATATCTGATTATAAGAAATAATTGTTCAAAAAGAAGGACAAATTTTTTGAGTAAAAAAAAACTAAAATTATTGTAAATTTTACCATTGGTTTAATTAAAATTTAATTTGCAAATGGTAACGAACTTTATAATTTTTTTACGAAAAAAAATATTTTTTTTCCGTTTAGTTTAAAAATATATTTTTTTTTCGTTTAGTTTAAAAAAAACATTTTTTTTTTTTTGTTCACTTTAGAAAAAGAACAATATTTTGGTTCAATGAATAATAAATAAATACAATTCTTCCTCTATGAGGAATCAATAAGTAATTTTTGTTTTGTTACCAAACAAACATATAAAAAAAATCTTTTTTTTTTTTAATAATAAATAAACTAAAAGAAATATTTTCTTGAGCTTGAAATAGAAAAGTAGGAGAAATAAAGTTTCATTGAAATTAATAAATAATATTTTCTTCGAATCAAAAAAAAGTGGAAAACAAGCAAAACAACCAGAAAACAAGAAAAAAGTTTTCTCGTATTAAAAAATAGCGGATTATTATTCGCTATTTAAATACAATGTGAAATATAATAATAAAAACAAAAAAATATTATTTTCAATAAAAATTATTCTCTAAAATTATTTTCTTGAAAATTATTTTCAAGTAAAAAAATGCTCGAAGCGGAAAAAAGAGAAAACTACTTTTCACTCACAAATGAATGAAGAAAAACTTAAAGAAATGACAAGAGACTAAAGTCCGCAAAAATCGAGGAGTTTAATTTTTAGCTAGAACAACAACAACAACAACAACTAT
Source organism: Leptopilina heterotoma (assembly GCF_015476425.1). Lineage (NCBI taxonomy): Eukaryota > Metazoa > Arthropoda > Insecta > Hymenoptera > Figitidae > Leptopilina > Leptopilina heterotoma. The sequence goes on along the minus strand of NW_025111191.1, from coordinate 1,348,578 downwards.
ATTTTGAACGGAAAAATTCTCAGCAAGAAAAGAAGTAAAAGCCATAAAACTATCTTCAAAGCTTATAGGTACAAGAGGGTAGTTCGAGTGTATATGACTTGTGCCAAAAAAGCGCTAATCATTCGAGCAGAGATCTACTAATGGAAACCGAGTCTCTTGTTTCTTTTCGGTTAATGTTTTCCTTTTTTTTTCATTTACATTTTCTCCTCAGAGACCAAATGCAAAAGGCATCTCAATATAGAGAAAAAGAAAAATACGGAATTTTTTTCTTTTTTAAAGGAAATGCGAAGAAAGAAATTGGACTGAAATAAGTCCTTGGAAATGTTGACAGAATTTCTCATTGTTTTTTTTTTTTTTTTTTGCCTTCTCTTATATTTAAAAGCACAATTTCACAATTTTCGTGATTTTTGGTTTATTGTTTCGAGTTTTTAATTATTAAAAGTCTATTTATAGGACAATTTTAATTTTATTCTTGTGTAAATTTTTTTTAAATTAGGAAGAAAACTGTATTTAACAATTTGTATTTAGGTTTTATTTAACAATTTTTAGTTAATTTTTATATAATAATTGTATCTTTTTCGCTAAATATATTTTTTCAATAAATGTATTCTCTAAATTTTATTTTTTCAATAATTATATTCTCTCAATTTTTAATTTTATTTTTTTAATAATTTTTTTTTTTAATAATAGTATTTAAATTTTATTCAACAATTTTATATAATATTTTTCACAATTTTTTTTTGGTAATAATTGCATTTAATTTTTAGTTTACAATTTTCTTTTTAGTTAATAATTTGTTTTTAATTTAACAACTGTTTTTGTTTGCAATAATTGTATTTAATTTTTATGCAACAATTATATTTCCTTTTTGTTTTACAAATTTGTCTCTTTTTTGTTAAAATTATATTTAATTTTTAGTTGACAATTTTGTTCTAAGTTAACAATTTTTTATTATTTAACATCTGCTTTTATTTGTAACAATTGTATTTAATTTTAATTTTAATTTTATTAATTGCTCTGCAATTTTTATTTATTCTCGTAAAATTTTCATTTGATTTTAATTTTCACTTTTCTGTCTGAATTAATTATTATTCACAACTCGGATCGAATTCAAAACGCAAAAAAAGTCCTTTTACTCCATTTTTTTTCTAAACCCAAATTTGAAAAGTCCAGTGCCACTTACAAAAATTAGTGGAATTAATTAATTAATTAAATAATTAATTATTGGAAGTAATTATTTAATAAAAGTTAATAATGTTTTTTATTTAAAGTTAATAATATTTTTTATTTAAAGTTAATTATTTATTTTTTTTAAAAAAGTTAACAGTAGAAATTAATAATAATTTTTTAAATTTAAAAAAAAATGTCATTGAGAGATGTAAAAGTGTAGAGAGAAAAAATGACTTTGCCTCGACTTCCTGTCACTTGGTGTGTTGTTTATTAAGAAGAGACACGAGGATATGAGAAATGAGAATGTTGTTGCGTATCTTCAGAAGCCGCCCAACGCGATAAGTAAAAATCGAGCGATAAAGAACAATTTTAACGGTCTTGCTATAATGACAGAAAATATACGCCTACCAGGATAAAAGATACTGTGCTCGTCTGGTCGTCTGGAATAATTTAACTTATTAGAAACTATCCTTTTGACGTTAAACGTATTCTCCGCAGGGAATTTTATCACTTTTTTTTATTTATTCATCATTTCTCCAAATATCTCACAAAACTCAATTCTAGAGGGAATACTGTATTCTTATATTATTGTTTTAATCTTGCCCCTTGTAAATTCTAAACGTGGTTAAAATTATTCATTGTGATAATTTAAAAAAAAGAAAAAAAAATAATAATAATAATTAAGGTAATAATTATTATTCATTTATTATCTATTTTTTTATTATTTAGTGAATTTAAACTACTCGGAGAAAAATAAATTTTTCCTTTTTTCGAAAAAAATTTTTTTTCTTGTAGCATAATTTTTTTTTTTTATTTATTCTTTTTTTATTTGGATATTACGTCAGGGAGGGTACTCTTTACGTTCCCGGTTAACTGTCACTATATGTGGAAGCACTTAAAGGGAAGGCGAAACGTCTTAAGTAGTGTCGCGAAGACACGGGACGAAAGGGGGAGCAATGTATAACGGAAATGGGTCATTTTGTGGTGACCGTTGTGGCCACATGGGGGGGTTCAAGAGATGTAATCTACCAAACGTTCTTTATGTCAATCATGAAGAAATGGGCCGAGATTGAGTCAATTATTTTCCGCTGTGTGGACATTAAGAAAAAGAAGAAGATGAACAAGTTTTGAAAACAAACGTCGAAAAAGGTTTTTTTTCTTTTCTATTTTGCATTTTATTTATTTGTTTATTTTATTTTTTTTGTTTTTTCCCAAATTTTTCTGTTTTTTTTACCAATTCGAACTAATTTAGTACCAATTTGATTGGATTTGGTAGGAAAAAATGCAATTTGGTACCAATTTTAACCATTTTGGTACCAAAATATTTTATTTGTTATCAATTTAATGTACCAAAAAATTCAATGCGGTCTTAATTTTATAGAAATTGGTGTTAATTGGATAAACTTGGTACCAATTTGTTCTAATTTGATACCAAAAATACAATTTTGTATCAATTTGATTCAATTCAATACCCAATATTCAATTCAGTATCAAGTCTTTACAATTTGGTACCAATTTGATTCGATTCGATAGCAAATTTTTAATTTGGTGCCAATTTTATCCAATTCGATACCAAAGATTCTATTTGGTACCAATTTGATACCAAAAATTAAATTCGATACAATTTGTTGATTTGTACCAATTTTATCCAAATCAATACTAAATTTTTAATAAGATATTAATTTTATACAATTTGGTTTCAATTCGATTCAATTTGGTACCAATTTGATCCGATTTGAAACCGAAAGTTCAATTTGGTACCAATTGTACCCAATTCGATATAATTTGGTACCAATTTAATCCGATTCGAAACCAAAAGTTCAATTTGGTTCCAATTTTATCCAAATCAATACTAAAGTTTTAATAAGATATTAATTTTATACAATTTGGTTCCAATTCGATATAATTTGGTACCAATTTTATCTGATTCGAAAACTTGTATTAATTGTACCCAATTCGATATAATTTGGTACCAATTTAATCCGATTCGAAACCAAAAGTTCAATTTGGTTCCAATTTTATCCAATTCGATATCAAAAATTTAATTCGGTATCAAATTTGATAAAATATTTGGTATCAATTCGAATCAGAATTTGATACCAATTTCGTACAAATTTTATCTATTTGTTTCATATCAATTTGATTGACACCTTTACAAAAACAGTCAAAAAAAAAAATTAATAAAAAGAAAGTAAAACAAAAAGAAAGAAATAAACAAATTTAGAAAGAAACCTTTTTTTTGAAGTTTGTTTTCAAAACTTTCACTCTCCGTGGGGTAAATAATTCTCTCAATTTTCTTCTAAGAACACAAGGTGTGTCGTTTAGGGTGTTCGCCCTTTTGGTTAAAACCGTAAACTCAGGAAACTCACTGTTGGTAATTATCTCTCCCCCCGCCGGTTCTGTTTTCTCGACAAGTTTGACGAGCGCACCGTTACAAATACCAAGCAACTGCCCATCGCAATGTTGCCGAATTCTCTTTCTTTTTGCCTCAATTTTTCCATTTTTTCTTCAATTTTTTTTTTTTTTATTCTTTTTCAATTAAAAAAAAATTAGGCAATAACAATGTTAATTCAAACTTTTTCAAAAATTATTTTTTTTTAGGTGTTATCCAGTTAATAAAAAAATAATAAAAATAAAAAAAAAGAATAATGTCAAGAAAGGGGAATTTCAACTTTGCTGGTATAATAAAAAGAAAAATAATAAAAAATAATAGAAAAAATTAATCAAAATTCCTGAAAGAAGAAAAATAAATGAAAGGAAAAATTACTAAGAGAATTAATAAAAATTTCGAAAAAAGGAAAAATTTCGAAAAAAGGGAAATCGCAACAATGTTGTTGTAAAAAAACAAATTAAAATTATAAAAAAGGAAGTTAGAAAAAATTAATAAAAATTTCAGAAAGAAGAAAAAAAGAAATAGAAAAAAATGGAAAAGTTAATAAAAATTCAAAAAAAGGAAAAATGGCAAAAAGGGAAAAATGACAACAGTGTTGCTGTAATAAAGCAAAAAAAAAATAATGAAAAAAGAAAAATTGCAAAAATTAATAAAAATTCCAGTAATAGGAAAAAAATAAAAAAGGAAAATAGGAAAAATGAATAAAAATTGGAAAAAAGGAAAAATGGGTAAAAAGGGAAATTGCAACAATGTTGCTGTAAAAAACGAATTAAAATGATAAAAAAGAAGAATAGAAAAAATTAATAAAAGTTTTAGAAAGAAGAAAAAAGAAAAAAAATAACTGGGAAAATAGGAAAAGTTAATAAAAATTCGAAAAAGGGAAAAATGGCAAAAAAGGAAACGGCAACAGTGTTGCTGTAATACAAAACAAAAATAATAAAAAAAAATATTTCTTTTTTAGAGAAAAATTTTTGCAATTTGCAAAAATAAATAAAAATTCCAAGAATAAGAAAACTAATAAAAAAGGAAAATAGCAAAAAATGAATAAAAATTAGAAAAAAAAGGAAAAAATGGCAAAATAAGAAAACGGCAACAGTGTTTCGAAAAAAAAGATAGAGGAGCGGGTTGAGGGCGATATAATAAGACAGACGCTTCTTGGCTTAACACGTTGTCACACCTGACGTCACATACTCGTTAGGGGGCAGATGGCCCCCCTCTCAAGCGTGACGTTTCTAAGCCATGGGGTACCTGGTAGTATATATATAGCGTCTACTGTAATTCCCCTTCCTTAAACCCCCATAAGGTATAAGGTAAAGTAAAATAAAATAAAAGTGTTTTCTGTCCAAAAGAAGGGAGTCCCCAATTGCACACACGTGCAGCTGCTCAGGTAGCACGAGCTACTTCGGGCATTTAGAGGCTATACGGAATGATCACAGGGGGGGTTATTTTATTTTTTTTCTCCTACCCCATTGAAATTCCGTCTGGCCAGACGCCCGGCTGCCTTATTCGCCGCGGCGAAAAGGAAACAAAAAAAAAATTTTTTTTCTCCAATCCTCTTCTCTTTTTTTCTATTATTTTACTTTTTTATCAAAGGGGTGGTGTTGGAGGGGGGAAAATCGACACATACACTCGACACCTATTCTTATTTCGTATCGATTTGAATCAAACTGGCAAATCGATTTGATTCTCGGCCAACAAGGGCGACACGCGACCATCTGTAAGAAACCTTTTTTTTTCAAGCGCACTCGTATGCGACTTATTGGATTCGGGTATAAAGAGTGAGAGAGAGAGAGAGAGAGAGAAAGGTGAACCTTGATCTGTTAATCCATTAGGGTAAAGTTTATGCAGATGTAACTGATAGAAAAATAGAAAATGGGTGTGCATTGTGAAATAAAAGAAAATACATTGAATGAAAATTGCCAATTGTTGATTCAAAAATTATATTATCTCTGTGTAAGGTAAATATTTTCAGTGTTGTCAGTATACACAGGATAAAAAGATTCCATAAAATGAAAGAATAGAAATAAGTAAACGGCAAACATAATTTAAGTAATTTACTATTTTTGAATCTCGATTTATTTATTTAAATTTTCGATTTTTTTTTTGTTATTTTTATCGAAAATAATCATTTTTCCATAAACTGATAAATCAATTCGTTAAATCAACGAGAAAACTGATAAATTAATTTAATTACAAAAATAATAAAGTGATAAATAAATTAATAAACGAATTAGTTGATTTAACAAGAAAATTAAGAAGTTATTGATAAATTAATAGAGAAATAAATAAATTAATAAACAAATAAGTTGATTTAATAAGGAAATTATTTAACTAGAAAATTAATAACTTAATTAATAAAGCAATAAATCAATGAATAAGTAAATTAATTAATAAAGTAAAATATGGATAAATAAATTAATAAAGGAATTAATTGTTTAACAAGAAAATAAATGAATTAAATATTTAGTTAATTTAAGAAGAAAATTATTAAATTAATTAGACTTAAAAAGCAACAATTAATCAATAAATTAATTAATAAAAAAATTAGTTAATTAAACAGGTAAATTAATAATTAATTAATACAACACTATATTGATAAACAAATTAATAAATCAATTTATTTATTTAACTGAAAAATAAATGACTTAATAAAGCAAAAAATTGTTTTATTTATTTAACTAGACAATTAATAACTTAATTAATAAAGCAATAAATTGGTGAATAAATTAATTAATTAATGAAGCAAAATATTGATAAATAAGTTAATAAAGCAATAAATTGATGAATAAATAAATTAATAAACAAATTAGTTGATATAACAAAATAATTAATTAATCAGTAAATTAAGCAATAAATTTATGAATAAATAAATTAGTTGATTAAACATGTAAATTAATGATTAATTAATTAATACAGCAGTATATTGATAAACAAATTAATGAATCAATTTATTTATTTAACTGAAAATTGAATAAAGCAAAAAATTGATGAGTGAATAAGTTAATAAATAAATTAGTTGATGTAATAATTAATTAGTAAAGCAGTATATTGATAAATAAATTAATTAATAAACAAATTTATTTATTTAACTGAAAAATTAATAATTCTATAAATAAAGTAATAAATCGATGAATAAGTAAATTAATTGATTAGTTAATTCAACAAGAAAATTATTAAATTAATTTGATTTTTAAAGCAATAAATTAATAGATAAATTAGAAAAGAAAAAAAAATTAGATGTTATAACAAGAAAATTAATAGATAACAAAATTATTAAAGCAATAAATTGATAAACAAATGAATTAATAAATAAATGAGTTGATTTAACAGGAAAATTAATACAGTAATTAATTAACAAAGCAATATATTTATAAATAAATTAATAAATATATTTATTTATTTATTTATTTAACTGGTAAATAAACAACTTAAAGCAATAAATTGATCAATAATTAAATTAATAAAAAAAGTAGTTGAAGTAACACGAAAATTGATGAGAGAATTAAGTAATATAGAAATATTGATAAATAAACAAATTAGTAAATAAATTAATTCACAAGAAATAAAGAAACAAATAAATACTTTATTAAATTAATATAAAAGGAAAGTAATAAGTCAATAAATGAATCAGTAAATTATTAATAAATCAATAAATAAATAAGTAAATTAATTAATAAATCAATAAATAAATTTATTTTATTTATTTTTTATTTAATAAATTCGGCAAATTTACAATGGATTTTATTTAATTTTTTTCTCGTATTAACTTATTATTAGCCAACTAAAAACGAATCCCTAGCTAACAAACTTAAGCGAAAATTTTGTTATTATATTTATTATCATATTTTTCATTTTATTTATTTTTTTACTTTCATTTATTTTTTTCAGGCAAAATAACACTTTTTCTCGAGCATTTTTTTTTGCAGTGCTTTGAAAAGTGCCTTAAATTTTTTCCAATGTGCAATAAGTGCATTAAATTCACCCCAAAGTGCAAGGGAAAAATTTACTCAAAGTGAATACGTAACCGAAAAAAGTTTTTTTTTCTACCAAAAAAGAAAAAATTGTAAAATTCGCCATAATTGATATCCGTATAGTAAAAATATTTCCTAACAAGAAAATTGTCAACAATAGAGTAGAAAATCAATTTCTTCCTAATAATATAAAAAGAAAAATTTCACTCTACGCAATTTTCCAATTCTCAAATTTTTGGCTCGTGGCCTTTTAAAAAGTCATCTAAATAAAAGTTAGAAAAGACATCAAAAAGCATTTGACAGAAATTGGTCTCATTACTTCTTTGAAAAAAAGAAAAAGAAGAAGAAGAAGAAAAAAGAGAAACGATAAAAGGTGCCATCAGCTGTCCACTAAAAGTCAAACTCTTGATTATTATATTGGAAAAGAATTGATTTTCTTTCCTCTCACTCTCTTCTTTTTGTTGAGGGTGGACACAATTTTTTTTCGCTGGCTTTTCTCTATTTAGTACTTATATATTGTGTGCGTGTTTTCTTACACACAAACCGCCCTCGCACGCCTTCAATCCTCAAAAACCGGAAGTCTCATGCTGTGAATTACAAGCATTTTACAAACGAGCGACAAATTGTCGGGGTTTTCTTTTTTCAACTTTAAACAGTGAATGAAGCACGTGCAATGAAGTTGTTCAATTTGATTCTCACTTTTCTTTTTCTTTTTTCTCTTTTTGGCGAGAACATAATTTCACGGTCAGTTTTCTTTTTATTGACTCGTTTCTGAACGTAAAATTCAAAAAAAAAAAAAGATCGTACAACTTTTGTATAATAATAAAGAAATACAAATCGCCCCCTTTTTCTTTTTTCGAGAATTGTTAGTAACCTTTCGAAATTTTCAATCGAAAACAAGATTTAAAGGGAAATTTCTCTTGATGTCTGGTTTTTGTTTGGCAATAAAGAAATGAGTGTGAAACGCAATTTTCGATTCTTTGGGTCAATTATGTCACTTACTCCCTTTATTGGGGGAAAACGGAAGTATTCTTCCGAATAGAGAGTAAAATTTATAGACTTTTTTTCTAGAAAATAATGAATGAAAGTAGTAAAAAAATACAAAATTTTTTCAATTTTGATGAGAATGTAAAAGAAGGTAAATAAAAATAAAAAAAAATGAAGAGGAAAAATTATAAAAAATATTTTTATATTTTTAATATATTTATTTCTTTATTTTTCTCGGATATTTTATGAAAGTTTTTCAAGCAAAAAATTTTTTTTGTAAATATTACAATGTAAAACAAACATTAACTTAATTTTTATAATTTTTAATTTTTTAACAAATTTGTTAGTTTAAATGTTTAAATGTTTTTTGTTGCGCATTTGACAAAATCATTTTTACCAGAAAAGAAATAATAAAATAAATTTTCTTCGCTTGCAGACAAGTGAAATAAATGAATAATAAAATAAAAAATGTGTACAAAATTACTTCTAGGGATTTTAATTTTTTTAATTAAACATTTTCTAATAATAGTAGAAAAAGAGCGACCCTAAAAAAATAAAATAAAATTATAATATAAAATTTTAAGTGATATTCATTTTTCAATTAATTTTAATTAGAAAATTTTTTGAGAATTCAATTATTTAAATGCAAAAATAAATAATTTATCAAAAATAATTAAATATTTTTTAAAATTAAATTTTTATAAAGAATTTTATCAAAATATTCAAAAATAATTAAATTCTTTCGGGAAAATAAAAAAAAAATTCTGAGAATAAATAAAATTTTCTATCATTTTATTTAAATTTTGTATGAAAAATAATTGAAATTCTACAATAAGCTTTGTTATTTATGAAAATAATTGAATTATGGCAACAAACTTTATTAAAATTTTTTTAAAAATAATTAATTTCTTGTGAAAAATTTTATTCAAATTTTTTTTAAATAATTGAATTTCTCAGAATTTAAAAAAAATTTTTAAAAATAATTAAATTCTATCGAGAAATTTCATTAAAAAATTGAAAATAATTGAAATCTGACTAATTCATGGAAATAATTAATTTCTTATGATGAATTTTATTCAAATTTTTTTAAATAATTCAATTTCTCAGTATTTAAAAAAAAATTTGAAAATAATTAAATTCTATCGAGAAATTTCATTGAAAAATTGAAAATAATTGAAATCTTACTAATTTATGGAAATAATTAATTTCTTGTGAAGAATTTTATTAAATTTTTTTTAAATAATTGAATTTTTCAGAATATTTTTTAAACTTTTTGAAAATATTTAAATTCTATCGAGAAATTTCATTGAAAAATTGATAATAATTGAAATCTGACAAAGAATTTTATTAAATTTCTTTTCAAATAATTTAATTCTTAGGAAGAATTTTATTAAAATATCTTAAATAATTGAATTGCTTCGAAGATTTTTAAAAACATTTTTGACAATAATTGTATTCCTAGGAAGAATGTTATATTTTACGAAAATAATTGTATTCTATAATCAATTTTATTGTAATTTTTCAAATTTATAAATCATTTTATTAAAATTTTTTCAAATAATTGAATTGTCGAGAAAAATTTTATTAAATCCTTTTAAAAAGGATTATATGTAAAAATAATTGAATTCCTATAAAAAATGGATTATTTATAAAAATAATTGAATTGTAGAAAAATTTTATTATAAAATTGCAATTTTATTAACTAAATCTTGTAAAGAATTTTGTCAAAATTGTAAATAATAGAATTTTTAAAAGAATTTTATATTAATTTCTCAAAATAATTGAATTCCTCAGAACTATTTTTTTCAATTCTCTGAATATATTTGAATTCTTTTGAGAAACCTAATTAAAAAATTAAAAATAATTGAATTAAAATTAAAAAAGCTTCGAAAATTAAAATATTGCCAAGAATTTTATTAAATTTTTTTAAATTTGAAAATAAGAGAAAGGAGAGAGTCACTCATCTAAAGAAAAAATAACGGAAAGAAAAATTCGGATTAAGAGAGAAAGGTGAATTCGAAATGCTACGCCCCAATGGTAAAAGTTCCAATTAACGTGCCACGTGGGCCAATATCAAAGAAAAAAAAACGTATCGATACAGTAAATTTTATTCTCTTCCTACCCCTTGAAAACAAGAGAGAGGGGAAAGTCTCAAAAAACACCGAAAGAGATTATAAAATTCGATATAATAAATTTCCCCCAACATACTGTGCGTATATCATCTTTATACCATAATCGAGAATAGAATTAAAAAAAAAATAAGAAAAAGAAAAATTATCCTCCAGCTAACATATGTTGAACGTGAAACGAAATAAAAAATCCCTCATTATCACACGTCGTGATGAAAATAACTTTCTTGTGGTTAAGAAGGCAATTCTTTTTCCTATTCGAGAAAAGAGAATGGAGAAAATGAATTTTCAAACGGACACGACCGCAGTTCCGAAATACAATATTGGGCGCGTGTGGGCGTTTTATTAAAAAAAAAGAAGAAGAAAAACGTGGGGTAGGTCGAACCATCTGGCAAGTTTAGATATATAAATGTATTTTTTTCTTCAAACCTTTTATATGTAGATTCTTTTAGTGTGTGTGAGAGTGAGAGTGTGTGATGGGGTCTTTAAATCAGCTTATAAAGGAAAGCAATGCACCTTGAGACCTGTCATGGCCAAGGACCTTTAAAAGTCGGAACCCTCTGGTATATATGGAATCAAGAAAAACCGAGACAACCTCTATTTCCTTCTCTTATTCTCTTCTTGGTTTCTTCACGGGTGGGTATTTCAATAATGTCGAGGGTTCACTTTTCAATGGGCACTTTGTATACTTGGTTACCTTGAAATACACCTTCAAATCGAAAGTCTATTAATGTCACACCACGTTCTATATTTGTTTTGGAAAAAATTGGCAATAAATAATATCATATAAAACTTATCGAATTTGAAACCAGAATCGATTAATTTTTTAATCTTGACTAACGTTATTGATTAATTACTTACAAAAATCATATAGAAAATTTTTATTTATTAATAATTTGTGTAATTGACATAAATTAATTAACTACAAAAATTAATAATTACTATATTAATAATAAATACGTACTATATTAACAATAATTAATAATTAATTACAAAATTAATTAACTAATTGAATAAAATTAATTTATTTTTAATTAAATAACAATTAACTAATTTTTAATTGAAGAAAAATTTTAAATTGACTAACAATTTATTTTTAATTGAATGACAAATTATTTTTAATTGAATAACAATTAATTGCTAGTTAAATAGCAATTTATTAATTTCTTCATTAAAAAATTGTGCAAAAATTTTAATTAATCAATTATAATTAAGTTCAAATGCAATTAGATCATTTTGTTGCTTGTTAAATAACAATTAATTAATTTATTTATTCAAAAATTAAACAAAAAATTGTAATTAATTAATAATAATTAAGTTAAAATGCAATTAATTAAGTTTCAACAAAAGCAACTATTTGTTAATTAAAAAACAATAATTTATTAATTTCTTTATCAACAAATTCGACAAAAAATTTTAATTAATTAATTACTATTAAAATAAAATGCAATTATTTCATTTTTTTATTGAAAAATAACAATTTCTTTGTTAAATAAATCTTTTTTAATTTGTTCATTAAAAAATTGTACAAACAATTATAATTAATTATTTACAATTCAAATGTATTCAATTAATTTTCAACAAAAACAACTATTTGTTAATTAAAAAGCAATTTATTAATTTCTTTATTAACAAATTTGACAACAAATTTTAATTAATTAATTATTATTAACTTAAAATGCAATTATTTCATTTTTTATTGAAAAATAACAATTTCTTTGTTAAATAACCATTTATAAATTTGTTTATTAAAAAATGTACAAACAATTGTAATTAATTATTCACAATTGAAATGTTTCCAATTAATTTTCAACAAAAACAACTATTTGTTAATTAAATAACAATTTATTAGTTTGTTTATTTAAGAATTGTACAAAAATTTGTAATTAATTAGTAACAATTTAAATGCAATAAATTAATTTTCAACTAAAAAAAATTTATTTATTATTTAAATAACAAATTATTAATTTTTTTTTTTATCAAGAAATTGAATAAACAATTTTAATTTATTAATTACAAGTAAATTACAATTAGATTACAATTAAATTAATTCATTTTTTATTCTATAATAACTATAGTTCATTTGTTTATTAAAAAATTGTACAAACTGTTGTAATTAATTATTTACCTACAATTATTGAAATGCATTGAATTTTCGAGTGAAGAAAATTATTTTTTGATTAAATAACAATGTATTAATTTGATTTTTAAGATTTTTTATAAACAATTCTAGTTTATAAATTATAATTAATTAATTAAGTTTGAATTACAATTAATTAATTAAGTTTGAATTACAATTAAATACAGTTAATTGATTATTGCAATTTAATAACAATTAATTAATTAATTGCAATCAAATACAATTAATTAATAGCAATATGTAATAGAATTAATTTATTGCAATGTAATATAATTAATTAATTGCAATTAAATGGCAAATAGTTAATTCTAAATTAACTATTACACTTAACTGTTCATTTTGTTTATTTTAATTGTATACTTTCTAGTATCTATTCAATTGCTTTGATTAGTTGCTTTTCTGTATATGAAAAACTTTGAAAGAAAACTAAATTAACTTTTGCTAATTAAGCTGAAATGAAATTTTGAGTTTGAATTAAATCCTGAAAGTTTATAGTTTCAGAAGAAACTTAATTTGGTTTTTTATATCGCTTTCGTATTGACATACGAAATTGATTTTAGTTTATTAATTTATTAGTTTCGGTTTGACAAGAAACTTAATATCGTTTTCTATTTTAGACGCGAAAATATATTTTCAGTTTCGACAAAAAAATTTGTTTTATAGTTTCATCACAAAACAATAAGTTTACTCACTAAATTTGAGTTAGTAAAAATGTTTACTAATTTGTATTAGTGACTGCTACTTTTTGCTTTTGAATTAGTAAATTTGACTAATAAATTATTAGAAATTACTATTTATTAGTAATTTTTACTAATATATTAGTAGAAATTACTATTTATTACTTATTAGTAATTTTTACTAATATATTAGTAGAAATTACTATTTATTACTTATTAGTAATTTTTACTAATATATTAGAAGAAATTACTATTTATTAGTAAATTTTACTAATTTAAAAGCAAAAAGTCAGTTACTAATTCAAATTAGTAAACATTTTTACAAATTCAAATTTAGAGAGTAAGATTCGTTACAAAACAAGTTTTATAATTTCGTCACGAAATAAATTTGCTAATTTATAAGTACCGAAAAATTTTTTTCAATTTTCGTTTCGTATATCAACTGAAAAACCAAAAAAAAAAAAAATAAAGTCTCGTTTGTATGTAAAAGACCCTTGCAATCGATTCCTCCAAGTCGCGGAAGTATTTCTGACTTTCCCTCACTCTCTCCTTACTCGGATGTTCTACATGGACTATTGTGCATCACTAGGGGGGTTTGAATATATGAGAATTTCTTGGGAGTAGTGCATCATCGGGAAATTAAAAAAAACTGCAACTCCAGATGGTGCATCGCGAAGCATTTCTGACCCGTAATTCTCGGGTCCCTCTCTCTTTGTCTTATCCCACTACGTTTGCTTCTCACCACACACACACACACAGACACAAACGAACAAACGTTGTGATGCAGGGGGCACGTCAGTTATACATACACATATATACATATGTAAGGGTGCATCACATACCCTCTCGCTGCAGGCATGCACTTTTGTCTTTTCCGTTGCACGTCGACGATAGACATACACGGGATGTGGACCGAAGTAAAAGAAGGGCGGCGGGGAGGGAGGGAAACAGTGACAGTGAGACTTTTATTAGGGAAGGAATCAGCAAGCATGATTATGTACCTTAGAGCGTCTCCACCTCCTCTCATCCCTTGCTTTTCTCATCCCTCTTCCACCCCCCCCCCCTCTCTCTCTCTCTCTCTTTCTCGATGCCTTGCATTGTCAATCCACGCGCATATGCATCCATTGGCGTCGCATTTTGTTTCTTATTCTTTTTTTTCCCTTCTTTCGATATATATCCAATCGTTGGGAATAATTACAGGGTTTCTAAAAAATTCCATGATTTTTCTTTGCGGTTTCCAGGTGATAAATGATAAAATTTCCATGACACATTAAAACAAAATTTATTTCTATAACACTGTTAACTTAAAAGTATCAAATTGCAACGAATTGATGCGAAAAATGTATGTAATTCAAATCAAAAATATTGATCCTAATTTTTTGCATCAATATATTATGATCCGCTTTAGAATCAATAATTTGATACTTTCAAGAAAACTGTGAATTGAATTATCAAAAATTTTAATGAAAAATCTTTAAAGGTAAATTTATAAATGAAAATTAGCTTCTAATTTTTGTAAAATTTAATATTTTTAATATTTTCAATTACATATTCCACAAAAATAATAACATTTTAAAATTATTTTGAAGAAAACAATAATCTCCAAAATTTTTAATTAAAACTCATCAAAAAAATCATTAGTTTTTCTAAATTATACAAAAATTCTTTTAAGAAATACATTAATAAAATATTTTTAAAAACTAATTATTAGAATTGTTTTGTAATAATTATTTAAGATTCAAAATTTACTTTTTGGAATTATTAAAATTTTTGAGAAATCACAAAATTTTTGTCAGATGTCATAAAAAAATTTTTTTGTCAGGGAAATTTAGAAAATTGAGACTTTTTCGAGTAATTTTCAAGAATTGCGACTATTTCGACTTTTCATCTAAACATTGCAACAAAATAACACAATTTTCATAGTAAAAAATTGCAACTTTTTTTCATTTTTATAATGCAAAAAATAACTATAAACAAATCTTTCAAAAATTGGTTTTGAATATAGTTAAAATTTTGTAAAATTTTAATTGAAAATAATTAATTTATTTCAAGTATTTTGTTAAAATTTTTGAAAAATCAACTTTTAGAATTTTAATTGCAATTTTTGAAAATAATTGAATTAACAAAAATTTTAATGAATAATCTTTAAAGATAAATTTAAAAATGAAAATTAGCTTCTAATTCTTTAAACTTCAATATTTGTAATTATTTTTAATTACATATTTCCAAAAATAATAACATTTTAGAATTATTTTTAATATCTTGTTGCCCGTGTATTATAAATAAATAAATTTTGGAGAAAACAATAATGTTCAAAATTTTCAATTAAAATTCATGAAAAAATTCGTTAGTTTTTTTTAAATTCTATACAAAAATTCTTTTAAGAAAAATTTAATTTTCGAAAAGTTACAATAATAAAATATTTTTAAAAACTAATTATTAGAATTGTTTTGTAATAATTTTTTAAGATTCAAAATTTACTTTTTCAACTTATTAAAATTTTAGAGAAATCATGGTCCTGTTTCTAATTAAAATTCTTTAAAAATTTGATCATTTTTATTTACACTTTTCAAAAGTTCAATTATTTTAAAAAGATTTTACCAAATTTTAATAGTATGGAAATTTTTGGAATATGGAAAATTATTTAAATTAATTGATTCAGAGATGAAGTTTAGTTAAAAATAGTAGAAAATAATTTAATTCAGGAAGGAATTAAATAATTTAATTGTAATTTTGAGAAATTATTAAAATTCATAACATGTTTAAAAGATTTAAAATTTAAAAATTTTTAAATATCAATAGTTTGGAGTAGTAATTATAAATTCATTTCGTAGTTATAAATTTTTTACTTAAGTTTTAGTCAAAAAAAAAAAAAAATAAGTAGAAAATTTCAATTGGCAGCTTTTGACTAATTATAATATTAGAGTAATAGAGAGTAAAAATAAGAAATTGAATGATGCACTAAATGTGAAATAATTAAAAAAAATAACCGATTTTATCGCGGTCAATTAATATGTCAATTGTTCCTTTCTATATAGTCGCGAGATAAATTACGCCCGACAATTATAACAATATTTATCGTACAATTAATAATTGAATTATATAATTAACGCCGGCTCGTGTTTCTCTTTTCAACGATAAAAAATAAAAATTCAAATCGAATAAAAGATATTTTTAAATTATTATTCAAACGACTAAAATAAACTAAAAAAATATATTTTTTTTTAAATTTATGTTTAGAAATTTAAAAACTTTCATATAATTAAAGTCCTTAATCATTTTTCTTACTGCACAGTAAAGAAAATTATTAACGATTTTAATCTTAATTTTAACTTAAATTTTAATTTAAGATTTTGAATTTAATTGTTTTCATTAATTCTTTACTTAATTCTTTTCTTTTAATTTTTTTACTTTACTTTATTTTCTTTACTTTTGTAAAGAAAATTATTAAAGATTTTAATTATATGAAAGTTTTTAAATTTCTAAACATAAATTAAAAAAATATATAGGATATAAAATATAAATAATCATATAAATAAATAAAATACTCACGATGATCGGTGTCGTCGTGGTGATTGTTCAAGGTGCCGGATGCTGCAACAAACAGAAGGGAAATAGAGATAAATAAAGAAACAAGAGAAACTTTTCGAGATCAGAAAAAAAAAGAAAAAAAGACAAAAATGTTTCCACTCAAATGCAAAAAAGATATAAAAATAATAATAAGGGTTAAAATTTTTTTAAGAGTCCCCAAACTGAAGATGGATGGTACTTTATAATATCAAAATATGAACAACCCCTTTTTTTCTGGCGGTGAATTAAGCTGAGTTTTTCGTTTGTCTTTCGTCAAGTATATATACATTCGCGTGTATAACACGTGACTTATTCATTGTCGTACTTAGCACATTTGGTTAAAAAAAGAGACTCTTTTGCCCCCTCCCACTAAATTTTTTTTTTTTTTTTTTTGAGAGAGAGAGAGAGTAAAGGAGGAAATGTTGCAGTATATTTATATAGTATCAGAAAAAAAAGGAGAAGAAAAAGGAAAAAAACGGAGCGTTCGAATCCCAAGGGACAAACACACCGACGTTGGTTCGTCTCTTCGCGGTTGGGGCGACATGCACGAAATTTGCATCCCTCCTTCGCCAATGCCGCCTAAGGCGATATTATTGTCACAATGAACCACCCCCTTGACACACCCCTTCCCTCTCGCTCACATATATAGGTGTTGCTCTCTCTCTCACACACACAGAGAGAAAATGATTCTTTGGCACGTGCGCACACTTTTTGTTCATTGATTCTAGATTGTTGCGCTTATTATTTTGGTTTTTTGTTATTTTTACTAAATCTGTACTGTTTATAAGAATAATTGTTAAAATAATAATAATAAAAGAAAAATAAAATAATAATAATAAAATCAATGCATCAATAAAAAAATTTAACAATAGTTATAATAATGAATTTTTTTCAATGTAAGAAAATATAATAATAATAATAATAAAAATAATAATAATAATAACAATTATAATTATTTGTAAATGAGAGTAGGGAAAAATAGGATAGTAAAGGTAGGGCCCCCGCTATTTTTTTAAAAAAGAACGCTAGCGCCACGTAGGCGACGGCGTCTCGAAGCTTCTCTTAGTGACACCTAACCTTTCGTGACATTAAATTTTTTTAGAATCAAAATTAGCTTCTTTTTTTTCCTTTAAATACTCTATTTTCAATAATCAACTAATTTCTTTAAATAATTTAATTTAAAATAGTAAAATAATTTAAATAATCAAGTAATTTCTTTAAATATTTGAATTTCAAGTAGTAAAATAATTTAAATTTGGACTTTTTAAAAAAAAAATTTTTTTTTATATTTAAATTTTAGAAAATAATAACACATGATTTAAATAACAGTAAATTATTTAAATAATAATAAATGATTTAAATAACAATAAATTATTTAAATAATAATAATTGATTTAAATAACAGTAAATTATTTAAATAATAATAAATGATTTAAATAACAGTAAATTATTTAAATAATAATAAATGATTTAAATAATAATAAATGATTTAAATAATAGTAAATTATTTAAATAATAATAATAATAAACGATTTAAAAAACAATAGTTTATTTAAATAATAATAATGATAAACGATTTAAATAACAATAGTTTATTTAAATAATAATAAATGATTTAAAGGACAATAATTGATTTAAATAATAATAAATGATTTGAATAACAATAATAGATTTAAATAATAATAAATAATTTGAATTCTAATTATTACGAGTGGAAGAAAATGGAAACAAAATTAAATATTGTTAAGAAAATAAAGTCCAACTATTTTTGGTACTGAACACACATATATGTAAGGAAAGTACATTGACAGTTGTGAATAATTAACACGTAAGTGACTGAGAATGTTGCAATTTCCACTTTGAACGATTAAATTTCTCATTATCGACTCTCACACTCAAAAAGATAACATGTTACAAGAATTGATTTCTCACCTTTTTTTAAATCGGAAAACATTAATTTTATATTATAAATTATATCAAGAAAATTTTTTATTTTTAAAAAATCTAATTTTGAATTTAATGGAAATTTATATTTCACATCGTTATAAATTATCAGGAAACTAAAATTATTTAATACGTTTTTATAAGAAAGAATTAATTGTTACAATAATTATAACGCAGTTGTTATTTCTGTGATAATAAAAATTGTTTTCAATTTTTTTTCTATACTTTTTAGTTAATTTTTTTATAATTTTGTTTCTTTTTTTCTATTTTCATTTCTTCTTTTTGTATTTTTGTTTCTTTTTTATATTTTTATTTCTCCTTTTTATAAAATATAAAATGGATAAATAAAAATTATTTCTTTTCTTTATATTTCTGTTCCTTATTTTTATATTTTTGTTTTTTTTTATATTTTTGTTTCTTTTTTTATTTTTGTTCCTTATTTTTATATTTTTATTTCTTATTTTATTTTTGTTTCTTTTTTTATATTTTTGTTTCTTTTTCCATATTTTTCTTTCGTTTTATATTTTTGTTTCATTTTTTTTTTTGCACTTTTTTTCGTGATTTTTTTTCGTTTTTTTTTTTTTTTTGTTTAATCGCCCCGCCTTGACTTTCCAATAGGCTTTTTCCTAAAAGCAAAATTTTGCAGCTCTCTTTAAAATCAGTATAAATACATATAAACCGCGAATATAAAAATTTATGGATCGTAACAGCGCGCAGGTGCTCAAGCCATTACCATGTTACTGTTGGTATTACGCAGATTATGGACGCAATTTTCCCTACTAGCTCGTTCAAAACGCTATGAAATTATCGGATTTCCCTAACACCGAAATTTTAAGCAAAAACTCTCCCTCGATTTCAATACATATATATGTAACGAAAAAAAAGAGTGACTTTTTTCTCTTTCTCTCTCTTTCGCCAAAAAAATTAATCGCAATTATACATTTGCGAATAATGAAAAAAAAAAGAATATTTCCTATTTTTCTCGTTATTCCTGCATTTAATGAAAAGAAATTTTGTTTATATTCCAAAATATGGGAAATTTACCATTTGACTAATTTTTTCGAAATTAAATTTAGTTTAAATTCCAAAAGAAATAAAAAAATACTTGAAAGTTGTTCAAATAAAATAAAAAAAATTTTCCTATTGTTTATGAAAAATGGAGAAAATTTTACAAGGATTTTATGGGAAGAGGGGAGGGGAGGGGGGATAATGCATTACAAATTTTGCGGAACAAAGAGAAGGATGTCGTAGTCTCTCCCGGTAAATCCGCCGGTGTTGGCCGACGATGAAACTTTACCTATTTGTTAAGTCTTGCCGGGCAAAGTTGTCTGAGATACTGGAATCAAACTTTGTTTAACCCCCCCCCCCCCCCCTATTTTCCTACTTTTGCCCCCCTCTCCGCCCTCTCCTTACAAACATGTCCAAGGTTCAAATTCCCTCTCTTTAACAAAATTTCTCCTCCTCCTCCTCTCTTAATCCCAACAAAATTCTCTGCTCAACATCGAAATCACTTTAGTCGCATAAAGGCTGAAAACTTGATGACACGACGAAAAGCTTAAATGTCGCTTATAAAGTTCGACATGAGAGAGGGTCTCAAATTGACGATTATCATCCAAGGAAATTTTACTTAATTTGCCCTTGCGATCGTTTATATATAATTTTCTGATGAATTTACCCACTGATATTATACGATAATTTCTTTAGTTATCGTCTATAAATTATGTAAAATATTTTTTTTAATCCCCCCCCCTCATCTCTTTTTTTAGTTTCAATTTTTAATTATTAATTAAAGAAAAAAAAAAATTTTCACCTGTAACAACTATTCACTTTTCACACAAAGAAAAATTTTAATTTACATCAAATATATTTTATTTCAGTTTTAAATATATGTATATTTATTACAGAATATTTATTATATTTATTACTAGTTTAATTGTTTGTTTAAAATAAAAATTTCATTCGACATAAATAAAATATGTATTTGAGCCAAAATAAAATTTTATTTAAACCAAAATAAAATTTATTTGAAAATAATAAAAAGTCTAAATGCGGTTCTGAGTCAAATATAAATATATTTTTTCTCTGGGTGTATAAGCGAAATTTTTTAGTTGTTTCTAAAATAGCCATTGTTAAAATTATACGGAAAAATGAAATTTCTATTCAACCCCATGGTAGGTGGTCACTTTTTTTAAAAAATTATTTTCTAATCCTTTTTGTCTAAAAAAAGCAATTTTTAATGAAATATGTTTTCTAAAAAAAGTTTTTCTAACAAGTATTGATTTTTAAAAAAGAGTTTTTATAAATAGTTATGATTTCTAATATTTATTTTCCTAAAATTTGTAAAATTCCAAAATTTTTGATAGAAGTTAGAAAATTTGTAAACAAAATTTTCTAAAAAGTTTTATGATTTCTAATATTTATTTTCCTAAAATTTGTAAAATTTCAAAATTTTTGATAGAAGTTAGAAAATTTGTAAACAAAATTTTCTAAAAAGTTTTATGGTTTCTAATATTTATTTTCCTAAAATTTGTAAAATTCCAAAATTTTTGATAGAATTTAGAAAATTGTTAAAAAAAATTTTCTAAACAGTTATGATTTCTAATATTTATTTTCCCAAAATTTTTGATAGAAGTTAGAAAATTGTTTAAAAAAATTTTCTAAATAGTTATGATTTCTAATATTTATTTTCCTAAAATTTGTAAAATTCCAAAATTTTTGATAAAAGTTAGAAAAAATTTTTTAAAAAAATGAAGATTGAGAAATAAAAAACTATTTTGCATTTTTTCTGCTTCTAAATCACAATTTTGTTTAAAAAATTAGTTTCTTTTTTAAAAAGTATAGAAAAAATTTTATAGAATTACTATTTCTTATCACAATTTGTTAACAAAATTCTGTTCTTCTTTGAAAGAAAAAAATATTTGCATCATTTTTATAGAAAAATTTCCAAAATTAATTTATTTATGAAACATTTTTCTTAGAATATTTTAAATATCTTTAGTGAAAAAATTTCTATAATTTCTATTTGTTAATTACGATTTTAACTAGATTATTTAAAAAATTTTATTAAAAAATGTGCATCATTTCTATTTTTTTATTATAATTATTTAACGAAATCCCAAGTAATTTTTTTTTAAAAGAATTAAACAATTTTCGTAAATTCTATTTCTTAATTTTTTAAATTAAAATTAAAATTATAAAAAAATCTCGTTAAATTAAAATTAAAATTATAAAAAGATTTGTTTCAATTAAAATTAAAATTATAAAAAGATTTGTTTCAATTAAAATTAAAATTATAAAAAGATTTGTTTAAATTAAAATTAAAATTATAAAAATTTGTTTTTAAATTAAAATTGATCCTTATTATAAAAATTGAATATTGTTAGAAAACATTTTTTGAAAATTACCTTTATATTAGAAAAAGAAATTCCTTGAAAATGACCTTTATTAAAAGAAAGAAAATTAGAAAATCACCTTCATTAGAAATTTTTTTTTTTTCAAATTCACCTTTATCAGAAACAAAATTTTTAGAAAATAGAAAATTAGAAAATACGTTTTAGAAAAATTGCTCCCCAAAACAACCCCTTACTTGATATATAAGAAAGAGAAAAGTTATTCGGAAAATTGAATTTTCTATTCAATCCATTATTTAATATAAGAAAGTGAGAAAAGAACGAGAAAATTTATTCGGAAAATTAAAATTTCTATTCAACCTATTATTTAATATAAGAAAGAGAGAAAAAGAGAAAAAAGTAAGAGAAAAGTTATTCGGAAAATTGAAATTTCCATATTCAACCCCCTATACGATATAAGAAAGAGAGAAAAAGAAAAAGAAGAGAGAAAAGAAAAGAAGAAGAAAAGTTATTCGGAAAATTGAAATTTCCATTATTCAACCCCTTGTATACGAAATGAAGATATAAATTTGAATTAGAAAACTATCGGAAATCAGTGATTCACATCAATATATATACATATATACGAATATAAAGAAACTCAATCTCTTGCAATGAGCATTTTTTCTCGTGAGAGAGAGAGAGTACCTTCGAGATTTGATTTTCAACCCCATCATCCCTCGACTTATGCATATAGTGGTCCAGAATATGATGGGGTGGAAAACGATCGACTTTGGTTTGCTTTTATTGGGTTATGCAATGCTACGAAAGCAGTCTAGTTCTTTGTCTACGACGCCATCTGTCACCCTCGACAAGATCTGTTCTTATATATATATATATATATTTTCATGGGGGTGGTAAGTCCCACATACATGCACGTGCTTTTGCTTTCCGTTATAGAAGCAAACAGAAGAAAGAAAGAATCGCACAAAATTCGAGGGGGGGAAGATAGTTTATGGGGGCGGGGGTGAGAACGCCAAAATATACTTATATAAAAATGTAAGTACACTAGAACCTCGATTATCAAGAAAACTACCCTTAAATGTCAAAATTCAAAGTTTAAAGTGAAAAAAATAAAATAAATTTAGTTTTGGGTAAAAGAAAAAAAATATTGATATTCACGTTCAGAATATTTAGTAAAAGTTTGTTCCAATTACAAATTTAGATAATTTAAAAAAAAAGGTAAAAATAACATAAACATAACCTCAAAGTATTTTTCTTCTTTAGACACCCTTCTTGGGAGCACGTCACATTTATATATTTCTATGTATTTATATTTATTACTTTTTTTTCTTTCTACACATGAATGCAGAGATAGAAGAGAGATATGAGTCTGATAAGAGAAAGATAGAGCGACAAGTATGTATAAGCGATAAAACGGGCCTCTGGGATGTATTGAGTATTGATTTTCCTTCGTGGGAGTCACCATGGCGGGCAAGGTTTTTTTTTCTTCCTTTTTTTTTTTTTTAACGGAAAGTTTATTAATTCCTGAAAGCCTGTTCGTGTTCATATTCAACGGTAGGAGAAAAAAAACTGTTGAATTATTTTCATCGAAATTGGAAAAATTAGCAAATTTTCAATTTTAGTATATATTGAAGACTTTATTGAAAAAAAAGGAAAGAAATTAAATATAAAAATTATTTGTTTGTCAGGACACGATGCTAACCTAAATAAACCCGAATTAAATAATTAAAATATTTTTGCGCCACTTCTTCTAATTTTGTTATTAAAAAAAAAAATGTTTAGTGAAGGGGAAATTTATTTGAATATTATTCAATTATGAACTTTTAAAAAATGTTTAGTGGAGGAAAAATTTATTTGAATATTATTCAATTATGGACTTTTAGAAAATATTTAGTGGGGGGGGGGAATTTATTTGAATATTATTCAATTATGCACTTAGAAAACAATATAAATATATTTCCTTTGTCATTTTTGGTCTCCTTTTCTTTTATTGTTTGTTGAGAAAAATAAATGACTGTAGATACAGTGTGAGGGTGGATTTATTTTTTTTTTGCGTCGATTAGCTTCAATTTAGGGAACAGCAATTTATCATCGGAGAGGAAGATTCGTTCAAGGATTGATTTGAAACATGATTCGATCGCAAGAAGAGAAGATTGAGTTTCGACAGCTCGTCTTACTTGTCCACGCACGGTTAACGTTCACAGACATTTATTTATGTATAGATATATACATATAAGGGACGTTCTTCGTCAGTGGGACACAATGGTCACGTGGCAGAATCTAATCATCGAACGCTTCTCCCAGGGATGAGGGTGCATTTTCTACGCACTTACGAATTTATATACGTATATACATACACGTATAGATACAAAGACGTATAAATATATAGACGTACACATGCACAAAGTACATGCACATAAACGCATATATCCATATTCATATACATATATATACACTATCGAAAATTTTTTTTTAAAGTTTCTCTATTCATCTTGCTAACTCACTGGAAATTCATTAATCCGTTTTGAACGGTGATCGTGCCGCTGTTTACAGATTGTAAAACTTTCTTCTTTTGTCATCCTCTCGAGTCTCGCACGATATCCGCTTTGATGAAAAGTCTTATAAAATTTTATCTCCAATCGTGCTCGAAAGGGTTCAATCAGGAGAAAAAAAGAGAAAGACGAGGAAAGATAATCTTACATTTCTCCAAATAGTAAATATGTTTGCTTTCAAGAGAAAACAAGTGATTTTCAATCTAAGGTAATTTTTTTGACCTATTTCGATTATTAATTAATTGACAATAATTTTGAATTGTTTTAAACTATTTTTAACTATTTTTACCTATTTTTAACCAATTTGCACTATTCTGACTTTCGTTTTGAACTATTTAGAACAATTTTTGCTGTTTGGAAATATTTTGAACCAATTTTAACTATTTTTAACTAATTTTTCTATTTTACACTATTTTTTTATCCATTTTGAACTATTTTGAATTAATTCCAAGAATTATGAAATATTTTTGCCATTTGGAATTGTTTAAAACTACTTTTAACTAATTTGGACTATTTTTACCTTAACTATTTTTGCTATTTGGAACTATTTTGAACCAATTTCAACTAAATTGAACTAATTTCTCTATTTTAAACTAATTTGCACTAATTTTACATTTGCTATAAACAATATTCAACTATTTTGAACTATTTTTGCTATTTTGAATTATTTTAAACTAATTTCATCTATTTTGAACTATTTTCGACCAATTTGCACTAATTTTACCTTTGCGGCAAACTATATTCAACTATTTTGAACCATTTTTGCTATTTAGAATAATTTTGAACTAATTTTAACTATTTTGATCAATTTTTGCTATTTGCAACTATTTTTAAACAATTTCCACTCTTCTTACCTTTGCTTTGAATTATTTTGAACTACTTTTGCTATTTGGAAACTATTTTGATTGAATTTAAACTATTTTGAACCATTTTTGCTATTTTGAACTATTTTTAAACAATTTACGCTTTTTTGACCTTTGCTTTAAACTATTTTGAACCATTTTTGATATTTGGAAATATTTTGTAAAAATTGCAACTATTTTGAAACGATTTGAACTATTTTGACCTTTGCTTTGAACTATTTTGAACCAATTTTGCTATTTCGAACTATTTTTAACTAATTTAAACTATTTTGAAACCATTTGTGCTATTAGGAACTATTTTGAACCAATTTAAACTATTTTTATCCAATTTCCACTATTCTGACCTTTGTTTTGAACTATTTAGAACTATTTTTGCTATTTGGAACTATTATGAACCATTTTTACTATTTAGAATTACTTTGAACTAATTTTCACTATTTTGACCTTTGCTGTGAAGTATTTTGAAGCATTTTTGCTATTTGTTTTTATTTTGAACTAAGTTTTCTATTTTAAACTATTTTTATTCAATTTAAACTTTTTTGAACTATTTTTATCTATTTTGCACTATTTAGACCTTTGTTTTGAACTGTTTTTGCTGTTTGGAACTATTTTGAACTATTTTTATCTAAATTGCACTATTTTTACCTTTGCTGTAAACTATATTCAACAATTTTGAACCATTTCTGCTATTTGGAAATTATTTTGAACTCATTAAAATTGTTTTGAATTATTTTTCCTATTTAGAACTACGTAGAACTTTTTGAACTATTTTGAACTATTTTGAACTTTGTTTATTCAATTTGCTCTATTTTGAACTATTTTTGCTATTTGAAACAATTTTTAACTAATTTCACCTATTATAAACTTTGCTTCGAACTATTTTTGCTATTCATAAATATTTTTGACTAATTTAAATTATTATGAATTATTTTTGCTATTTGGAATTATTTAAACTTATTTTAACTATATTTTGAAAATAAGTGTATATTTACTTTGAAATATTCATTTTCGAGTGGAATAAGTATTCCAAAAGGGAATAAGTATTCTCTCATGAATAATGAATCGTAAGTATTTTTATTCCTTACGAATTAATTTTTAACTTATTAATTTCAAGGCTAGAGAAAATATTCCTAAGTGACAAACAATTCTATATTCTTTTAAAATTATTTTATTCCAAAGTAGAGTGAATATTTCAAGGTGGAATAAATATTTCCAAGTTGAATAAATAAAGAAATATTCCTAAGCAAAAAAGTATTCTCAGTTAGGAATTTCTAAGTGAGAATACTTATTTTCCCTTATTCTATTGTTTAGTTCTTTCTCTGAAATCTCTTTGTTTCGTGAGAAAACGTTATAAAGAAAAAAATGACATTAGCGATAATATTTTAGAGGTGGGATTCTTATAATATATATATATACATAAAAGATGACACATTATTGATTAATAAATACTTTTCCGCGCCCTACTTCGGCTGGTGGGCGTTTTGATCTACAGTTTTAATTCTATACCAAACACGTGGCCATCGGAGGCCCTGTCAAACGCCCCCTTGATAAAATCGCGTGAACTCGCCTACTTGTGCCATTAGGTTACACACAAAGACACAAAGCACAACACACTCGCACACCAACACAAAGAAAATCAGATTAGTTTACCTTTAAAATTAAAAATTTTATCAACTTGACACATCTTCTTTTTTCCTTAAAAAAAAGAAGATGACTTTTTTTTAAAAAAAAGATTTTTTTCATGAATTTTTCATAAAAATTTAATTTTTTAAAAAATTAATTAATTCAATAAATAAAAATCTCGAAAATATGGTTTTCTTTTCTCGGGGAAAAAAAAGTCTTTGGAGTTTCGAAGGAATTTTATTTGTATTGTGATAATAGTTTAATATTTTAGTAAATTAATTATTATTTAGAAAAAAAGGATTAAAAAAAAATTGAAGACAGATTTTTTCGGTAATTGAAGAGCAAAAATGTGTAAGTCCGCGGTATTCTTGAGGAGGAATGGTTTATAGAGGAAATTGTCTGAGTTCCCGTTCTTGGAAGAATGAATCAACAAGTGGCATCTTAGCTCAATCTTAAATAGAACGTTCAACAAGTGTTTTCCAAGCTGTTGCTTTTGCTCGGTGAGCGTCTCAAGGCGGAAGTAGTAAAGGTTCTTAGATTCCGGAAGTGCGGGTCTTGAATTTTGGCAGGAGCTTTTCAAAGTAAATACTGTTTCATTATCCTTAAGGAACAGCATCACTTTAACGGTCCAGCTCGAATGTAAGATTTTACGATTCTACCTCTCTGTTTCTCTTGCTCTCTCTTCCCTTTTAAGTCAATTTACAACTCTAATTTGTAAATTAAATGAACTCATTTATTAGTAAAAAAAAAAGTTTAAAAATAGTTTCAAATAGCAAAAATATTTCACAATAATTTAAATTAGTCAAAAATATTTCCGAATAGCAAAAATAGTTCGAAGCAAAGTTTATAATAGGTAAAATTATTCAGAAATTGTTTCAAATAGTAAAAATAGTTACAAATTGCACAAATGGTTCAAAATAGTTAAAATTAGTTCAAAATAGTTCAAAATAGTTTAAATTAGTTCCAAATAGTTCCAAATAGCAAAAATGGTTCTAAATAATTCAAAATAGTTCACAAAAAACATTCAAATAATTAAAATTGGTTCAAAACAGTTCCAAATAGTAAAATTGGTTCAAAATATAGTTTAAATTGGTTCAAAATAGTTTAAAATAGTTCAAAATAGTTCCAAATTGCAAAAATGGTTCAAAATAGTTGAAATTAGTTCTAAATAGTTCCAAATAGAAAAATTTATTCAAAATAGTTTAAATTAGTTCAAAATAGTTCCAAATAGCAAAAATGATTCAAAATATTTGAAATTAGTTCAAAATAATTCCAAATAGCAAAAATGGTTTAAAATAGTTGAATATTGTTCACAGTAAAGGTAAAAATAGTGCAAATTGGATAACAATAGTTTAAATTGGTTCAAAATAGTTTCAAATAGCAAAAACGATTCAAAATATTTGAAATTAGTTCAAAATAGTTACAAATAAAAAAAATTATTCAAAATAGTTTAAATTGGTTCAAAATAGTGCCACAATAGCACAAATGGTTGAAAAAAGTTGAAATTAGTTCAAAATAGTTCTAAATAGCAAAAATGGTTCAAAGTAGTTGAATATAGTTTATAGTTAAAGTAAAAATAGTTCAAATTATATAAAAGTTGTTTTAAACAATTTCAAATAGCAAAAATATTTCATAATTCTTGAAATTAGTTCAAAATAGTTCAAAATAGATAAAAATAGTGTAAAATAGAAAAATTAGTTCAAAATTAGTTTAAATTGGTTCAAAATAGTTCAAAATAGCAAAAATAGTTCAAAATAACTGAACGCAAAGGTAAAAATATTGCAAATTAGATAAAAATCGTTCAAAATAGAAAGAAAAATAATTACATCGATAATAATAAGAAGTTTACTTTATTTCTCTGCGAAGAAAAAAAATAAAATAGAATTAGAAAATAATGATAAGAGAAAAAGGTGAAAAGAAAAAATCGAAATGAGTTGTCATTTTTTTACGATCATTTGAAGAAGAAAAAAGTGTGTTAAGGAATAAACATAAATAGCAAAATCAGCTTGTATTTCATTTCATTTAGATCGTTTACAGCTGTTTATGGTCCAGGTGACAATAAAAAAAGAAGAAGAAAACAACCTTGACTTTCATAATGTCACATAAAGAGCACTTCCGGTTTAATCGCAAATATATGTGGGACTGATCTTGATTTTCATTTTTAAGTATGCGCGCGTGCCTTTCTGCCGGTCCATTGTCATCTCAAAAAGTCGAAAATCAAGCACGTGACTTTTTATCCAATGAGGGCTTTTACCAAAAAAAAAAAAAGAACAACTTTGACACGGGATTTATCTCGTCTATTGTCGAAATATAAAAATCTCAGCCCGCTACATTCACACGAACCGATATCTCAAAATATTCAACTTTTATCGAAAAGCAAAAAAAAAAATTGACAAAAAAAATCAGGAAGAAATTTTCTAACCGGAAAAATTCATCTTTAGTATTTTTTTTTGGCAACTGTAGAAAAGGTTTTTATTCAGCATTCAAAATATGCAGATTGTATACACATTTAGAAGTTATGGATCCTTCAAGAGGATCGATCCCTCTTGACAAAAAAAAAAAAAATAAAGAAGAGAAGAAATGCGGTTTTTGTGTTTACCCAAAACATATCGCGATGTCTCTATTCAGAAAAAAAGAGCAATGAATGAAGAGGCACTTTTAAACTTTTGATCTTGACAATCTTTGCGGATAATCGGTCAACGAGGATTCATTTTCTAATGGGAATATAAATGCTCGCGTGGGAGTAACTCGAGAACATTGATGATGATCCTTCTTTTCCTTTCGGCAGCTGCTGCTCCTTCTATCTGTCTATATGTTTGCAAGCAGATGTCGAAATTGGAACACTTCCCGAGACAATAGGCAAAAAGATAATGGTGTTTGATTTTTCAAACAGAGTGTAGACTATTTATACAATATATATGTATATATATAAGAAATGTGAAATTTATACAGACTCTCAAGTTCTTCGATTTCATCTTATATATTTATTGACCGAGAGATGGAAACGTTTGAGGATGAAAATAATAATTGGACCACTTTTTTTTTTCTTAATCAAGAGTATGGTCCAGTGGAGGGTAGAATTTTTCCAGATGGACTGAGAGATATTTTTTTTTAGATCCAAGATCGAAAATCAAGGACTGAATGTACCTAGTAAACTGACAATTACAATTGGACCAATCTGAACGAGTTGGAGAACAATATTTTCGAATTTTGTTGAAATTCAAACTCAAATCGTTTGAAATTAATTTAAAAATTTTAGGAATTCAAATAATTAAAAAAATAATAAAAAGAATGGTTCTACTATTATGTTAAATTTAATTATTATTACTTAATATATTTATTATTTGTGTATTATTGTTTTGAACTATTTGGAACTGTTTTGAACTATTTGGAACTGTTTTAAACTGTTTTGAACTATTTTGAACTATTTTGAACTACTTTAAAATATTTTTGCTATTTTAAACTGTTATTAACAACTTCGAACTATTTTAATTTATTTGAACAGTTCTCAACTGATATGAACGATTTTTATTCAATTTACACTATTTTTATTTTTACTTTCAATTAATTTTAACTATAATTGCAATTTGATATATTATTGAATTAATTTCAACTATTTTGAACCATTTATGCTATTTTGAACAATTTTAAAACAATTTGCGCTTTTCTGATCTTTGCTTTGAACTATTTAGAACTATTTTTGCCATTTGGAAAGAATTTCAACTATTTTAAACCATTTTTGCTATTTTGAACTATTTTTCAACAATTTTAACTATTTAAGCCTTTGCTTTGAATTATTTTGAACAATTTTTAATATTTGAAACTATTTTTAAACAATTTCCACTCTTCTGACCTTTGCTTTGAACTATTTAGAACTATTTTTTCTATTTGGAAACTATTTTGAATGTATTGAAACTATTTTGAACAATTTTTGCTATTTTGAACTATTGTTAAACAATTAGCGCTCTTCTGACCTTTGCTTTGAACTATGTTTGCTATTTGGAAAGAATTGTAACTATTTTAAACCATTTTTGCTATTTTGAACTATATTCGACCAATTTGACATATTTTTACCTTTGCTGTGAACCAATTTGAACTATTTTGAACCATTTTTGCTATTTTGAACTATTTTCGACCAATTTGCACTATTTTTATACAATTTGATCTTTTTTGACCTTTGCTTTGAACTATTTCGAACCATTTTTGCTATTTGGAACTATTTTTAAACAATTTGCTCTTTTCTGACATTTGCTTTCAACTATTTTGATCTAATTTTGCTATTTTGAACTATTTTGAACCAATTTAAACTATTTTGATCTATTTTTGCTATTTGGAACTATTTTAAACTAATTTCTATATTTTCTACTGTTTTTAACCAATTTGCACTATACTGACCTTTGCTGTAAACTAATTTCAACAATTTTGAACCATTTTTGGTATTTGGAATTATTTTAAACTATGTTAGCTATTTTGAACTGTTTTGAACTATTTTTATCGAATTTTCACTATTTTGTCCTTTGGTATTTTTGCTATTTGGAACTGGTTTGAACTATTTTGATCTATTTTGAACTATTGTTACCTATTTTCACTTTTTTGGCCAGTGCTTTGAACTGTTTTGAAATATTTTTGCTATTTGGAACTATTTTGAACTAATTTTGCTATTTAGAACTGCTTTTTGTGTTTGAAACTGTTTTAAACTATTTTAAAATTTGCTTTAAACAGTTTAAACTACTTTGAACTATTTTAAGTAAATAAACAGATTTTTTTTTAAATAAAAATAAATATAATGAAAGTAAAAATGTGTAATAATAATTATTTTAGTCATTTATTAATATATTGTCTATTAATGATCCTTGAAATAATATTTAAAATGGTTTAAATTTAAACAAATAAAAATGATTTAAATGGGCAAATAAATATTATTATTACTATTATTTAAAGTACATAATTGTTTATACTAATTTTTAAATATGATAGTGGTAAAAAAATGTAATGAACGAATGAATAAAAAAAAAGCACCAGTAATAATTGTAATAATAAAATAATAATGACGTTCATAAAGAGAAAATGAGAAAATAAAATTAAAAACAAAAAAAAAATTGGACAAATAAAGTTGACTTAGCTTTAAACTAATGAATCGCAAATTGAAAAGCAATTTTATTCAAATATCTGCGGCAATAAAAAGTGAATCACAATAAACTTTTATAAAATAATATGTTAATCGATTTAAATCGTTTTAAATTGTTTATCCTTTTTTAAATATTAATGAATTTAATTTCACAAATTCCGATATTGAGAATTATTGTTAATTAAACAACAAAAGATGCATTAATCAGTCACAATAAACTGGGGTATTTAACTTTTACATTTACATGAACATGTATATGTATAAATATATACATGGAAAATATGGATTTTATTACAGACTTCAATTTTTCATTCATTACATGTTAATGAGCAGAGAAAAACGGCACGTATGATATAGAAAGTTGACACATGTTTTTTTTTCAATTTCAATTGTGAAGTGTTAATAAATCTTTTTTTCCGCTAAATTAGACACAATTTTTAAAAGATGAATTGGTAACGATTTTCACGAATAAAGTGTTTTTGTTTTTTTTTTATTTATTTTGTTCTTCTTTTGTTTATTCATTTATTTATTTTTTGTTTGCGAAAATAAACAGGAAATGTCTCTTCGTTGTTTCTTTGTTGTTTTTTCTTTGCATTTTATTTATATTTTATTTTTCTATTAAATTGTTTATTTATTTTTTTGTATTTTATTTATTTCGTTTATTTATATTTTACTGTTAATACTTTATTATTAATTCATTAACAATTGTTTAAAGTATTTTTTCCATTTGTTTTTTTTTTCTATTTTTTTTTTATGACAAATATTTTTATTAAATAGTGAAAGTGTCGAGGCAAAATTTTTTACATGAATGAGCCTTCAATTTCCGCTCTTTTTTTTACAATATATAATGTGATACAAAGGGCGTGAAGCCCATTAAGTTACAAAGATCAAAGTGTAACATTTTCATTGATTTCTATATAATAAGGGACAGTTAATTTTGCCTGTTGCTGTTAATTTCACTACCAATTAAACTTGAAAATATGTAGAATTTTTTTTCCTCCCACCTTATTAACATACTTTTTTAATTACTTAATTAAAAAAATTTTTTTATTCAATTAATTTTTCGAAATTTGTACCTGACAGTTCTTTGAAAATAGAAAATAAGAACGAAAAACTTATTAATAGTTTTAATAGTTTAATTAGTTTAATAATATAATTATTTAACTATTTGATTATTAAAAACTTATTATTTTATTATTAAACTATTTTAGTTTATGTGTTAGAAATAAAATATAAATAATTTAATTGAAACAAATTTAATGGATTTACTTAATTTCTTAATTAGCATTAAATTAGTAAAAATAAATAAATTTAAATTTACTAATTTAATTTGCTAATTTATTTTACTAATTAAATTTACTAATTTAATTTGCTAATTTTCTTTTCTTATTAAATTTACTATTTTTATTTGCTAATTTATTTTACTAATTAAATTTACTCACTAATTAATTAACTAATTAATTAACTTATTAATTTTAACTTACTGATATTTAATTTTGTCAAAAAAAAAAAAATGAATAACAAAACAGAGAAAAGTCTCGCCGAGCAACAAGTAGACGTCGAACAAAAGTGGAAGATTTATTATCAGAGAAAAGAAAGGAGAGAATCTTTAAGAAGAAAAAGTTTTCTCGCCCCCGCTTAAGCGTTTCGGTATCAACAGGTCTTTCCTTTTCTGTGACAGACGGTCTGGAAAATCTTAGGGGAAATCTTGAAGGGTCATGGAGAGAAAGCCTTGCGGCGAGCCTTTGCGTCAACAGATAAGGGATGAATTCTCGACGAGATGCCAGTGGGTGGAGGAGCAAAGATCAGAACTTGAGAAGGAGTTACGAGGAAGAGAAGAAGGAGGAGGAGGAGGAGGAGGGTAAACTTATAGCACTTCTAGCTTCTTGTAACCTGTTGAAGATCCCCATTTCCCCATTTTCAGAAGAGAATGGAAGAGTCTTTACACGAGAATGAAGTGCTTTCTTATATAGGAAAACCCAACGACGACTAAGGGTGGTTTTTGGGGGGGAATTCTTTGCCAATTCTTCGAGAGGGTGAAAATAAGTTTCCCTCTTGGACGAAGACGTGAAAATAGCTATTCGACGATTTTTTTTTCTTTACTTTCACCAAGTGGAAAGGGGTTCTTTGAAGAAGCGATAGCTTTGTTTTTCCAGAGGGTGTGCCAAGAGAGGTTTGAGAAAGAGATTCCCTAAGAGGGAAAATTGATGTCTTAGGAGGAAATTGCTGCGGGCTTTCTTGAAACTTAGCATGTAAAACAATTATTTTGTGTATTTAACGCTGTTGTTTCTACTTTCTCGTGTTTATTTATTTATTAAAAAATACTTTGAAATATTATGAAGTGATTTTGCTAATGGGAACAGTTTTGAACTAATTTCAAGTATTATTAACTATTTTTGCTATTTGGAACTATTTTGAACTATTCTGACTATTGCTTTGAACTATTTTTGATCATTGGAACTATTTTGAACTATTTGAGCTTTTTTTGAACTATTCTGACATTTGCTTTGAACAATTTTGAACTATTTTTGCTATTTGGAACTATTTTTAACCAATCTCAACTATTTTTAAATAATTTTCACTATTATGACCTTTGCTTTGAATTATTTAAAACTACTTTTAATTTTTAAACCTAATTTTGAACAATTTGCGCTCTTCTGACCTTTGCCTTGAACTATTTAGAACTATTTTTGCTATTTGGAAACTATTTTAAACGAATTTAAACTATTTTGAACCATTTTTGTTATTTTTAACTATTTTCGACCAATTTGCACCATTTTTACCTTTGCTGTGAACTATATTCAACTATTTTGAACCATTTTCACTATGTGGAATTATTATGAACTAATTTGAACTACTTTTCAACAATTTTAACTATTTTAACCTTTGCTTTGAATTATTTTGAACCATTTTTCATATGTGGAACTATTTTTAAACAATTTCCACTTTTCTGACCTTTGCCTTGAACTATTTTAAACCGTTTATAATACTATTTGGAATTATTTCGAACTAATTTCAACTATTTTGAACTAATTTCTATTGTTTGTACTGTTTTAACCAATTTGCACTAGTCTGACCTTTGCTGTAAACTACTTTCATCAATTTTGAACCATTTTTGGTATTTGGAATTATTTTGAACTATTTTAGCTATTTTGAACTGTTTTGAACGAATTTCAACTATTTTGAAACATTTTTGCTATTTTAAATTATTATTAACCAATTTGCGCTTTTGTGACCGTTGCTTTAAACTATTTTGAACCATTTTTGCTATTTTGAACTATTTTCGACCAATTTGCACTATTTTTACCTTTGCTGTGAACTATATTAAACTATTTTGTAACATTTTTGCTATTTGGAATTATTTTGAACTAATTTCAACTATTTTTCAACAATTTTAACTATTTTAACATTGGCTTTGAACTATTTTGAACCATTTTTGCTATTTGAAACTATTTTTAAACAATTTTCACTTTTCTGACCTTTGCTTTGAACTATTTTGAACCATTTTTACTATTTGGAATAATTTTGAACAAATTTAAACTATTTTGAACTATTTTCTATATTTTGTACTGTTTTTAACCAATTTGCACTATTCTGATCGTTGCTGTAAAATACTTTCAACAATTTTGAACCATTTTTGGTATTTGGAATTATTTTAAACTATTTTGAACTGTTTCGAACTATTTTTAAATATTTTAAACTGTTTTGAACTATTTCTATCGAATTTTCACTATTTTGTCCTTTGCTTTGAACTATTTTTGCTATTTGGAAACATTTTAATTTAATTTCAAATATTTTGAACTTTTTATGCTATTTTTGAACTGTTTTGGACTATTTTGAAATATTTTGAACTATTTTTACAATTTAAAACTATTTTTAATTTATTTTAAGACTATTTTGGGATAATTTGATCTATTTTTTACTATTTTGACCTTTTTTGAACTAGTTTCAGCAATATTTGCTATTTAAAATTATTTTGAACTACTTTCTAAACAATTTCAAACAAATTTGAACTCTTTTGAACTAATTTCAACGATTTTCAGATATTTTTAATGTTTTAAACTATTTTGAATTATTTTAAACTATTTTGAACTGTTTTAAACAATTTTAAACAAATTTGAACTATTTTGAACTATTTTAAACAAATTTGAACTATTTCGAACCATTTTAAACTATTTTGAACTATTTTGAACTATTTTCATTTAATTTAAACATTTTTAACTATTTCTAATCATTTTAACCAAATACAAAAATAGTAAAAATTTAATTAATTGAAAAAAAATGTATAAATAAATATAAAAGCGAGTAGAAAATAAAAAACAAAATTAGCACTCGAAGAATACTAAACAAAATTGTAATTAAAATAATTATATGTTCATAAATCTTTTCTTACCATGCAAGTACTAATTTCATTTCTTCTTTCAACAACCTTTTTCTCGACTAAAAAAAAATTAATTTCTTTTCTCTCTAACACTCGTTATACATCATAATTCTCACCATCTTGTCACAAGAAATAAAAGTCGCGAAAAAAGAAGAAATTCGCAAAGAATAAAGAAAGAGGAAAATGTTTTGAAAAACCCGCACAAATTTAAGCGCGTGTGAAAAGAGTCTTTTGAGACAGGAGAGAAAAAAAAGTAGAGAACCTACACTAGGGGGTGTAGGATAAAGGACAATACTTTAAAGAGATTGCTTGAAGAAGAAGAAGAAGAAGAAGAGGAAAAAATGGTGTGCTTTAATTCGAAAACCTGGGCGCTGAAAAGTGTCGAAGAAAAGCGCAAGGGAAATTTTCCTGCGGGCTTAAAAAAAAAACTAAGTGGTTACATCTCGTACATGGCAAGTGAGTCAAGTCCACAGGTGTCCGCGGACAATACCTTGGGTACTTGGGAGTGTGTTTAACGACCCACATTCGCGTGAGAGTATCGTTCACGCACACAAAACTTGAAAAATTTCAGTGTTGGTGAGAGAAGACTTTTTCTCTCTCTTAATTTCCGTGTATCATGGGACAAAAGAGAAGAAGAGAGACTCGAGAAAAGAGGGTTTGTGTCCTTTTCCTCTCATTTTCTTCGCGCCTGAGTTAGAATGAGAGAGGGAGTATGTTGTTTCTCTCACTCACTTGCGAATTAAAAAGAAAAGAAGAGGAAGAATAGAGAAAAAAGAAAAGTAACGACAGAAAAAAACAATTCACGACAACGACCAAAGGGGAAACCTTTTTTGCTTGTCTAAGGCTGGGCGAAACAAAGTGAAAAGACTTTCTTTAGTTTCTACTCTCGAGGACAGTTTCAGAAATTTATGCTCGTGTGTGTTTTTTTCCACCCCCCAGACACACATCCCCTCTCTCGTCAACTTTATATATTCACTCACTCGTTCGAAGTGAGAGATAACAGCGCAAAGTGTGTAAATATCTTTATTGTACTCACACAATTTATCCCTCTCTCTCTAATCTTCTAGGATTCTTTTTTTTGTCTTTTTTTATTCACTTCTTCTTTGCTACTTAATTCCTTCTTTTTTATTTGCTTCTTTCTTTATTATTTATCTTTTTTTCGTTTATCTGTTCCATGTTTTTTTCTTTGGCATTAATTTTATATTTTCCTTTTTAATTTACTTTTTCTTTGCTATTTATGTTTTTTTTATTTACTTCTTGTTAAAAAGGTAAATATCAAAGAAAAAATGAATAGCAAAGAAAAGGTAAATAGAAACGAAAAAATAAATAGCAAATTAAAGGCAAACAACAAGGAATGAACAAATAAAAAAGGAGAAAATAAATAGTAAAAGGTCAATTAAATAGCAAAGAAGAAATGAATGAAAAGAAGAAGATAAATAGCAAAGAACAATTAAATAGAAAACAAGAAGTGAAAAAAGAAGAAAATAAATGGCAAATAAGAAGTGAAAAAGAAGAAAATGAATATCAAAGAAAAATTAAACAAAAAAAGAAAATAAATAGCAAAGAAGAAGAAAACAAAAAGGAAATAAGTATGAAAAAAAGAAAACAATAATATTGAGCAAAGAAAAAAATTGTAAAGAAAAATAATAGAAAATTACTAAAGAAAAAAATCTAAAGAAAAATCAGAGAAATAATTAATGTATTTAGTAAAAGAAAAATGTACAAAATAGGAAAATAATCGAAAAGAAAAGAAAAAAAAATTGTAATTCTTGTGGGGGAAACAATTGACCGTAAAAGCAATGTGCCAAATGGCAGAATGAATAGGTGTCATTTCCGTGCGGAAATGAGCGATCGATCACTATATCTATATATACATATTCCCTGTAGGAGCATATCCGGACCAATAAAATTAAATACTTTGGTATATGTTCCTGACCGAGCAGATATTATGTATGTGAATATACATATATATATAGCTATATATGTATATGCGCATCTTGCTCCTAATACTTTGACACCCCATTTTCTGACAAGTCTTTCTCTAGAGGGTGTCTCGGGGCCACTTTTAGGGTGTTTTTGCTTCCTCGATAAACCCAGGGGCATTTACCATCTGCTTTTCATTACCTGTAAAGAAAAAACTGTCCTACACCTGGATTTATAGACTCTGCCAAAAATGTTTACAAAAAATTATGAAAATTTTTTTTTTTATAGAAAAATTCAAGAAAGTATTTTAGAATATAAAATAATTTTGGGTTATGTGTTGAATACACTCATCTTTCAGTAATTGAACTTTCCATGTATTTTTTATACTTTTTTTAAACCAAATTTGAAGAAATTTGAACTAATTTGAATCATTTTTTGCTGTTTGGAATTATTTTGAACTAATTTCAGCAATTTTGAACCATTTTTGCTACTTGAAACTATTTTGACCCAATTGTAACTATTTTCAAACAATTGGCACAATTATGCCCTTTGCTTCGAACTATTTAGAACTATTTTTGCTATTTGGAACTATTTTGAACTAATTTCAACTATTTTGAACTAATTTCTCTATTTTAAACTAATTTGCACTAATTTTACCTTTGCTATAAACAATAGTCAACTATATTGAACTATTTTTGCTATTTGGCAACTATTTTGATCGAATTTAAACTATTTTGAACCATTTTTGCTATTTGAAATAATTTTGAACTAATTTCAACTATTTTGATTAATTTTTGCTACTTGAAACTATTTTGAACCATTTTTGCTATTTTGAACTATTTTTAAACAATTTGCGCTTTTTTGACCTTTGTTTTAAACTATTTAGCATTATTTTTGCTTTTTGGAAAATATTTTGAACGAATTTCAACTATTCTGAACTACTTTTGCTATTCGGAACTATTTTGACGCAATTTCAACTAAATTGAACTAATTTCTCTATTTTAAACCAATTTGCACTAATTTTACCTTTGCTATAAACAATATTCAACTATTTTGAACTATTTATGCTATTTTGAATTATTTTAAACTAATTTCATCTATTTTGAACCATTTTTGCTATTTTGAACTATTTTCGACCAATTTGCGCTTTTTTGACCTTTGTTTTGAACTATTTAGAACCATTTTTGCTATTTGGAACTATTTTGAACCAATTGCAACTATTTTTAAACAATTTCCACTCTTCTTACCTTTGCTTTGAACTATTTCGAACCAATTTTGCTATTTGGAAACTATTTTGATTGAATTTAAACTATTTTGAACCATTTTTGCTATTTTGAACTATTTTTAAACAATTTGTACTTTTTTGACCTTTGTTTTGAACTATTTAGAACCTTTTTTGCTATTTGGAACTATTTTGAACCAATTGCAACTATTTTTAAACAATTTCCACTCTTCTTACCTTTGCTTTGAATTATTTAGAACTATTTTTGCTATTTGGAAACTATTTTGATTGAATTTAAACTATTTTGAACCATTTTTGCTATTTTGAACTATTTTTAAACAATTTGCGCTTTTTTGACCTTTGTTTTGAACTATTTAGAACCATTTTTGCTATTTGGAACTATTTTTAAACCAATTTAAACTATGTTTAATCAATTTAAACTATTTTGACGTTTGCTTTGAACTATTTTGAACCATTTTTGCTATTTGGAACTATTTTGAACGAATTTCAAATATTTTAATCTACTTTTGCTATTCTGAACTATGTTGTAATTATTTTATACCCATTTAAACTATTTCGAACCAATTTATCGAGAGTCTACTGCATTATAAGCATACAGAAAAACAAATATCGACCAGAGTATTAATTTTCTTTAATAAACTCAATTAAAAAAAAAATTCTCCTTCCCCCTTAGAATTGCAATAATAAACAAAAATACACCCCCCATCCAGTCAATTAAAAACCCTATCCCTTTTAATTAAAAAAAACAAAAAACGCCGAATATTTTGTTACAAAATATTAACACACAAAATATAATATATAGAATATTTTAATACGAAAAAAAGGAGAGAAACAAAATTTTTTCAAAAAAAAAATAGAAATTGAAAAAATAGAAGAATGAAGAAAAAAAATGCTAATGGTAAAATGAAAAAAAAACAAAAGGGGAGAGAAAAATATGCAGAATTTCGAGAATGATGTACTATGTATATCGATCTGATATGTGTATGTATATAGGCACACATATAAATATGTAATAAAATATTGCGTTGAATTAGAATCGAATAAAATAAAAATGGCGTGATATTGAATCCTGCAGGCGAAGCAGGAACGTAAACGCAGTTTTTTTTTTCTTTTTTTTTTAAATTCCGCAGTTGCCTCTTCCCTCTGCAAGCCAATGTAAACCAATCGGGCTCCCCGACGTCCATATTCTACGTTAATTATTTTTATTCACGGCTCTGTGCAGAGGAATGCTTTTGGTCCATACTTTATGCACATGCTCTAACACGCATGCATTTCACACGCATACGTCTATAAATATGCATGTATATATACATACCTGCACATAACTATATATATATATATATATATATATATATATATATATATATATATATAGTTAGGTATATATATAAAAAAATATAGTTCTATATAGTTATATTCATCCATATATAGTTATATTTATCCTTATATAGTTATATATCCATATATGGTTATAAAAATAAATATAAGTAAACTTGGGTATGTAGTTTAGTTTTTAATATAATAAATACAAAAATAGTGTATATAGGTATATATTTTATTTTTTAATGTATATATACGTATGGTTCATATGTATATATACAAGCCATATGTGCGCATTCTCGCCAAACTGTGCGGGTTCGTCAAATTTGCACTTTTATTCGTTTACGGCACACAAACGCGTTCAACATTTCTACCTCTCATCGTATATTTGCGCTTACATTCGTCGCTACAAGTGCGCACGTCCTGGAGAATTAATCCTTTATTCATGACCTCATACACAAAAAAGGGTCGAATTTTGTTACAGCAAAAAAAAAAAATATACAGTAATATTGTTTTCCAAAAAAAAGAGAGAAATAAAAAGAAAATTTTTTTAAATTATTAGTAAATTAATTATAGTACACCACGAAAATTACAATTCGTAATTATAAAAGTATTATAAACTATTTTTGCCATTTGGAACTAAAAATATCAATAATTTATAAATTATAAATAATAATATAATAACTATTATAATAAAATTAATAAACAGTATGGTTATTAAATAACAAAATTAATGAACACACAATTTTTCTAAGGATATCAAATTAAGACAAGAAAATAATCAAAAATGTTGTGAAGCAACATTTTTATTCGATTTTTGTCTCAGTTTGATATCCTTAGAAAAATTGTGTCAGTATAATTTAAAAAAAAAAATTTTTTTTAAACTAATAATTGACTGGAATATTTTTTTCCTGAGACAGAGAAATAATTGACATGGAATATATTGAAGGTATTTTGGGAAGAAGTTGCTCTCGGGG
This sequence comes from Leptopilina heterotoma, assembly GCF_015476425.1. Taxonomy (NCBI): domain Eukaryota; kingdom Metazoa; phylum Arthropoda; class Insecta; order Hymenoptera; family Figitidae; genus Leptopilina; species Leptopilina heterotoma. The sequence goes on along the minus strand of NW_025111191.1, from coordinate 1,306,235 downwards.
TATAAGATTATTGTGAGCAGGGAGGACGATTAAGGACTCGATTGCACACCCGATTTCTCGTGTAGTTTAATTGTTTTCGAAATAGTTGGCCTCGTGAAGGTGTTCGGATTGGAAAATTAACTCCCAGCCATGTAGCAGCTGTGGTCAGAGAGGAGATCGAGCAAGAAATAAATTAACCAGTGAATTCAGTTCAAGAATGTCCAACCCCCCTTCTTGCTAAAGCCGCACCACCCCCATTGGGACCACTCAGAAACTATTTCCCAAGTATACCGAGCGAACCTCCATATAGAAATCTTGTACATGTATATATGTATATGTATTTAGTTATACACTTTTCCGAAATCGGTTTCCATTCGATTAGATATATAAGAAAAAAAATTATTTACATGAATAGACTTTTCAGATTTTATTTCTTATTATATTATTTATAAATAATGAAATCAATACTGTTTTTAAACAAATTGGACTATTTTGACCTTAGCTTTGAAACTAATTTAAACTATTTTGAACCATATTTGTTATTTGGAGTTATTTTGAACTAATTTCAACTATTTTGAACCATTTTTACTATTTGAAACTATTTTAAACCAATTATAACTATTTTTAACCAATTTTCACTAATTTGATTATTTAGAACCATTTTTGCTATTTGAAACTATTTGTAACCAATTTCAATTATTATCTACTATTCTTAATTATTTTGAATTTTTTTTGCTGTTTAAAAACTATTTTATTTGAATTTCAACTATTTGGAACTAATTTCTCTATTTTGAACTATATTAAACTATTTTTAACCATTTTCTCTATTTGGAAATATTTTGAACTAATTTCAACTATTTTGAATTACATTCAACTATTTTGAACCATTTTTGCTATTTGGAACTATTTTAAACTACATTACACTATTTTGAACTAATTTCAACTATTTTGAACCATTTTTGCTATTTGGAAATATTTTGAACTACATTAAACTATTTTGAACTAATTTCAACTATTTTGAACCATTTTTGCTATTTGGAAATATTTTGAACTACATTAAACTATTTTGAACTAATTTCAACTATTTTGAACCATTTTTGCTATTTTGATCTATTTTCAACCAATATGCACTATTTTTACCTTTGCTGTGAACTATATTAAACTATTTTGAACCATTTTTGCTATTTGGAAATATTTTTAACCAATTTGTGCTCTTCTGACCTTTGCTTTAAATTATTTAGAAATATTTTTTCAATTCAAAAAACTATTTTGACTGGATTTCAACTATTTTGAACCATTCTTGCAATTATAAACTATTTTTAAACAATTTGCACTTTTCTGACCTTTGCTTTAAACTAATTACAACTATTTTTGCTATTTGGAAAATATTTTGAACTAATTTGAATGATTTTGAACCATTTTTGCTATTTTGAACTATTTTTGACCAATTTGCACTATTTTTACCTTTGCTGTGAACTATTTTCAACTATTTTGAACCATTTTTGCTATTTGGAATTATTTTTAAACAATTTCCACTCTTCTGACCTTTGCTTTGAACTATTTGGAAACATTTTGACCTATTTTGAACTATTTTTAAATAATTTGCACTTTTCTGACCTTCACTTTGAACTATTTAAAACTATTTTGAAGCAATTTTAATTTTTTAAACTAATTTTTCTATTTTTATCTATTTTAAACTGCTTTTATTCAATTTGCAATATGCTGAATTTGTTTTAAACTATTTAGAACCAATTTGCACTATTCTGTTCTTTACTTTGAACTATTTAGAACTACTTTTGCTATTTGGAAGTATTTTTATCCAATTTCAACTATTTTTAAAAAATTTGCACTATTCTGACCTGTGACTTTGAATAATTATTTACTATTTTTAATTTTTTTGCACTAGTTGTGCTATTTTTAAACTATTTTAAACTAATTTTAATTAATTTGATCTATTTTTGCTATTTTGAACCAATATTAACGAATTTGCACTATTATGACTTTTGCTTTGAACTATTTAGAACTATTTTTGCTATTTTCAAACAGTTTTAACTATTTCCATCTTTGCTTTGGATTATTATCTACTATTTTTAATTATTTTGAACTAATTTTGCTAGTTTGAAACTATTTTGAACTAAATTCAACAACTTTGATCTATTTTTGCTATTTGGATCTTTTTTGAACTATTTTAAACTATTTTGAACTTTTTTTGATATTTTTAATTATTTAAACCTGAATTTGCACTATTTTTACCTTTGCTTTGAAATATTTAGAACTATTTCTTGCTATTTGGAACTATTTTGCACTAATTTCAACTACTTTAATCTTTTTTTTTTCTATTTGGAACTATTTTGAACTAATTTAAACTATTGTGAACTTTTTTTCTCTATTTTTCTCTATTTTGAACTATGTATTTTAAACTATTTTAATTTTTTAGAGTTCTAAATCGAAACTTCTTTGACTTTTGTATTGATCTATTTTCAATTATTTTGAATAAAGGAGAAAGAAAGCTCTCTCTTTCTCTCTCTCTTACTTTTTCTCCTTTTCTTTTCCTCTCTCGCAGCCTCTCCCTCCCTCCCTCACTTTTTCACTCTTGTTTGCTCGTTTTCTACTTGAACAATTATTATAGAGCCCATCCCTATTCTTTCCGATGGCTAGGCTCAGCCTAAGAGCTCTCTTTGCAACGGCCATCACGACCCACATACGTAACACAACTCTTATAACATGGTACTTTATGTCATGCAAGTAGTTGCGAAGGACGATTACAGTTCACGTGGGATGACGTATTGTTTTTATTGTTATCATACTTTTTTTACCCACTGCAAATAACATTACTCCATTTACTTTTGTTTCTTTTATTTTTTCATCAAACTTCTCCGCCTTTTTCTCTCATCCATTCCTTTATTTTTCCATTATATTTAGTCTTCTTTTCTCAATAAAAAAAAATTTTCTCCAAGTTTGTCCCAGTTCTGCAAATATTAATTCTATGGAGAAAATAAAGTATGAAATTCGCTATAGAGAATCGAATTCGAAAAAGAAAATTAAATATTCAGTATTTAGTAATTTAAATTAGTGGATATTGAGAAATTAAATTTATAAACAATTTTTATAAATTACTTAGAATTAGAATTTATGATAGTTAATTAATTTTTTTTCTTCTTCCATGAAATTAGTGAAATGTCATCAACTTTTAATTTAATTACTAATTTTCGAATTGAGAGCTTCTTGAGAACTTGATTTTGCAATTTTCGACGTTTAGAAAAAAATCCTTCCCTTTCTGTCTTTTTTTTTTTTTGAAAACTCGTCGAAAATTCACTTGATCCTTGATGAAAGAATGTAAGCGGCTCAAAAATGTGGATGCACGAATGTCTGAAGGAGAAAAAAAAGAGAGAAAGCATAAAAGGTGGGCGGCCAATGCTCTTCAAGAAGGGAAACAAATTTTACAAGCAAGCGGTTAAAACTCACTTTGAAAATGGAATTGACTCGACTTTTGAAAAATCCCCTTCATCCACAATCTCGTAACATCCCAAGTATCCTGTATCTACACGATGTATATCATCTTTTCTGCAATTGTGAGAAGCTACTTCTCTGGAAATTTGAAAAATTTTCAAGTACGCTTTTCTATTTTCTTTTTTTTTCTCTCCTCATTCTTGAAAATATTCTGCAAATAAATCGACTCTAAAAAGTCAAAATAGTGCCATAATTGATTTAGAGTAGTTCAAAATAGTTTTAAAATGTTCAAAAATAGCAAAAAAAATAAAAAATAAAGTTCAAAATGAAGCAAATAGCGAAAATAGTTCAAAAAAGCTCAAAGTAAGAGAAAAAAATAATAAAATTTTTAGAATAAGGATAAAAGAGAGAAGGGGGTGGAGAGAGTAAAAGAGAAAGAAAGAGTAAGAGAGAGAGAGAGACAAAAAAACTCTCTCAACCCTGGAAAAGAGTCTAAGAGAAAGAAAAAAAAGAAGGAAGGAGACAGTTGAATGTAAAAAGGTATATAGTCGAGATGGGAGTCAAATCAAAAGGGGAGAAATGGTATATATGGATGAGAATGAAAAGTTTGACCGGACGCAGCAACTATACAATGCAATGCGAACCACTCGCCAACCACGTTCAACCACCCCGTAATCTACCCCCATTGTAGAATCAATCAATATTGTTTTACATCGCGAGACGCGAGACGCTCTCCCTATATGCCAAATACAATTCCACATTTTTTAATGCATTAGCCAATCACGGGGAAGTTTTCTTTTTTTTTCCACACTTTTTTTTATTCCATCTTTCATCTCCTACTGTGCCTCTTTTACAAGTATTTCTAATTTCCTTATAAGCAAATATTTATTAAACAAATATTCTCGACTCATTAGCCTCATTATTGAGACTATTTGGAACTTATATAAAAAAATTTTAAACCAATTTGCCCTTTGCTTTGAACTATTAAGGACTATTTTCACCATTTGGAACTATTTTAAACCAATTTCAACCAATTTCAACTATTTTGAACTATTTTTGGAAATTTTAAACTGTTTGAAACGTATGTGAACTATTTTGAACTAATTTAAACTATTTGGAACGAATTTGAACTACTTTGAACTAATTTTAACTATATGAAACAAATTTCAACTAATTTAAACTATTTGAAACGAATTTGAACTACTTTGAACTAATTTTAACTATATAAAAAAAATTTCAACTATTTTGAACTAATTTAAACTATTTGAAACCAATTTGAACTATTTTGAACTAATATAAAATATTTGAAACGAATTTGAACTATTTTAAATTAATTTAAACTATTTTAAAGCAATTTGCACTATTCTGACCTTTGCATTGAAATATTTAGAACTATTTTTGTCATTTGGAACTAGTTTGAACTAATTTCAACTATTTTAAACTATTTTTGCTATTTGGAACTATTTTGAACCATTTTTGCTATTTGGAACTATTTTTAAACCAATTTTAAATATTTAAAATTACTTTCTCTATTTTACACGAATTTAAACTATTTTGAACTATTATAAATTATTTAAAATCAATTGGTACCATTATGACCTTTGCTTTAAACTATTTAGGACTACTTTTGTCATTTGGAATAATTTTGAACCAATTTCAACTATTTTGAACCATTTTTGCTATTTAGAACTATTTTGTGAACCAATTGCAACTATTTTAGAACATTTTGATCTATTTTGACCTTTGCTTCGAACTATTTTGAACCATTTTTGCTATTTGGAACTATTTTTAAACCAATTTAAACTATCTTTAAACAATTTAAAGTTTTAAACTATTTTGACGTTTGCTTTGAACTATTTTGAACAATTTTTCCTATTTGAAACTATTTTTAAACAATTTGCGCTCTTCTGACCTTTGCTATGAACTATTTAAAAATATTTTTTCTATTTTGAACTATTTTAAACTATATTTCCTATTTGAAACTATTTTGAACTAATTTTTCTACTTTAAACTATTTTAAACCATTTTGCACTACTTTCACTTTTGCTGTAAACTATTTTTAACTATTTTGTATTATTTTGAACCATTTTTGCTATTTGGAATTATTTTAAATTAATTTAAACTATTTTGAACCATTTTTGCTATTTGGAATTATTGTGAACTAATTTCAACTATTTTTAACTCTTTTTTTTATTTGAAACTATTATGAACTAATTTGAACTACTTTGAAATCATTTTAAACTATTTTAAACTATTTTAAACCATTTTAAACTATTTTAAACTTTTTAAACCAATTTTCACTATTATGACCTTTACTTAGAACTATTTAGAACTATTTTAGAAATTTGGAATTATTTTGAAACAATTTTATCCATTTTTGCTATTTGCAACTATTATGAACTAATTTTTCTATTTTAAATTATTCAAAATAAATTTGAATTATTTTGAAGAATTTTGAACTATTTTTAACGTATTTGCACTATTTTGACCTTTGCTTTGAACAATTTAGAAATATTATTTTACTGTTTGGAATTTTTTTTTATCGATTTAAAACTATTTTTTTTATTTTAAACTATTTTAAACTAATTTGCACTGTTTTGAACTATTTTGAAACATTTAGAACTATTTTGAAGTAAATACCATGGTATTTACTTCATTAATTAACTGCATTTAATTAACCTAAATATAAATTATTTAATATAAGTAAATATTAATTGGATAATAATAGACAAATAATCGGTTATTCGAATCATATAAATTTTTATCAGTGTTTAATAAATAAATTATATAAATAGAAGAATAATTAATTATATAAATATACAAAAAGAATAATAAATAATATAAATATATAAAAAAATAAATTTTTTTATGCTAAACAAATAAACAAATAAAACAAATAAAAATGAATCATAAGCACACAAAATATGATAAATAGCAAATTTTTTTTTCTTTTTTTTATTTGCAAAGTTATCAATTGTCTTTTGCAGGTAAATTATTTAGTACTCGATTCCTGCAATTTTTGAGTATTTTGTTACACTTTTGATTCTTTTTTGCTGATGTAATAACTGATTGTTATTGAAATACAATTTTTTTTCTGCAAATTTCTTTATATTTATTGCAAATTTCTCTTAAGTTGTTTACAATCCTTTTTCTATGATCTAAATTACCCTCGAATATTCGATTGCCTAATAGTGATAAACCTACAATTTTTTTCCTTTTTTATTACTTTTTCAAAAAAGTCCTTGTTTTTATTTTCAGGAATTGCGGATTCATTTTCACCTCCTGTCGATAAGTCTCTTGTCAATTATTAAAAATTATTTAGTTTCTAGCTGTAAATTTGCGTAATTTTTTTTAAATATTAAATTGATTTTGATCAGATTTTGTATATTATTAAAAAAAAGGATTAAATTAAGGAAAAAAAAATTCAAAAAATGGAAATTTGATTTTTGAAAGAAGAAAAAAAAATGAGAATGGGAAGATATGAAGAACGCGAGACAATCTGTTTCCTGTTCGGTTGGCGACGTCGGCTCACCCACGCGCGATGACGCTGAATCAGGATTCATCTCCCTCTTTAATTATCCTTCTCCCCTTTTCTCGCTACTCTTCTTTGCCTCCGTCATTTTTCTTTTATGTCAACAGAAAAAAAAGAAAAAAAAAAAAATTACAGAAAGTCCCCCGGTCTTCGATAAGAAATTATCTTCGAGAGCACACTTCTTGGTTGTGCGGCGCAGGAACCGGAAATCACTTAAAACGATAAAAACAATATCTCACAAGACAACTTTTTTCTCTCTCTTTCTCTCTCTCTTTTAAAACAGTCTGTCTTTTTCTCTCATTCTCATTTTTGCAAAAATCCGTAATATTTCAATTTTTCTGTATTTTCACTTTAATTTTTAGTTTCTTTGCGGGTTTCAATTATTTTCGGTTTTCAATAAATAATTAATAAATAAATAATACCTGTATTTATTTTTTTATTTATTAAATAAATTAATGAATAAAATAAATATTAAAAAATATAATTATTAAGAAAAAAAAAATTACAGAATTTTAATCGGTATTTAATTTTTTGATCATCTGAAGAAATTGTTTACTTTAATCAAAAAAATTTTGGACAGCAATGTATTTATTTGGTTGATTCATGCAAATGGAGGGGGAGGGGGGTAAAAAGGGAAGTAAAAGGAATTAAAAAAAAAGAAAATAGAGAAAGAAATTAAAAAAAAAGAAAATAGAGAAAGAAATTAAAAAAGAAAATAAACAAAGGAAAATAGAAAATAAAATAAAGAAAAATAAAAAATAAAGAAAATGAAGAATAAAAAAATTTGTTCATGAAAAAATCCACTCCAGCTTAGTATTACATGACAAAACTCTTTGAGGAACAAAGTATTTACCTGAATACATATCACGTTTGAGTGAGAGCCTTGACGGCATCCTGTGCTCACGGCGTTGATTAATCTCTCGTTCGATACCCAGCGTTATATTATAAGCGAGGTGGGGGAGTGTGGGGGGGGAAACGATGGGGAACGGTAAGGTAGTTGATGATTGGTAGCATATGGAGAAGATGAGGGCGAGAGGTAAAAGGAGAGGACGTCATACAACTCGATTTGTGGACGAGAGGAGGGAAGAGGGAAAGAGAGTGAGAGAGGAGAGAAAAAGAGAATAGAAGAAGAGACGAGAAGAAAAGAGAAGAGAAGATAGATTGAAGAGAAGGGAAGGGAGGAGAAGAGAAGAAAAGGAGATTACTCGCGAAACAAGTCATCGTGAGATCGCGACTGGTATTTTTTTTTCTTCTTTTTTTTTTTTGTTGAAGGAGGAGAGTGGGAGAGGCGGATAAAAAGGTGGGAGAGGTAGAAAAAGGAGGTGGAGGTTAGGAAGCGCTAAATGGCCGACGTGAATGGCGACTTCAACAATAGAATTTGCAAACATTCTTCCTGAATTATATCGAGAGAGATATATATATTCACTTCATCGTGATCGTTAATAGAAACACACCGGATCTTCGCTCACTGAATCTCCAGTCGATCATTCCTCTATTTTCTGTTTAATTGTCAATTCTCAATATCAATTATATATCGAATCGCAGAAAATAAAAAAAATTCTTCGCTCCATTATTATACAAATTTGCCTCTTCTAATTGCCTCATGTTTTGTATTTTAAATAACTCGGCGTAGTTAATTTATTTTCTATTCACAATATTTATGGTTGTAATGTAATTAAACAATTATATTAATTAATAGTTCATTAGTAAAGAATATATTAATTAATAATATTCAAAAAGTTGTAAATATGCCGAAAAAATTAATGTATTCAAGGTTGGACCTCATAGTCAGGGTACAATCCTGACTATGTGGTCCAATTTTGACTACATTTATTTTTTTCTGACCCTGATTAATATTATACAACATTGTATAATAATAATGCTAAAAATAATAAAATTTGAACTGTTTTTAAAACTATTTTTATCCAAATTAAAATATTTTAAACTAATTTCAATCATTTTCAAAAAATTTACGACTATTTTTGCTATTTCAAACTATTTTGAACCAATTTCAACTATTTTGAACTATTTTAGGTATTTGGAACAATTTTAAACTAATTTTTCTATTTTAAATTATTTAAAACCAATTTGCACTATTTTGACCTTTGCTGTGAACTATTTTCAACTATTTTGAACTAATTTAAAACTATTTTGAACCAATCTTAACTATTTTTAAACATTTTGCACTATTTTGTCCATTACTTTGAACTTCTTAGAACTATTTTTGCTATTTGGAAATATTTTGAACAAGATTAAACTATTTTGAACAATATTTGCTATTTTAAACTATTTTGAACTAATTTTTCTATTTTAAACTATTTTAAATTTATTTGCAGTATTTTTACATTTACTGTGAACTATTTTCAACTATTTTAAATTATTTTGAACCAATCTTGCTATTTGGAAGAATTTTTAATTAATTTCAATAATTTTCAAAAAATTTTCACCAATTTGTACTATTCTGACCTTTCCTTTAAACAATTTTCATTCACTTTCAACTATTTTGAACTATTTTTGCTATTTGAAGCTATTTTGCACTAAGTTTAACAATTTTCATTTGCTTCGAACTATTTTGAATCAATTTCAACTATTTTTGCTATTTATAATTATTTTGAACTATTTTTGCTGTTTAAAACTATTTGTAATTAGTTTCAACAATTTTCATAAATTATTAACGAATTTAAACTACTCTGAACAATATTGAACTAATTTAAACTATTTTAAAAACCATTTTTGCTATTTGGAACTATTTTGAACCAAATGCAACTATTTTTAAAGAATTTTAACTATTTTACCATTTGCTTTGAACTATTTCGAACTATTTTTGCTATTTGGAACTATTTTGAACTAATTTAAACTTATTTTGAACTAATTTCTCTATTTTAAACTATATTTTAATATTTTGAATCAATTTTCACTATTTTGAATTTGCTGTGAACTATTTGAACTATTTTGAACCATTTTTGATATTTGGAATTATTGTGAACTAATTTCAATTATTTTGAACTATTTTTGCTATTTGGAACTATTTAGATCTAAGTTAAACTTATTTTCAACTAATTTTACTATTTTAAACTATATTTTAAATAAATTTGCACTATATTGACATTTGCTGTCAACTATTTTGAACCATTTTAAATATTTAGATAATTTTGACCTTTGCTGTGAACTATTTAGAACTATTTTTGCTATTTGGAATTATTTTTGAACCAATTTCAACAATTTTAAGCTATTTTAAGCTATTTTTGCTATTTTGAACTATTTTGAAATTTTTTGAACTATTTTGAAATTTGTTGAACCATTTTGAATTATTTTGAACTATATTGAAATTTTTTGAACTATTTTGAAAAATTTTTAACCAATTGGATTCAAAATTTACTTAATCAGTTCTTAAGCCTAAAAATAGACTAATTTTTAATCAATTTACTGTTAATATGTTTTATTCTTAACTAAACTTTTAATTTCAACTTTTAATATTAACTAAACAGTAAAAATGAAGTCTGAAACCGTTAGGTTTCAGATTTTATTTTTCCTGTTTTATTAATATTTATCGATTGGAAAAATCGTCGAATTACAAATTTACAAAGATTAATTAAATAATTCATATATAATTCTATGATAAATATATATTCGAGGAATGAAATATACGTATAATGAAATAATTTCGAATTTGATAAACTTGATTAGAAATTAGAATCCGATTGTATATAAAGATGTGAAGAAAATTGTATATGTGTTTAATCAATTATCTAATCCAAAGGATTTCGTACATCCTGATTTGAAAGGGGGCTTATGCGGTAACATATGCGTATGCAAGATTACGTGACGCATGTGTCATGCGGTTTGCGAGACGTCGTACTTGACACGTGAGAACGATTCCACGTCTGACAGTCGTTATCGAATCTGAGGCTTTTCCGGTTGGCGATACACCACTTAAAACTAAAAATTCCACATATATAATACTATATTGATTCGTCCAACAATCGTTATTTGCATTTTGCGACATTCGTTTTGAGAAAAAAAAATTTTTTTTTTCTGTATTTTTTTTTTTAATGGAAAAACAAATTAGAAAAAAATAGTTTTATTCGAATTTATGATTAACTATAAGTAGTAAATAAAAGAGAAAATAAAAGAGATTAGTAAATAGAAGAAGAAAATAAAAAATATAAAATTAAATGTTAGTAAATAAAATAGAAAATAAAAGAGATTAGTAAATAGAAAAAGAAAACAAAAAATAGAAAATAAAAAACAAAATAGAATAGAGAATAACAAATCAGAGAAAAATTGTCTTTGTGAAGAAATTCTTCATTCGTCTTGCCCATTAAATACAACGCGTTGTAAATATTCAAAGACTCGAAATTTATACCAACACACATACACAATATGGGGAATTGGATCAAGCGAAAAAATACATTTACTCTTGCCTCATGTTTTTTTTTTTTTTTGAGAAAAGTAAAGATTTCTCAAATATAAAGAGAAGACATGGAAAAAAAAGAAGGGAAAAAAGAATGTAAAAATAAAGAGAAGACAATTACTTTGAACGGATGGTTTGTTTGTTGCGGTATATATGAAAGTGTGAGAGAGGGGTTGGAAATCAATTAAGTGAGATATGAGAGAGAGAGTGAGAGATAGTAAAGAGAGAGGGCCGCCTTGTATGATAATGCATTGTAACCTCAACGTTGAACGATACAGTAAAGGAAGAGTCAGATGATAAATCGGGAGAGGATGGTTCTTACTTTGCATTCCTTTGTGGGAAAAAAAACCCTCCATCTATCGTGTGGCTTGTCGTCAGTTCACTCTCTCCTCCTCCTCCACCTCCTCTCAGCATCCTTCGTGTACATCTTCCTCGGGTGCCCTCTTCAAACTTGAACTAACGCCCGAGGTTTTAATGCACTTGTCTACTTGAGATGCGTTTCATAAAGACACGTATATTCCGAATGCTGTTGAACGTGTGTCTCTTTCCTCCCCCCCCCTTCACTTCTTTTACCCCCTTCTTGTCAAGTGCTCTCCTTTCTGTTACTCTCTTTCTTTCTCTCTCTCAAATGAGAAATAGAGTTTCAGAAATAAAAAAAAAGTGAGTATAGACTCAAAGAATTTTCATGAAAGGAGAAAAGATGATAAACTCATAAAAGGAAATGAAGGAAAATCTTATTCTCTTTATTTTTGTATTTTTTCTTCTTTATAAAGTGAATATGGGAAAACAAAAAGAATAAGAAGAAGAAGAAGAAAGAAGAAAATAAAAGAGAAGATATTTTGTCTTCTCTTGTTAAAATGGGTAAACAAAAAGAAAGAGAGGAAAAATAAAATCAAAGAGAATAAGGTGAAAGAAAGAGAGAAAAATAAAATTAAAAGAAAAAAGGAGCGAGGACAAAACAAAATGAGAGGAAAACAAACAGAAAGAGAGAAAAAAGAAAGAAATTGGAGAAAATGGAAAAAGGATAGAGAAAGAAGAAGAAGAAGAATAAGGAAGAGGAAACAGAAGAGTAAAAGTAAAAGAGACAGAGAGAGAGAGGAAAAGAAAAAAAAGAGACAAAAAGAAAATTAAAGGAAAAAAAGAGCGAGGACAAAACAAAAAGAGAAGAAAAGAAAAAGAAAGAGAGAAAAAAGTGAGAAATTGGAGAAAATGGGAAATAGGATAGAGACAGAAGAAGAAGAAGAAGAAAGAGGAAAAAGGAGAATGAAAGAGGTGGAGAGAGAGGAAAAGAATAAGAAAAGAAAACGTAGAAGAAAAAAAGAGAAAAAAAATTAATGGAAAAAAGGAGCGAAGAAAGAAAGTAAAGAAAACGTAGAAGAAAAAATGAGACAAAAAGAAAATTAATGGAAAAAAGGAGCGAGGACAAAACAAAAAGAGAAAAATCGAAAAAGACAAAAAAGCGAGAAGAGAAAGAAGAAATAATGCAAAGAAATATTGAAAATAAAAGGAAAAGAGAGAGAAAGAAAGAGAAAAACAGAAAAATGAAGAAAAAGCGATAAGTAGAAAGAAAAATGGAGAAAAAATGAGATAGAAGAGAAAACAGAGATTTTGAGAAAGAGAAAAAAGAAAGGATAACGAAAAAGGGAGAAGAAAAGAAAGAAAAATTAGGAGGAGAAAGAAGAAAAGTGAGGTAAAGAATAAAAAATGAGAAGGAGAAATAAAATGTAACAAGAGCGAGAGGAGGAGATGAAGAAAAAGAAAAAGGAATGAAAAATTAGAATGAAAGAAAGAAGATAAAGAGTGAAAAAAGGATAAGAAAATGGATAACAATGAAGAATAAAAAATAATAAAGGATAAGAGAGAGAGAGAGAGAGAGAGAAAATGAAGAAAATAGAAAAGAAAAATTGAGATAAGAAAGAGAGAGAAAACTAAAAATATCCAAAAAAAGGAAGAGAGGAAACGAAAAAGACATGAGAAAAAAGAGAGAAAGAGAAGATTAAAGGATTAGAGAAGAATAGAAAAAAGAAGAATAGAAGGAAGAAAAGAAGAAGAAAAGAAAAGAAACCGAGAAAGAGAGAAAACGGAAAAAAGGAGAAAATAGGAAAAGAAAGAAATGAAAAAGAATGAAAAAAGGAGAGAAAAAGAAGAGAGAGTAGAGGAAGAGGGAGAATAAAGAATAAAATAAAAATAAATAAATAAATAGAAATAAAAAGATAGTGAAAAAGAAAGGAGAAAAAAGTTGAAGAAAAGAAAAAGATATTGAAGAAGGAGAAGAGAAAGAGATGAAGGAGATAAAAAATGGATGCAAAAAGAGAAAAAGGAAAGGAAAACGAAAGATGAGAAAGAGAGAAATAAAAGTAATAAATAAGTGACAGAAAATGGTAAAAACGGACAAAAAAATTTGGAAAAAAATGAAAGAGAATAACAAAAAAGCGAGAAAACTAGTGAGAGGGAAAGAGAGAGGGAAAAAAGGGAGAAAAAACTAGAAGAGAGAGAGAGAGAGAGGGGGGGGGAAGAGAATAAACCAAAGAAGAGAGAGAGTAAAAAAGAGAGAAAACAAAACTAGAGAGAAAAAGAGAGAAAGAGAATGAAAAATGAAGAGAAGAAAAAAAGGCGAAGAGACGAAAATAAAGAAAGATTAAAAAAGAAGAGAAACATTGCAAAAAGAGGAAAGTAAGAGAGAATAAGAAAAAAAGAAAGGAAAAAGGAAACCAGAAATAGAGGAGAAAAAAGAAGGAGAGATATAGAGAAAAAAGGAAAGAAAGAAATAGAGAAAAAAAGAAAGAAAATTAGTGAAAAAGAGAAAACAAGAAATAGAGGAAAAAATAGAAAACGGAAAAGAAAAAAGAAAAGATTGAGAGAAAGAGAGATTGAAAGAGGTAGAGAAAGAAGGAGAGAGGAAAGTAAAGAGCTCGAGAAGAAAGCAACGACCATATACACACATACCTAACGAGATAAAATGCATTTTAAAATTCCCAAGCTTATACACTGCAATGAGAGACAGAGAGGCAAAATGAGTCTGAGATTCACTTTGCACGCACATCTATATAATCCTAAGCGCGTGGGGCATGTTCGTGAGAAAAAAAGAGAAGAAAAAGTGCACGAAGATGAAAAAATAAAAGAATCCATTCTCGGAATAAGAGAGGAAAGCTTTGTCCATCGTGTGCTCATGTAACGTGCAATGAAGTCTTTATCCCCTGCTATATAATATATACATATACGCTATATGCCCTTTGAGGAAAATAATAAAACCACAAAGCCCTCATGATTGTTCATCTCTGGGGATTATTTGTCATATATCCCCGTTTACACGATTATATAAAATCTTCTCAAAAAAAAAAATAAATAAATAAAATAAAATCTTCTTTTCTTATACAACAATCCTCGACAATATTTTCTACTAGCAATCTATATTTTGCGATATAAAAAATCTGTATCTGTAAATATGTTTGTATTTTGTAATTTTTCTCGAAATTTTTATTTGTTTTTTCTTATTCCGAATTCTTTTTTTTTTCTTTCGCCTTTTCTACTTCTTTTCCACGTACAATTTTAATGTCTTCTGGATATAAATAGTTTATAGTTTAATTCAATTTTTTCGACGTCTGACCATTCGCGAGTTGTACTACTTAATATTTATATTTAAAGCCCTTCGATTTTTTTCGACGTTTGACCATTCAGGAGTTATACTACTTAAAAATTAGGACTTCACTTGAGTAAAGTCTCTATATTAAAATATTCACTGTCTGACCATTTACAAGTTGTACTACTTAAAATTTAGGACTTTACTTGCGTAGAGTCTTTATTAAAATTTCACTGTCTGACTATTCGCGAGTTATACTACTTAAGATTAGGGACTTTAATTCACTAAAGCCTATTATTATTATTGAATTTTTTTTCGACTTCTGGACATTCACGAGGTATACTACTTAGGAATTAGGACTTCACTTAAGTCTGTATTAAAATTTCCCTTGTCTGACCATTTACGAGTTATACTTCTTAAAAATAAGGACTTCAATCAAGTCTGTATTAAAATTGTTCCTGTCTGACCATTTACGAGTTATACTACTTAAAATTTAGGACTTTACTTGACAAAGTAATATTACTCTTTTCTAACGTCTGACTATTCACGAGTTGTTCTACTTAAGAAGAAAGACTTCTCTTGAGTAAAGTCTTCTTTAAACAATTCACTGTCTGACCAAAAAGGGTAAATTCCACTTAAATCTGGCTGAGACAATATTTACTACTATTTAGTAGGGAAATATCTAGTCTAAAGTAGAAAATACTATTATAAAGTAGAAAATTTAAATTTAAAGTAGAAAATACTTTTATAGAGTAGAAAATTATAATTTAAAGTAGAAAACACTATTATAAAGTAGAAAATTTTACTTTAAAGTAGAAAATACTATTATAAAGTAGAAAATTTTACTTTAAAGTAAAAAATACTGTTATAAAGTAGAAAATATTACTTTAAAGTAGAAAATACTTTTATAGAGTAGAAAATTATAATTTAAAGTAGAAAGCACTATTATAAAGTAGAAAATTTTACTTTAAAGTAGAAAATACTATTATAAAGTAGAAAATTTTACTTTAAAGTAAAAAATACTGTTATAAAGTAGAAAATATTACTTTAAAGTAGAAAATACTTTTATAGAGTAGAAAATTATAATTTAAAGTAGAAAGCACTATTATAAAGTAGAAAATTTTACTTTAAAGTAGAAAATACTATTATAAAATAGAAAATTTTACTTTAAAGTAAAAAATACTGTTATAAAGTAGAAAATATTACTTTAAAGTAGAAAATACTATTATAAAGTAGAAATCTACTACTATTTAATAGAAAATACTACTGAAAAGTAGAAAATACTTTTCTACATTAAAAAGATGCTACTATTCAGTAGAATATATAATAATTTTTTCCCATCGATTATTTAGAGAGTATAATTATTATTATTTTAAATTAACTCACCTCTCTTGTCTGGTTCTTGCACCAGCCGACTCTCCGTTACGGCGTCATTTGTCAATCTAGAAAAAGAAAAAAATTCTCAATAAGTACGTGAAGCAAAAAATTATTAGTTTCTTAAATTAATAATTTTATTAAATTTAATTAAGTTAAGTTAATTTAATTGAATTTAATTGAAATAAGTTAATTTAATTAAATTTAATTGAATAAAGTTAATTTAATTAAATTTAATTTAATCAATTTGTTTTTACTGAAAACTAATAATTAATATTTTAATTAAATTTAATTTAATCTAATTGTTTGTACTAAAATCTAATAATTAATATTAATCGGAGAAGAATTTAAGGAAATAAAATAGAATTCTTAACTGGGACACCAAAAAAGTAAACAAAAAAAAAAAGAAACTTAAATGACGCGAATGCATAATTGTCGTGTGGAAAAAACAACTCGAAAATCTATGCGCTTTAAAGGGGCCTAAGTTCCGTGACGAAAACAAAGAATATAAAAGAAGGGAGCGATTCTCTCTACGCAATTATCATTATCGTTGTACAGTCATTGCGAAGCAGCCGCACGAAATTGTTTCTCTTTTTCTCTATGTTTATATGCGTTGTTCTCTCTGTTTGTATTTCTTCGAAAGAAAAAAAAAAATTACCAAATTTTTTTCAAAATATTTAAGATTTTTTTTTTTTTTATAATAAATTAAAATTAACACAATTTTCCTAAGGACATGAAATTGAGACAACAAACGAATCAAAATGTTGCAATTTATAAAAAAAAATTATTAATTTATTATTAATTTATAAACAAATAAGAATATCAAATTGAGACAAAAAAAAAGGATCAAAATTATTGCGATACATTTTTCGGTCTCAATTTGATATTCTTTGAAAAAGGGTGTAAAAATTAATAAATAGTATAGTGTATTTATTTATTTATTTAGTAGTGTAATTAATTTTTGTTTCTAAAAAAAATTATTAAAACAAAATAAACAAGACTATATAATAACATTTTTACAATATTGAAAAGAAATGAGATAAAAATCTTACGAGTGAAAAGAAAACGATTTAATTTAAATTTCTCTCTAAATGAAAATCATTCAGACGTGGCTAATTTTTTTTTTTTTGGCGTCAGTTTATTCACGGGGTGACAAAATAAAAAAAAAAGAAGGAAATTAGTGTGAGAAGAGGGCCGGGAATGTAAAGATTGAGAAGAAAGGAGAATTTTTTTTTTTTTTTTTGAATGTGAGAGATGAGAGCACGCGAGAAGACGAGCGCTGGTGACTCTTTATTTTTCTCACGAAGTCGAGGTCCCGGAGTATATAAGAGTTCTTCGCGATGTAATTAGCATGTCTTTACAGAACGTACGAAACAATGGGCACGTGTAATTAGTATGCATCTCGCGGTGGCACACGGTACCCATGGTTCCTCCCCCCTTTTTTTCTCCCTTATTTTCCCTCCCTCCCCCCTCTTTGACACTCTCCTTTAGATTTCAACTCTCTGAATATGATGTTTTTACTTCTCTCTTCAATTTTTTGTCGCGTATCTCTAAAAAAAAACTTTTCCCCTTCTTTATATGTGTGTACACATTACCCCCTTGTGCAGCATCCCGTGAGGCGTTTGCTATCGAAGCCTGTTACGCAGCTCGGTTATAGGAAATTTAATTTTCTATGTAAATATATTAATATCAAGCAGATATAGATGTATAATTACATATTTAGAAGTCTATTTACACATGTGGAATGTAATTACACATATAGAAGTTTTTTTTACACATATAGAATGTAATTACACATGTAAAAGTATTTTTACACATATAGATGTATAATTACACATATAGAATATATTTACACATATAGATAAGTAATTACACATATAGACGTGTATTTTCACAAATAGAATGTAATTACACATGTAAAAGTATTTTTACACATATAGATGTATAATTACACATATGGAATATATTTACACACATAGATATGTAATTACACATATAGACGTGTATTTTCACATATAGAATGTAATTACACATGTAAAAGTATTTTTACACATATAGATGTATAATTACACATATGGAATATATTTACACACATAGATATGTAATTACACATATAGACGTCAATTTTCACATATAGATGTACAATTGCACATATAGAAATATATTTACACATGTAGATGTATATTTACACATATAAGTGTATTTACACATATAAGTGTATTTATTTATTTACAAATATTTAATAATTCCTTTGCCCATTAATAATTACCAACGCAAGGGTTTGTCCCGTTTAGAAGTAAATAAAAATTTCAAATTGAAAAATCAACTAGAAATTGAAAATAAATAAATGACACTTCTTGTACTTTAAATTTCCCGCCTATTTAAATTCGAATCCAGAGTAGTTAGCTCGTTAGTATACTATATTAGTAAATAGAAATTGTGAGTACACAAAAAAAATGTTTATCGCATTTAAAGAAAACGAGTAAAAATGAAAAAACAAAAAAAAAATGGAAAACAATGTGTGTGGGAAAGTGTTGATAATTTTTTTTTTTACACCGTTAAATATCGAAAATGAGAAACGAGGGTTGAAATTGCACAATAATAAACTTCCGCGTGAATGCATTTTGCCGTGATCTGATTTAGGTCAATGTCATGGATCAATGACAAACATTTTCGAATATGGAACGAATATTGAAATTACCGAGCGCAACGAACTTTCTGCATAATGAGTCAAAATTGACTGTATTCGTGTCTGAATACACATATATATGTGTTTATGTACGTATATACATTTGTGCAGAGATCTGGGTTTATATTTATATTATACGCTCCCGTGTGCAATATGTACGTTTAAATGAATGTGTATTTGTATTTTTATATTTATTTTCACATGTGAATGTAGATTTTCACATGTGAATGTAGATTTTCACATATAGACTATATTTACACATATAGATGTATATTTTCACATGTAGACTATATTTACACATATAGATGTTTAATTACACATGTAGACTGTATTTACACATATAAACGTATAATTGCACATATAGACGTATATTTACACATATACATATATAATTACACATATAGATGTATATTTTCACATGTAGACTATATTTACAAATATAGATGTATAATTACACATGTAAATCTATATTTCACATATAGACGTATAATTGCACATATAGACGCATATTTACACATATAGATGTATAATTACACATGTAAATCTATATTTCACATATAGACGTATAATTGCACATATAGACGCATATTTACACATATAGATGTATATTTTCACATGAAGACTATATTTACACATGTAGATGTATAATTACACATTTAGACTTATATTTCACATATAGATGCATAATTACACATATAAACGTATATTTATAGAAATATATATTAAAAATTACACATATATATGTAAATTTATCTACAAATAAATAATAAAAAAAATAAATAAAAATAAAATTTATAAATAATGCACATGTGGATGTATAACTTCACATCTAGATTTATAATTATATATATATATATATATATATATATATATATATATATATATATATATGGAAAGAGAGTGCGAGAGAGATCATTTGGTGATTGAAATTCCGCACTTTTCGAAAGTTCATGAGCGCATGTGTGTTAATGTGAATATTTTCATTTGATTGCTTTAATTAAACTCGTTATCAGGCGTTGACCTTCGAAGTTCACCGACACACACGGCTGTTGCTGTGCATAATACGACCATACGCTCGCCAATTATCGACATTATTAATTGCAACAAATTTCATATTTTTGGTCCCCATATTCCCCAATTCCCCTCGGGCTAAAGCTGACGCCACCGAATAGCGCCATTCAAAAATTCCGATTATAACTTGAATTTTCTATTATTAAAAAAATGGAAGAATGAAAAAACGAAGAAATCATTGGAAATTGATAATTCAAAATTCTTGGGGGAAAAAAATTTGCACGTTCCACTTTTATGATATTTAATTGTTTTAATCAAACTTTTTTTTTTTGCTCCTCTCGATTTTATTATTTAAGCGCTATTTCATCTGTTTAATTGATAATTTTTTTTCTTTGCGAATTAAATTCCGGGTTTTGAATGAAAATTAAATTAATAATTAATTACTTCTAAGATTTTATTGAAGAAACTTAAAAAAAAATTTAATTAATTAATTGGTCGGAATTATTTAATTCGTTAATTAATTACAATCGAAATTAATTATTCGTCAATTATTTAAATTTGCTAATTAATTAAAATTGTAATTAATCAATTTGACAATTATTTAATTCGCTAATTAATTAATATCGTAATTAATTAATTTGGCAATTATTTAATTCGCTAATTAGTTAAAATCGTAATTAATTAATTCGGCAATTAATTAATCGTAATTGTTAATAATTATTAAGAGCAGTAATTAATATTGCTGATTTTACTACATTGATTTAAATAATTAACGCTTAAAATTAGTTTTCTAAGGAATCAAAAATTTTTTTCCAAACTGTTAAAAATTGCATAATTTTTATCAGTTTGGGGAAAAATTTTCAATTCCTTTTGGATTTTAAGAGAACTTTAAAATAGAAATCTCAGACTTTTCTCCCAAGTCTTTCAAGATATAAGGCATTAAGTAAAGCTTTTTTCTGCGAGTACCACTCGTTCTGTATTCTAAGGGCGTAACCTTTTTTTCAGCATTAGTTTAATGTCTTCTTAAAAAAAAAGAAAAAAAAAAAAATGAGACCACTTTGAATAAAACATGTGAAAAAGTATAAAAAATATTTTTCGAAAATAGAAAAAATCGTTTTCGAAATTATAAAAATAATTTTTGAACATATAAAAATAGTCTTTGAAAACAAAATTATTTTTCGAAAATATAAAAGTATTTTTCGAACAAAAAAGTTTTTTTGAAACATAAAAGTGTTTTTCGAAAATTTTTCCTAAACTTTATTTTAGAGAAATTGTGAAAAAGTAATTAAATTTTTTTGTTTCTTGTAAATTTAATGAATCGTGGGCAAAAAAAAGTTTTTATTCGAACAAAAAAGGACAGAATAAAATCACTGGCTTTTCATTTGGGTATGCAAATAAGGAACATTTGTTTCGTAATCTTAGGCACTTGACTCATAAAATACGAATAAAGAGTTTCCGACGACAGGAGGGTGAAGAACAATATAAATACTAAGGGAAAGCAAAATATCTCTATATTATAAATTTTCGAATATTCTCAGAGTGAAAACAAAATTAATTGCTTTCGTTGTCAAAAAAAAAATCTTATTGGGACAAAAAAAAGTTTAATTTTGGTAAATCTTTTAGTGAAGCTTTTTCGTAAATTTTTATTAGCAAAGCTTTTTAGTAAATCTTTTAAGCAAAGCTTTTTAGCAAAGCTTTTTAGCAAATCTTTTTAGCAAAGCTTTTTAGTAAAAATTTTAGTAAAGCTTTTTAGTGATTTTTTTTAGTAAAACTTTTTAGTAAAACTTTTTAGTAAAGCTTCTTAGTAAATCTTTTTTGTGATTTTTTTTTTATTAAAACTTGTTTTAGTAAACATTTTTTTTTCTTAAAACTATAATAAGAATAGAATAAAAAAGAAGAGAATTTTATTTTAAAGCTCATTATTTTTGGGCAAAGTGTCACTTGGAAGGGACGTACTTTTAATCACATTAGGATAGTAATTAGTATTCACATTAAGAAACTCGCATTATCCTTAATATGTGACATTTGGCAGAACTTTTCTCACGAGAATTGGGGTTGACAAAGTTTCAGAAACTTCCTTTCACTAGAACTTCTCCGTTAAGACGTGTCACTATCATCCAAAACTTGCCAAAATTTTGACAACAAACGCCATTCACGATCTCCTCTATTCTCCACTTTTGTCACATTACATAACAATCACAATAATCCCACTTTCATAATTTTATTCAAATCGTACACAATTTCGCGTCTTGGAAAACTTTTCTTCCAGCAGAAAAAAATTTTTTAAAATATGTATAAAAAATTAAGTAAAAATTAAATAAAAATTACATAAAAATTAAATCAAAATTAAATCAAAATTAAATAAAAATAAAATAAAATAAAAATAAAACAAAAATAAAATAAAATAAAAACAAAATAAAAATTAAATCAAAATTAAATACAAATTACATACAAATTAAATGAAAATTGAAAAATAAATTGAAAAAGTAAAAATAAAATAGAGAAAAAGAAAACTTGTCTGTTGGATTTATTACAGTAGGATTTGTTTTAATAAAAGACGTGTAAATAAAATAAGAAAAATAAAATTATATAAAAAATAAAATGAAAAAAACCAAAATTAAGCAAAGAAAAAGTAATAAAAAAGAAGAAATAGGAAAAGTAAAAGAAATTTTAAACAAAAAAAAGACAAGTTGAAAAAAGTAAAAATAAAACAAAAATGTAAAAATATAACATAAAAATAAAACAAAAATAAAATAAAAAAATAATAAAACCAAAAAATGAAAAAATAAAAACAAAAATTGAAAACAAACAAACTTTTTCAAAACACAAAATATTAAAAAATTTACTACAAATTTACTATAAATTAATTCACTATAAAATTTTTAATTAATTTACCATAAAAAATAATTTACTATAAAAAATACAAAAAAGGAAAAGAGAAAACAAAAAAAAAGAAAAAATACAACAAAAGAATAAAACAAAACTGAAATTAAATAAAAAAAATTAACAATAAAACGAAAAGTAGAAAAAATAGAGAGAATAAAAATAGAAAAAATATTTCAAAATATTAAAAAATTTATTATAAAAATGAAAAATATAAAAATGAAACAAATCGCTAAATTAAAAACTACGAATTTCACTTCACATTTGAATATTAAAATATGCAAAACTTGAAGAACTATTTACAAGGATGAAAATCGCAACAAATTACAAACTTTTGATAAATTTTGAATTGAAGATTTGAAATCCAGTGGGATAATATTGTTGGTAAAGTTTTTTGAATGAGAGAGAAATTTTCTGTCACTGTGACTTTACGTCATAGATAACAGTCAAGTTTTCTAATTTCTAAGGGAGATTCAATCTTATCCTCATGGCTAATTGGTTTAGGAAAATTAATTAAGAAGTAAAGAGAGAGACAGAGCGAAGTGGTAAATTAAAGAGAAAAGGGGGAGAGATAGAGAGAAAGAGAGATTTTGCAGTGAATACGAAAGGAAAAAGGGGGAATACGCCAGAGTTAAGATCACTCGTAATGGAGACGCTGAGTTTAATTCCGTCCGATCAACCACTCAAGGCCCTCTAAGCCATCAGTTCCCTCCGTCGCCTTCCGCCTTGCCAGTTCAATCCAATGACCGAAAGGAAGTCACGATTTTACATTCAATTGTTTTTCCGCTTCCCTTCTTTTTTTTCCTTTTATTTTTATTTATTTTTTCTTTTAATTCCGAATTCAACATTTTTCAATCCCTCCTGCTCTCTCCATTCAATCATTCAATTTACGAACTTAACGAAAAGTTCTCTGTTATGGGAAAAAAGAATTTTTTTTTATAAGTTTATAATTATGTCGACAATTAGTTCGAAAATCGTTTATATTAAAAATAAATAAACAATTGTTTATTGTTTTATTTTTTTTTTGTTAATTTATTATTAACTATAATCTATATATAAATATATATAATATTTTTCCTACGAAAATAGATAAAAAAATTCATTAAAATGTCAAGAAAATTATCAATCCTTTAAGTCAAATTTTAAAAGAATAAAAAACACAATTTTAACGTTTCGGCAACTATTTGAAAAAAATTATTTATTACTTTTAATGAATTAATAAAAAATAATTTTTCTATTTTCAATTATTTACCACTTATTGTTATTTATAATTATTCATTGTTTCGATTTTTTCAAACTGTATTTTTTTTACTTTTTTTGCTTTTGGCCCAAAGAGAAGAAATTATCGCAAAAGTTTCTCACTTCGGAAAAATAAAATAAAAGATTCGAAAATAATTTTTACAAACAGTAATTATCCGAAAGTTTTTTGTCCTGCAAGATAAAGTTTTTCAATATTATTTTTGTAATATGTCAAAGTAATGAAAAAAATTTTAGTAAAATTAAAAATCCAATTTTAATGAAAAATTGAAAAGAAGTTGTTCGATAATAAAGGAAAAATTAAATATTAAATAAATTTTTGATGGAAAAATTTTAAAAGTGAATTTTCTTTCTTTTTAGAGTTAATTTTTCTTTCCTGAGAAATGAAATGAGTGCAATGAACCGGTATGAATCATGAATATATATATACAGATAAAGAAAACTGCAAGTGTCACTATCAAGATTTAGTTTCTGTGAGAAAAAAATTGACGACTATCATCAAATATTATAAATTCACCGCGATGTGGTAAATATTTGTTATCTTTTTTATTTATTTTTTTTATGAAGAAAAAAAAATTGTCCTTTTGATCAAACAATAAAGGTTTTTTTTTTTTTTTGGTTTACACACCTTTTTAGATAATTTTACGCGTTTATATTTCAAACACTGACCACTCTGAGTTGCAACGAGCAGATGTTGATAAGAAAACGATCGAGAAAGTTATTATAGACACTGACAGCTGCATTAAATTATTAGAATTTGAATTGTGACTTTTATTTTAATTTTAGGAAATTTTCTTTCAAGTCAAGAAATTTTTAATTTCTTTTTAATTGAAAGAATTTTAAATTTAAATCGAAAATGAATTCTTTCTTTTCAATTAACGAAATTTTATTTTATGAAATAAATTCTTTTTTCTAATTGACAAAATTTTATTTTGTTTTAAGAAAAATCCTTTCTCTTTTTTTATTTATTTACTTGATTAATATTTCGAAAAAATAATACAAAAAAATATTTAAAGAAAGTAATAAAAAAAATTTATTATCAATCAAAATTAATAGAAAATTAATAGAAAAGTAATAGAATATTAATAAAAATAATAATAGTAATAGAAAAGTAATAGTAAATTAATAGAAAATTAATTATTTAGAACAATTAGTAGAAAAAATTACTTCCTCGATTTAAATCGAAAAATTCAAACTAGGAAATAGCGACAAAAGAAATGAATACCAATTACCAAAAAAGAAATAGTAAGTGACAAATTAAATTCTAATAATAAAAAAATGATTAATTAAAAAAATGTTTATTAATATAAAAATGTTCAAAATTATGCAAATGAAAATTAATAATAATGAAAGATAGTTAAAAAACTAAAATCAAAATAACTAATTGGTTTTATAATTTAAAAATATTCTCCGAACTCAATTTCTTTTTTGGAAAATGTCACATAAGTAATAGGAGATGAAAATTCTTTATTGGAAAAATGTCTGACTTAAATTGGTCATTTCTACTGAAATTTAGTGTGTGTTTCTCGCGATTATTTCTTCCTTAATTATAACTTTTGCTCTGCACAGTTTTTTTTCGTTTTTAATATTTCTGGTATTAATTCTTCCCCTTAAGGACTATTATCACTTGAGTAAAATTATGTCTGACTGTATAAAAACCTTTACTACTGACAATCACTTTTATCAGTCTAATTGATTCTTCTAATTTTATTTTAAAACTTTTATTTAATTTTATTACTTTTTTAAACTATTTTTTATATTTTATTTATTTATTTTTATTTATATTTATTTATTTCGTTATTTATTTATTTACACTATTTTTAAATTTCTCGTTCTTAACAGATTTTGTACTTTACACCACTTTTTTTTTGCTTGGAAAAAAAATGAATTTAGATCGACAATGAACTGAGAAAAACACCAAAATTATTCCCCGTCTGACTAAAAACTTGTTTTTCTACTTAAACACTATCGGAATTATTTTACAATAAAAATTAAATATTAAATAAAATAAATTTAATAGGTAATAATATAATATTAAATAATTTTTTTCGTTGGGCTTAAAAATAGTTAAGTGTATGCCTGACTATAACGACTATTACTACTGTCAAATTTATCACTTTTCCTAAGTACAACTATTTTTTTTTTAGTATTTTATTTATTATTTTCCTTTACTATTTTATTTATTTTTTTTTTTTTACTATTTTATATGGATACAATAATATTTTATTTTTCATTACCAACCCTTTTTCGAAATTGAATATTAAAAATGAAATTCTTTTTCAAAAACTTACCCAATTTTTTCCAAAAAAAGAAAAATTCACTCAAACACAATTCACCTAAAATCACAGAATTAATAAAAAAAAATGACAAATCCTCTAAAAATTTAAATTCAATAAGATTATATCTAATTCAGATATTATAAGTTAATTAACGTCACTCATTGCAATAAAAATTTTTATCTGATAAAACGGTTTGTGTCAGTCTGCATAAAGCAAATTGGCAGGAGAATCTAGATAATAGGTCTGACGCGTTATGAGAATGAGGAACAGAAAAAAAATTGCCAACTAAAGAATGGTTGACAACAAAAATATAAAAAAAAGAAAAAAGAGAAAAAAAAGAATAGAAATGAATAGAAATGACAAATTATTAAAACGAATTACAACGATTGATCCTCGAAAATTAATGAACCGTTCTTGCCGTTAAATTGTCGGCAAGTTATTGGAAAATTATTTTAACACCAGACAAACGAAATCAAGTCGCGACAGGAAGGAGAATATTAATGAACTGATGATTTGTAATTTTTTTCCCCCACCCACACCCCTGGGATTGTTCTCCTCTTTTTCTCTTTAGCTGAGTCCGACGGAAGATGTCACAATTCTTTTCAAGTTATATCACTTTTTCTCAATTCTATTTTTAATAATAAGTTGGCGATTCTTTTCTTGAAATTTATCACTTTATATTGTCAATTAAAAAATTGAGATTGAAAATGAAGCGATATAAAAGCAGACGGGAATTAAAAATAATTTAATTATTTATTGTTTTGGGGTAAAAATAAAAAAAAAGAGAGACAATGGAATGGGAATTAAATTTAATTTCTCGGAAGTTTTTAAACAAAGTTGTAATTATTACAATTGTTTATTATTTAGAAATTGTTTAAACGACGAATTTTTTTTTGTTAACTTTGCTAAAAAAACTCTTCGCGTGAGAATACTAAAAACTGCCAGAAAATACTAAAAGAAACTTGGAAAATTTTAGAAAAAACTCAAAAATGCTGAAAATACTAAAAAAAAAAATAGTAAAAAATAGCAAAAATTGATAAAAATAGGTAAAAATGTTTAAATATGTTAACAAATTTTAAGAAATGTTGAAAAATACTGAAATTATTGAGAAAATAATAAAAACTATTAAAAAGTTGTGAAAAATGCGTGAAAGTGATTAAATATGCCAAAGAGAATTATTTTCGAAAATCATAAGTCCGAATTAATTTTTCTTTCCAAAATTCTAATTTCACCGAAATTTTGATATTTAAAGTACAACTTAAAAATATTATAAAAGTTATTTACTTAAAAATAGAGAAGAAACTATATTCACTGTCCTAACTAAATTATTGAAAACACTCCCTATAAGTAACGCGAGTTTCATTTAGTTTCACAATTGCATAATATTAACCAATAAGTTTTGTAATTAATTTCAAAAATAAGTTTTTCAAACCACGTAAAGTTGTGTAGCCAACAAGTTTTGAAACTAAAAATTAAAAAGTTTCGTGATTAAGTTTCGTTACTAAAACCAAAAAAAAAAACAAAAAAAAACAAAAAATAACAAAACTTTTATGTACTTGAGTTTCATTACTGAAAAGTTTTATTAATGTTTTCTAAACAAAAAACTTTCAGCGAATAACTTTAATGACTAAATATTTGAAAAAGTTTCGCTACTCTAATAAGTTTAATGTAAAGAAGACAGATTTGAAAAATATTAAAGTGAGAATAAGATTTTTTGTTAAAATTTTTTGGATATTTCGTATTTTAGATAAAAATGCGGAAATAATGCAAAACAAGTTAAAAATAATTAAAAAGATAAGAATATAAAAGAAAATTCTAAAATTTTTAATTTTTTTTTTAATTTTAATCTTTAAAAGATTCTGAATTAGTAAAAAAAGCCAACATAGTAAAAAAGGGCAAAAATAACTAAAAATTGCAAAAGTATTAAAAAATATACTAAAATAATAAAAAAGCAAAAAAAAATTAAAAAATGCATAAATAATTTTTAAAATGCAAAAATAATAAATGGGAATTAATAATAAATGCTTAAATAATGAAAAAAGCATAAATGATTGAAAATGCGAAAATAATTTAAACATGCAGAAATAATTTCAAAAAATGGATAAAAAAAGACAAAAAGGCATAAATAGTTCAAAAAAATGAACAAAAAATAAAAAAACATAAATAATTGTAGAAAATTACTAAAAGTAAAAAATAGAAAAGATGCTTTTTGTTCAAGCAAAAAAAGCATTTATAGTCTTTGTTATAAAGGAGCTTTCGAATTCACAAACTTAACGAAATTTAGAAATTAATAAAATTCTCTTTTACAATAAATAACTTTACAAGTAACAATTTTTTTTCTCAAATCTTTTTTTTAAAAAATAATAACTGAAGGAATAATTTAACTGGAAGTTGTAAACTTTTCTTCCCGCACTACTTTAACAAAATGTTTTCACAGAAATTAAAATCGAATTTTTATCAAAAAATAAATTGTAACTAAAATTAAAATTACTAAATCGTAAAAAATAAAAAATTAGAATCAGTTTTAGTTAAAAGTTCGTTTTATTTTATTTCTTTATTTATTTTATTTATATTAAAAATTCGAAGAAAAATTGAGTAATTCGCAGAAATTATATGCAAAATATACAAAAGGAGCGAGTAAAAAAATATACGAGTAATATACAAGGAAATAATTATTAACAATTTGTTAACAAACACTGGGTTTTTTGAAAATTAAATAAATTTTACACTTTCGGTATTTAAAGGAAAAAGAAATTTACACACTTGATAATTGATTTTAAAATAAATTATAACACAAAGTTTATTAAAAACAAAAAAAATTATATGCTAGGTAATTAAATTAAATAAATTATATAGACTAAATAAATAAGTTATACACTAGTTTATTGAAAGTAAAATAAATTATACGCTAGTTTATTGAAGCTAAAGTAAATTTTTCAGTAGTTTATTAAAAATAAAATAAAGTAACTCTAGTTTATTTAAAGACGAAATAAAGTATACTCTAGTTTATTAAAAATAAAGTAAAGTATATTTTAGTTTATAAAAAATAAAGTAGAGTATATTTTCGTTTATAAAAAATTAAGTAGAGTATATTTTAGATTATAAAAAATAAAGCAAACTATATCCTATATTTTAAAAACTAAAATAAATTATACACTAAGTAATTAAATTCACAAAAGAAGCTTTTCCTAACAAAGCGATAAATTTCTCTAGAATAGCGAAAGTCGTAAATGAAAAGATTAAAAATTTCGCTAATATAGTGAAATTTGCAGGTGCTTCAGGTGAAACTTTTTTTCCATATTTAAATAAATTATATACTGGATAATAAAATTAAATAAATTATTCACTTATTGTTTAGAACTTAAATAAATTATACACTAAATTTTTTTTAAATTTAAATAAAGTATACAATAATTTATTAAATTTAAATAAATTATACACTAAATTTGTTAAATTTGAATAAATAGTTTTTTTAATAAATTTTTTAACTTTTAATAAGTTATTAAAAATCAAACAAAATATACTTGTTTATTAAAAAATACCAAAAATTATACAATTATAAAACAAAATTACACAGGTAATTAAAAATTAAATAAATTATACACTAGTTGATTAAGTAAAATAAATCATACACTTGGCAATTAAATAAAATAAATTTTACACTGGGAAACTGAATACAATGACGAAAATTAAATAACAATTATAATTTAACAGCAAAGTACAATTTTGCAAAATTAAATCTAAATTAAATAATAAAAAACTATTAACTAAATATACAATAATTATAAACTAAATATACAATAATAATAAAGTAAATATACAGTAATAATAAACTAAATATAAAGTAATAATAAATTAAATATACAGTAATAATAAATTAAATATACAGTAATAATAAATAATCAAGTACACTAATAATAAATAATCAAGTTCAGTAAATAATAAATAATGGAGAAAACACGTCAAAATAGAAAATAAAACTGACGATGCAAAATAAACCGAAAATAAAGCGCAAAAATAATATTCTCAATTTTCTATTTTCTCAATTGTCAATTTTTTTCCAATTATAATCCATTTCTTTCCTAACTCAACTTATTCGGTGAGAAACGAAAAATTTCAAATTCAATCGAAATTATCCTCTAGCCAATAATTTACCTTTCTTAGCTTATCCCTGTCAGTGTATTAAATATCGACAAGAAAGAACACGTGTTGAGCACTTGATTACAAAAGAAAAAAAAATTCCCGAAACCGAAAACTAAGACCCGTTTATCACAACAAGTCTTTCACGGAAGAATTATTATCAATCAACTCCAATCTCCATAAAAAATCCCTTCTCTTCGTTTATAATTCCTTTCTTTACATCAAGAAATAAAATCAACAATATTTCCGTATAATTGACGAAAATTTCTCTAATGCACGTGGTTCACATAAATATTCCACTCGCACACTAACAAAGATTCCAAACACTTGATATTGTTGTTGTTGATGAAGAAGAATTGATGATGATAAAAAAGTCATCAAAAATTCCAGATAATGATGGGAAAAAGTAGAAAATAATTCGAAAAAAGTTTATCAGTCTTTGATAATAATCAAAAAATTATTTTGTTTCAGTATTTATAATATAACACGGAGCACTCTTCTCGTTTAGGTCCTCGCGGAGTGTCTTTCTTTCGACGACGACGACGACGACGACGACGGTCGGTCACCGTATAATCGTGTGCCTTTGACTCGCGCTTAAGTATAGGTCCTTGAAGGTGCACTAGGATAAGTGTGTGTACTAGTGTTCGTGTAACTTGAACGTCCAGGGGGGGGGGAAGAGTGTCTATGTCTGTATATGTGTGATAATTTTCGTTTATGTGTGTATTTATATGTGTCTATGTGCTTGTATTTGTATATGTGCTATGTATTTATATGCACATGTACTGTATTTATATGCACATGTACTTTTATGTGAATGTATTCATGTTCACATGTACTATATGTGAATGTATTTATATGCACATGTACTTATATGTGAATGTATTTATATGCACATGTACTGTATTTACATGCACATGTACTTATATGTGAGTGTATTTATATGCATATGTGTCTATATTTATATGTGTGTATATGTGAAAGTGTGTATGTGTGTGTATAGGTGGCGGGAGCGTGTAGCGGTTTTTTTTTTTTGGTGTTATATTACAAGGTGTGGTACGCGTCTTTAAGTGACTTCGGCCTAGCTGGTCAGCCCAGCAGCTCCGTATGATGAGGCCGCCGCTTTGCTACTGACAGACCTAAAGACCACCCTAACCCTGCAGTCAGGGACGCCCCCACCCCCGTGCCACCCCCGGACCAGGGCCAAGCAACCCTTAGAGCCGCGGGATGCCACCTCCACGGCGGCGGCGCAAACGCACTCTGCCTCCGAGGGTAGTCTTATCCCCTCCATTACAAAGCGGAGGAGTCATCTCCCACCCCCCACCCTCACGACAAAAGCCACCCCCCGACGAGCTTTTCCCCGACAATCGCCCCTCTACTAATTCTCACCCACCCACCCCACCCACCCCCTGTCCCCCACTCAGTCTCTTCATCGTCTTAAGATAAAAACACGGACAATCAGTTTTTACTGCCCCCACCCCCCCACTTTTTCTCTTCACCACTACCCCCTACCCCCCTTAGGGTGAGGGGAAGGAAACAAGTGTAGGAATCAAACCTTCGACTCGTCCTTGTACTTTCGATTCTTTTCACGGCAACCTTCAATTTTTTGTTACCCCTTCCGGATTTTTTCTCTCTCTCTCTCTCTCTACTAGTAGAGGAGTAATGGAGAGAGAGAGAGAGAGAGAGGGTGAAATTTTTTTCTCGATACAAAGTGTTTTTCCCCCACTCACTGTCGGTTGCTCATCACCCCTGACCATGCACTTTTTTTCCGATGCGAATAACCCCAAACCTTGTGTTTATTTTGGCATTTTTCTCTCTTCGATTTCTGACTGATTCGAACTCTCTCTCTCTCTCTCTCTCGCACTCATATCCCCTCCTCTCTTGTACCCATTCATTGCCATACTCCGTTGACCTCCAATATATAACCGATCAAGACGTTCTGTGACAGTTGAGTGCGTCACACAATTTTAAGAGTGCATTTTGGGGTCAAATTTTTTTGTATTTTTGTTTTTAGTTTCTTGGGGTGAGAATTTTTTTTCCCGGTAAATTGGGGTATTTTCAAAATGGGTTTTTTTTTTGCCAAATTGAGAAAAAAGGGGATTTTTTTGTGAAACTTTGAGCATTTTTCGTGTATGGTGGGAAAATTTCGAAAAAGAATGAGGAAAAAATGGAAGAAAGAAAAATATGGTAGATTTTTCGAGAGGAAGGAAATTTTGAGTGGCGAAAAAAATGGAAAGAAGGTAAGGAAAAGAAAATAGAGAATTGGTGAGAAAAAAAGAAAAGTTTAAAGGAAAAATTGTGGGAATTTAAGAAACGAGAAGGGAGGAGGAAAAAAATGGGGAAATTATGGTTGATAATCAAAGTACGAAAGTGGAAGTGAGAGAAAAGAAAATTAAGGGAAAAGTGTAAGAATGACTGTTAAGAGTGACGAAAAACTATTTTACTTTCGGAAAATGGAAATAAAAATTACAAAAATGGGAGAATTGAAAAATAGGGGAAAAAATACTGTGAAAGAGAAAAAAAAAAGAATATTGTGAACGAACGACAGTAATTTTTCCCTTTTGATTTCTTTCGTTCACAATATATTCGTTTTTTCTTTTTTAGCCCTTGAAAAAATACTGAAAAAGTTCAAGAAACAAAAATAGTGAAAGAAAGCGAAAAAGAAAAAATACTGAAAAAAGCGAAAAAGAAAAAATACTGAAAAAAATGCGAAAAAGAAAAAATACTGAAAAAAATGCGAAAAAGAAAAAATACTGTAAAAATGCGAAAAGGAAACAAGTACTGAAAAGAATCTAAAAAGAAAAAAAGTACTAAAAACAATGCAAAAAAAAATACTGAAAACAAAAGAGTACTAAAAAATATACTTGAAAAACAACAAAAAATAATGTTAACGAAAAAAAGGAAAAAAAATACTATAAACGAAAAAGAATAGAAAAAAATACTGTAAATGAGAAAGAAGACACGCAAAAATACAGTGAAGGGAAAAATCAGAAAAAATACTGTAAAACAAAGAAACCAAAAGAAAGTACTGTTAGCAATTAAAATTCGAAAACCTTAAAAATACAGTAAAAAAAAGTCTGAAAATTAAAGAAAAATAGAAATAACTAAAAATAAGAACAAGAAAAAAAATTGTAAAGAAGAAAAAAAATACTGTATACTATTGAAAAATAATTTAAACGATTAAAATCGAAAAAATACTGTAAAAACAGAAAAATACGAAAAATTACTGTAAACGAGAAAAAATATGTTAATGCAAAAAAAAATACTGTAAACGAAAAACACTTAAAAAATACTGTAAGCAAAAAAAAACGAGAAAAAATATTTTAATCCAAAAAAAAATACTGTAAACGAAAAACACTTAAAAAATACTGTAAGCAAAAAAAATGTTAAAAACGCAATAAATAAAAAAGGCGAAATGACAAAAAAAATAGTAAATTTAAAAAAAATGTAAATCCAACAAAAAAGTAGGAAGAAAATATTTCCAAACTAAAAGAAAAAGTAATAAGAAAAAATCCTAAAGTACGAGCATCAAGAAAAAATTCTAAAAACAACAAGACGGTTAATAAAAAAAAATTTGCTAAAAGCCGCAACAACAACAAAAAAAAATTACTAAAATTGACAAAAACCCAAACTAATAAGACAAAGAGAACCAAACAAATAGACTTAATTAAAAGCAGAGTTATAAATTGAAATACCAATAATTGAAGTATTTAGAAAAATTTGTCCCAAAGGTACAAAAAAAAACGATTTTATTTTCAGTGTTTATTTTAATTTCCCAGAGTATAAAAATTTATTTATTCTCCATTTCTCAAATATTATTCCAGAAAATAATTCGACAAATAATTCACGTTATAATCAAATAAAAGACTATGAGATAACTGTCACTGATAATAAATTTTCAGCCAGAGAATATAAAAGTTAATTGTATTAGTCATTCTTTTTCCCTTTTATTCAACATATTAAAAATTCATTTAACTGATTTGTAATTTCCTGTAAAGTATAAAGTGTATAAAGCATGTAATTTTTTTCTGCGCACCTTATATATTTTAAAAAGGAATATTTCTATTTCTCTAGATAGAAAATTTTCGATATTTTAATAATTATTAATCGAACATTTTAAATTTTCATGGACAAAATTATTCTTTTGAATCTCGAACTTAAAAAGCTGGGTATAATGAAAATGAATGAAAAAATTTAAATACTCTGAGAAATTTGTGCAAAGATTGAAAATATAAGAGGATAAAATATTAAAATTTTCCAAATTTATTCATGTCGAGTGATATTAATTGTTTATTTAAATTCTTTTTGTTTAAACAAAAATTGTTAATTTTTGATATAAAATGGAAAAAAAATTGATAGAGTATTTTACTTTCTAATTTGAAGCGGAAGAAAGTTATTAATTAAATGAGAAGAGAAAGAAATTGAAGGATGTGAATAATTATTGAACATGAAAAATGTTCCGGAATTTCGATTATAGCTTTCTGCTTTTTTTTTATCTTTCGAAATTCTTAAGTAACCGATTGTATTTTTTTTTTAGGTAAAAGTATTTTTTTTTTAAATTTATTGTTAATTTATTGTTTATTTCTTGTTAATTTTTTGTTAATCTATTGTTAATATATTGTTAATTTATTTTTAATTTATTTTTCAAAAATTTCTTAAGTAAATATTCCTTTTAAATTTATTCTATTTTTAGAAAAATTATATAAATCTCGATTTAATTTATTTCATTTAAAAACAATTCTATAATTTTTTGTTAAATTTCTTTTATTTAAGTAAAAATTAAAGAATTTTTTTTTAAATTCATTTTATTTGAGAAAAAATATAGGAATTTTTTCAAATTTGTTTTATTTAAGAAAAATTATATAAGTTGTAAAATACATCGATTAAGAGCTAAAAAAATAAAATTATTTTCAGGAAAATATTCTTTTTATTATTCACAAACTATCAAGGGAAATTAACACTTTTTTAATTTATAACTTTTTTTCCGGTTTAGAATTTTTTTTTCAATTTGTTAAAAATTTCCAAGTTCATCATACATAGCAAATAATAGAAAGAATGAGAAACAATAAATAATAAAATATTAAAAATATTTGAAAAGTATAAAAAATAAAAATCTTTACGAATAAATAAGATAATAAATAAATAGTTTATAATAATAATAATAATAATAATAATAATAATAATAATAATAATAATAATAATAATAATAATAATAATAATAATAATAATAATAATAATAATAATAATAATAATAATAATAATAATAATAATAATAATAATAATAATAATAATAATAATAATAATAAAATTATTTATAGAAATTGTAATAATAAAGGAAAATGAATAAAAATTAACAGAGTTGAAAATTATTAGAGATTAAATAATAAAGAAAATAATTAAAAGGAAATAAATAAAAACAATTTGGAAATAATTTACAAAACTAATTATCGAAATTAATAATTAATAAAAAAAAGAAGAATGACAGATAAAAATGAAAAGCATTATCTAAATAAAGAAAGTAATTATTGTAAAAGAGGCAAATAGACAAAAATAACAGTCACAAACTACGCGAAAACCGAATAAATACAAACATATTATTTCACTGTAAAAAAAAATTTTTAAAAATTAAAAAAAAATTAAAAACAAAAAAAATTAAAAGCAAAAAAATTAAAAAAAGACAATTTCAAAAGTTTCATGATCAATTGAGACCAAAAGTGAAATGAGTTTTGTGGGGTGAGGCAAAAAAAAAAAATTGCAAAATAAAACTAGGTCGATCGCGATATGGTTTAAATGGTGTATCGGTGGGGTTGATATATGTGAAAGAGGGGGGGAGGGGGAGGGTTAAAGTATCAAAACTAATTTTCGCTCATTTATTTTCAGTTCGCGCTTTTCGAAGCACATTCATTTCTCCCCACCATTGTAAAAACCGTCACTCTCTCTCTCTCTTCATCCCCCCCTTCCCCCTCCACCACAATATGTATATGAATCGACACTCATTTATACTTTCTGCGACCAACAAACGTGTGTATCCCCCGCCAAAAAACGATTGTTTATGACACGATTCGTTTGATTATTAGCTGTTTATACGTGACCATCGATCGAATACTGTGTCGACCGTGTGTGCGGCATTACTGGAACGAGCAAACCGTTTCAAAATGAATCGTCACTCATTCACTCACTCTCTCTCTCTCTCTCACTCTTACCGAAAAAAAACCAGTTCATTGTCCATAAAATTATTTTTTCCCCCCCATCTGTTCGTGTGACCGGTAGGACCAGATTTAACCCTTTCCAATGAGCAAAGAGAAGTAAAAAGGAGAAAAAAAAAAGAAGTTCCGGCAAATATTAAGCAGACTCTAGTCGTCGTTGTCGTTTGTTACTCGAAAAATGGTAAATTGTGTTTCAAAAATTTTCATTCGGAAATAAAAGTGTTTTATTTTTTTTTTGACGAAACTAATGTGTCAGTTTGCCGGAAAAACTGTCCGATTTCGGGAAAAATTTTTTTTTCGAGAGTGACTAAGAATTTATGTTCTATAATCAGAAATTGATTTTTATTTTGAAAAAAAAGTTTCGTTGTTGGTTATATTAACAAAATCAAGAAATAAGTGATTAAACTTTTCTGAAATTTCTTTTTAAATTTGTAACTTTC
The DNA here is from genome assembly GCF_015476425.1 of Leptopilina heterotoma. Taxonomy (NCBI): domain Eukaryota; kingdom Metazoa; phylum Arthropoda; class Insecta; order Hymenoptera; family Figitidae; genus Leptopilina; species Leptopilina heterotoma. The sequence goes on along the minus strand of NW_025111191.1, from coordinate 1,269,004 downwards.
AGTTTTTTTTTCGATTTCTTCGAATTTAAATATTGACGTGGTAAGCAGAAAATATTAGGAGTAAATTTTTTAATTGTTTCTTATTAAAATATCCGAGTGGTGAATGAATATTATAACTAAAATTTATTATTTGTTTCTAATTAACATATTTGTAAAATATGTTAATTTTTACGTTGTAAAATCGTGAGTAAAAAGTTATTATAACGAAAATTTATTATAATTAATTGTTTCCAATTAAATTGTCGATAAAGTGAAAAAAATTATAAAAACTAAAATTTATTATTTATTTGGTGTTAAAAAAAGTTGAAAAACGAATTGTGCTAAACTTTATTGGGAAAAATGTCTGTCTGGTCAAAATGGAACATTTTTTTTCGTCCTAACTTGTAGAATTTTGAAAGATTTTTTCATAATTAGTTCTCGTGGAATTTTTCCGGAAATTCGAAGCTAAATTCAATTAATAGCTAAATAAATGTGAATTATTAATTTTTAATTTAATTATTCTGTGGAAATTTTTTAATATTTGGGTGTTTGTTAATTATGATAACTATTTGCAACTATTCTTCTTTACTATTTTTTTATTGTATTTTCTATTTGAATTTAGAATTTCTATTTGAATTTAGAATTTCTATTTGCAATTTTTATTTAGTATTTGAATCATTACTAGTACGTTAATAATTATTACTATTATAATTACTATTATTATTATTATCATTATTGTTATTATTGACATTTTTATTAACAATATGATATTAATTGTTTTTTATATTTTATTTACATATTTATTTTTATTCATATACTAATATAATATATAATATAATAATGTATATAAAAATAAATATATAATATAATATAATATATAATTTAGTTTTTAATTACTGTGACTTATTATTACTAGTATGTAATTATCACTACATTCCAGAAATTGTAGTAAGTTAACTATACTCTAGTAATAATAATACTAACTTGTCAGTTTATTTCCAAATATTCTCAATTGTGAATACATTATAATTTTTTTTTTACTATTTATCTACTTTTCCTTGTTTTAATTACAATTTCAAAAAGTTAAAAAATATTCCTTTTCATTTATTTATTTATTTATTTATTTATTTAATAGACGTTAAATAAATAAATAAAAAGTTAAAAATATTTCTTTTTATTTATTTATTTATTTGATAAGCGTTAAGTAAATAAATAAATACAAAGAAATATAGAAAAAAGGAGAAAAATCGATGCGTTGCTTTTCAATCGCAGGGAGATTTCTATTTTCTCTGACATTTAACTACTTTTTGAATGTTTAATTTTTTATAATTTCCAAACACTGGAAAAATGTTTAGGAAAAAAGGGAAAATTCGTTAAAAGTTGCTTTTTAGTCGTGGAAAAAATTTCTATTTTCCTACTTTTTTAATTTTTTACTACAATTTCGAAAAAATTGGAATAAAATAAAAAATGAAGGAAAATTTTTTTGTTTCCTAATAGGGAAAAAATTTTTAGTTTCTTTTTTCTTTCCTGATTTCTCTACTTTTTGAATTTTCGATTGTAATTTCAAAAAATCGTAATCATAAAAAATATTGTTAACAAAAAATTTTAAAAGTAATAAAAAAGTGGGAAAAAAATAGTAATAGAAATGGTAATATTAATGGAAATAGTTTTAAAAAATAGAAAAAATAGAACAAAATAAAAAATAGTAATAACAACAGTTAAAAATATAGAAATAATAGTAATAATAAAAATTTTTAAAATAGAAAAAAATGTAATGGAAATAATAATAGTAATCAGAATAGTTTAAAATATAAAAAAATAGTGATAAAAATAGTTAAAAAATAAAAAAATAGTTAAAAAAATAGTAATAGTTATAAAAATAGTCGAAAAATAAAAAATAGTTAAAAAAATAGTAATAGTTATAAAAATAGTCGAAAAATAAAAAAAGTAATAGTAATAAAAATAGTCGAAAAATAAAAAAAAGTAATAAAAATAGAAAAAAATAGTAACCAAAATAATAAAAATTTAAAAATTTATTGAAATTGAAAGTAATAATAAAAAAAATAGAAATCGACGAAGGAAAATTCGTTCTGTCGCTTTCCTAATTAAAACAACCCGACTAAGTATCAATGTCTCTGTCGTGAAGGAAGTGGTACTAAAAATTTCGATTCATTAAACAGCAATTTTTTTTTCTCTTTTTCAACTTCTCCTGTTTTATTTATTTTTTTTTTTTTTTGTGTCTAAACGATTATTCAATGAAATGCACCGGACGTATATCTTGAGTCCCGGATTACTGTCCTCCGGAAGTGTTGAGGTGCCCTGTCACTCTTCAATTTGATACTTCAGTGTCATTAATATTGTCGCCTCTTTGTCATTAGATCTGATAAAAATTTACATCTTTTTCTCCCCTGATAAAATCGTCGATATTTTGAAGAAAAAAAAAACCAGATACTCCAAGTTCTACTAAGTTCCAAGTATTTTGCTTCGTCCGTCGGACACGGGACTTGATACACTCTTCTATGTCTGACATCTTATCAACTTGTACTACTTTCATGGGATTTTTCCATTTTCTTCACGAAAAATCGAAAAATTTTCTTTTTCTCATAATTTCTTTTCTTTTTCTTTTGTGATTTTTTTCCTTTTTTTATTTTCTTTTCTTTTAAAAACTTCTTTTTTCTTTTAGAATTTTTTTTTCTCTTGCTCTGTCTTCTTTTATAATTTTCCTTTTTGAAACTTAAAATTACCGATTTAAAAATTTCTTGTTTTCTTCATTATAATTATTTTCTTGATTTATATGTCTTCTTTTCTTTCTTTTTAATTTTCCGTTTTTTCTTATTTTTACTTTTAAAAAAAAAAATTTGTTTCCCTATTCTAACATTAATATTGTTTTTAATATTTTTTATATTTTTTCCGAATATTATTTTTGAGATTTTCTAATATATTTTGCGATTTCTATTCGCCAGTTGAATTTTTCTCTTCTTTTTTCATTTCCTTCGCTTTGAGATTTTTCACTGATTTTTTCCACCGATTAAAATTCTTATTTTCTTCTTTAATTTCTCTTCGTTTTTGCTAGTTTCTCGAAAAATGTGCAAAAAAACTTTATCAATTTTCTTTCACAACTTCTAATTTTAGAAAATTTTATTTTATATTTCTCTATTTTTGTTTCATTTTAAAGTAAATAATTATTTTCGATCGTTTTTTAAATTTTTTTCGCTCGACGTTAAGAGGGTAAAATTTTTATTGAATCATCACTTTCCACTGTCACAAGTTAGGAATTCACGTTCCGAAAAATTTAGTTTTCTATTCGTTGAAAATCAAATGAAAAACGTAGAGAATCTCTTTTTAAACTTTCGATAATAATTTAAAATTTCTTTAAAAACTCATTTAAAAATAAAATTTAAAAATATATTTGAAACTATATTTTCGAAAACTTATTTAAAAATTTTTGGAAAATTTGTTTAAATATTTATTTGAAAATTTAATTGAAAATTCATTTGTAAATTTATTTGAAAATTTATTTGTAAATTTTTTTGAAAATGTATTTAAAATTTTATTTGAAGATTTATTTCAATAAAAAAAATTTATTTTCGAAAAACTTTATTGAAATTTCACGAGTAATTTTTGGAATATATTTAACTAAAGGGAAAATTTTATTATTTTTTTTTATTTGCTTCGAAGGAAAATTCGAAATGTTCTTTTCGAGGTAAAAATTTAGAAAATTCGTAATAAAACGAAATCAAAATCTGAATGTAATTGTAATTTAAGAAATTAATACGCGTGGTGACTAAAATTTGATATCTCGAATTTGAAGCGCAGTGCATCGAATATCATTAATTTCTAATCGCGGTTAAGTGTCCTTCGTTAGTGGAATTAACGATACAAGTTCTCGAATGCGTGTAACAATCACTGAAATTCATCGACAATGCAGAACTAACACTTGTATTTTAAGTAATTATTTATTTTTAAAATTAATTATTTTTATTTGAAATTTTCAAATAATTTCCGATTTTTAATAGTTTAAAATCGTTTAAAATCTTTTCGAATCTTTTCAAAAAAATTTTTGAATTTTTTTTTTGAATCTTTTCGAAATTCTTTCGAATTGTTTAGAATTTTTTCGAATCCTTTAGAGTCGATTAGAATCCTTTCAAATCCTTTCGAATCATTTAGAATTCTTTCGAATCCTTTTAAATCGTTTAGAAGCTTTTAGAATTTTTTCGAATCGTTTAGAACTTTATAGATTATTTTAGAATCATTTAGAATTTTTTTAGAATCATTTAGAATCTTTATGCTTCTATTATAATCGTTTAGAGTTTTTTAGAATTTAGAATCGTGAGAAGCGTTTTAATTCGTTTCGTTAATTGAATTGTTTTAATTAGTAAAGTTCAAAATTTGAAAAATAGGAAAAAAACATATTCAGTTAAAAAAAGTTTAAGTTTAATTTGGTTCTTTCAATGACACAAATAAATTCAAAATCTCAAAAAAAAATATTGAAATGATTATTTATCAGTTGATAAAAATCTCTGTTTGTTTATTTACTATTCCGTTTGTTCTAGAAAATAAATAAAAGAGAAAATAAGAGACTAAATTCGCTGAGTTGTTATTTATAATTGAACTTCTTTTCTTTATTTTAATTCCAAATTTTATTTATTAACTTTTGTTATTAAACTTTTGTTTCTTTTTTTTTGTTTTAGTTCAAAATTTTATTTTCTTCCTGTCACTTATTTTGAATTTTGTTTATTTTTTTTTATTTTCACTTTCGTATATTTTTCGTTATTTCGACTATTATTTATTTCGAGTAATTATTTAATTCGAAAATTATTTCAAGTAATTATTTAATTCGAAAATTATTTCGAGTATTTATTTAATTCGAAAATTATTTCAATTATTTATTTACTTCGAGTTGATATTTATACCGAATATTTATTTACTTCGAGTATTTATTAATATCGAGTATTTATTTACTTCGAGTATTTATTTATTTCGAATAATATTTATTTTGAATATTTTATTTCCGAAAGGTGAACACTGTTTGGAACACTCTCCACGAAAGTCGACCGATTCTCTCAGAACACAATGTCACTTTATTCCCTTTTCTCAATTTCATTTCTAATTGAAGCACTTGTTGAAATCTTCCTCTTCACATTTCGTATCCAAATCACAGAGAATTGTAAAAATTTCTAAGTACCACTTTCCTTTCACGCTGAGAATTGAATTTTAGTAAATTTCCTTTCATTAACTCTCTAACTTTCGCAAACTTCAAAAAGTAGAGAATATTTTTCTATTTTCCTATTTAAGAAAATATTCCGTTTTCGAAAAAAAAAAATTCTATCTAAAAAAAACTTTCGTTGATTCGTTTTGTCATGAAAAAAAAGGGGGGGAGCACTTCGCTGAGTGAGAAAAGTACAAAAGAAAAATTCAAAAATTTAAAAGAAAAATAAAAATAAATGAAGAAAAATGGATGCGAGCTTTTGGCCTTTTTTTTGAGATTAAAGACTTTCTTGCCGCACTCACCTCTCTTCCTCATAAAATTTTCTCTCTCTCACTCTTTAAACTGTTGTTTTGTTTTTTTTTTTTTTGTTTGTGAAAAATCGAGACGTAGATTTTTTGTGAAAAGTTCACTAATAATGTTTTCTATAAACCACGAGATTTCAAAAAACTGTTTTTTTATTGTTCACTTCATTTTTTTTTTTTTAATTGTTTTGGCTTTTTTTGCTTAAAAAAAAAGTCCTCACTTGATAACGCGGCGAATGTGTCGCGCGAACTTGCGGGCTTGCGGGCGCAACTGGCGGAGGCGGCCGGTCGCGTAGGCGGAGAAGATCGCGGATGCTGTAAGCCAGACCACGCGCCAGCCGCCAGCGAGTGGCTTCTTTTGCCCGGACAGTGGCGCCTCTTGCGTTGGTCGTCGCAAGCTCCCAAAGACGGACGCACACCGAGCGAGATGAAAGCTCGCTAACGAAACGGCGCCGACGTATCCGAGTGCTGGCAATTGAACGAGGACGAAAGGCGCCGAGGAGCTTGCGACGGAATTAGTCAGTGGTGGGGATGGAATCAGGAGACGGCAAAGGAGAGAGAGAGAGAAGGAGAGGCGAATTCAAGGAGGAAAAGAGAGAGAGAGAGAATGGAAGAAGAGAAAGAGACAGAAGAAGAGAACGAGAAAGAGAGAAAGACGAATAGAACGAGAGAAAGAGAGAGAGAGAAGAAGAAGAAGGAGAGAAAGAGAGAGAAGCAGAAGGAGAAAGAGAGAGAGAAGCACAAGGAAAGAAAGAGAGAGAAGCAGAAGGAGAGAAAGAGAGAGGGGAATTTACCCTGCTGGACACTAGAGAAAGACAGTCGACGTTGGTTTAGATCGTTTGCTTTCGTTGCTCCGATAGAAGCCAGACTGAGCTTGCGACGAAGGATACGAGAGAGAGGGAGAGAGTCTCCTTTCATGCAAACACACACACACACGCACAGCTTACGTTGAAAGTTTCTCCGGACGTGTGTGTTTCTAAACAAGGACGTCCTCAAGGCTCTTTGGGTGGTGGGCCATGTAAAGCGTGTCCGTGAGCTTCCGAGGAGAAGCTCAGGAGAAGGAGTCTCGCTCAGGAGTGGGGGACCTCAGACAAAGACTCCTTTAAAAATACCCCCTCCTCTCAAAGTTCATCTTAAAAAAACTCCTCTCTCCCTCTAAAAATCTCTCTTCCTCTCTTTTTTTCTTCCATTGATGCAGTTTAAGTTCTTTTTTTTACCATTTAAACAACTATTTCTTTCATTTTTTTCCTTCTTTTTTCTTTTTCCTTCTTTTTTCCTTTTTCCTTCATATTTTTCCTTTTTTTCCTCCTATTTTCTCTATTTTTCTTTACTTTTTCTCCTTTTTCCCCCCTTTTTACTTACTTTCTCCTTTTTTCTTTCCTTTTTCTTATTTCCTCCCTTTTTCTATTCTTCCGTTTTTTTCTCCATTTTTCATTCATTTTTTCCCTCTTTTTTACTTTATTTTTTGTTTTTTATCCCCTTTTTCCTATTTTCTCCCTTTTACTATTCTTATTTTTTTCTCTATTTTTCTTTTATTTTATTATTTTTCTCCCTTTTTTTACTTTCTTTTTCCTTTTTTCTTTCCTTTTTCCTATTTCCTCCCTTTTTCTATTCTTCCTTTTTTCTTTATATTTATTTTAGTTTTTTATTCGCTCCCCTTTTTTTACTATATTTTTTTTTTTTTCCCCTTTTTTCTTTATTTTTCTTTACTTTTTCTCGCCTATTTTACTTTTCTCCCCTTTTTCCTATTTTCTCCCTCTTTCTATTCTTCATTTTTTTCTCTATTTTTCTTTCATTTTATTATTTCCCCCCCCCTTTTTTTTACCTTCTTTTTCCTTTTTTCTCTCCTTTTTCCTATTTTCTCCCTATTTCTATTCTTTACTTTTTGCTCTATTTTTTTATTCACCCCCTCTTTTTTTGGTTTATTTTTCCTTATTTCCTCCTTTTTTTCCTCTATTTTTCTTTAATTTTTTTATTTTCCCCCTCCTTTTTGAAAATTTATTTTTCGTTTGTTCTCCCCTTTTTCCTATTTTTCCCCTTTTTCTATTCTTCCTATCCCCCCCCCTTTTCCTCCTTTTCTGCTTGTTTTTCTTATTTTTTTAGCCTTTTTTCAGGCTTTATTTTTTTCAATCTTTCTGTTTTCTTTTATCAGGTTAAAATTTTTTGTTTTGCTTTAAACTCCTAAAAAGTAGAGAAGGGGGGAGGGGGGTGGATAGAAAACGAATAGAAAAAAGTGGAAAAAAATAGAAGACGATTGGAAAGCGAATAGAAAATAATAGAAAAATAAAAAATGTCGAAATGAAGAAAGAAAGAACGAATAAAAATTGATAAATGAAGAAGAAAGAATAAAAAAAATAATAGAAAAAATTATAAAAAGCAGAAAATAATAGAAAATGAATTAAAAAGAAATAAAAAACTACTGAAAATGAGTAAAAAATTATGGAAAAAATTTCCATGAAAATGGAAAAAATAGAAAACAAGTAGAAAATAATAAAAATGGAAAAGAAATAGAATGGAATAGAAATGGAAATAATAGAAAACAAACTGAATATGCATAGAAAATTTTAGAAAACAAATTGAAAACGAATAGAGAAAAGTAGAAAAGTAAAAAAATAAGTAGAAATAAATAAGTAAAAGTAAAAAATAAAAAAGTAATAGAGAAACATAAATAGAAAACAAATAGAGAAAAATGAAAAAAAAATAGAAGACGAATAGAGAAAAGAAGAAAAAAATTGAATTTGAATGGAAAACAAATGTTAAAAATAAAGAACTAATATTTCTATTCTATTTGTTTTAATGTTTTTTATGAGTTTTCTATTTTTTTACTTTTCGCCCATTCTATTTCTCTTTATTTTGTTTCTATTTATTTTTTATAATTTTCTATTCATTTTTGATTTAAAATTAAAAATTCCATTTTAACTTGTTTTCTTTTTTTCTGTATTCAATTTTTGATTTTTTCTATTAATCAAACAGAAAAAAAAGAAAAGAAAACAAATTGAAAACAAAGTGAAATAGTAGAATACTGATAGAAAAAATCGAAACGAATAGAAAAAAATTGAAAACAAAATGAAAATAAATAGTAAATTATAGAAAAAATATTAAATCGAATAAAGGAATAGAAAAACGGAAAAATAGAAAACGGAAAGAAGTAGAAAAAAATAGGAAACGAATAAAAAGCGAATAGAAATCGAATAAAAAAATGGAAATCGAATAAAAATATTTAAAAAACGAATAGAAAAAAATTCAGTCAGAATAAAAGTAAAATAGAAAATACTGTAAGACGAAAAAAAATAAAATAGAATATTCAATAAGGCAGAAAAAAACTAAAATAAAAAATAAATTAAGAAAAAAGAAAACTCAGGAGAAAAAATCAAAAATAGCAAATAGAGCAAAACAGAAAAAAGTAAAAAAGAAAAAAGAAAGAAAGAAAAAAGAATGAAAGAAAAAAGAAAGAAAGAAAAAAAGATAGAAAGAGGAAAAAAAAGAAAGATAGAAAGGAAGAAAGAAAGAAAAAAAGATAGAAACAGAAAAAAAAGAAAGAGAGAAAGGAAGAAAGGAAGAAAAAAAAATTAAGACTGAAAAAATAAGATAGGAAAAAAAGTAAGACATTAAAAAAAAAATCCCCGTCCCTTTCGTGGAAGGAGTAAATATAAGGAGGGAGAAGATTTGCCTTTGCGGTCATGCGCGAACAACAAAAGTGAGAGAGTCGCGAATATTGGACGAGAGGTGGAAAGAGATGGGAAGATGGGGTGTGCGCGTCGGTGTTGTCCGAGTGCGATGGACGATACTGAATTGGTGGTTGTAAGGGGTCACAGGGTTGTATTGGTGTCCTAAAGAAAAATCACCTCAACACACTGCCAGCAAACGGGCTCTTCAGGGGGGTGGGGGATTCCATCCGTGTGTACTAAGGGTTTCCCCCAAAAGGGGTGTAATGGTGTGTGAGTTAAAGGGTTACTGGACGGTGGCGAACTCTTGCTTAGGCGGTTGCTTGCCGTACTAACTAAGAGAAATTCTCCCTCTCCTTTATCCCCACCCTCAAAACCCCTTTTCCTTATCCCGATATCACAAAACCTGGATCCATTTTCACATCGCCTCTATCTCTCTCTCTCTCCTACTCTAAAGACGTATGAATGTATCATCTCTCTTGATGTATTAATAATTGTATTTTTCTTTAGAAAAAATTTTTTTTTTTGACCCAATGACACAATTTTTTTTTCTTTTCTTATTCATTTCTTATTTTTTTTCGCTTCTAATTCAGACTTTGAAAATTTTTCTTTTGTCCCTTCTTTTTGCCATCTATTCTTAGGAATTAAAAATTTCACTTTTTCTTCTTTTAATCTCCCCCCCCCCCACCTTTTTGGGGAATTAAAAATTTTATCCGTATTTTTGGTTTTTTGCCTTAAATTTTGACAAAAAGTATTTTATACCACTGATTTTTTCATTTGGTAAATTTTGTCTAGATTTCTGTATTTTTTGGTCTGACTAAAACTATTTAACACCACTGATTTTTTTATTTAGTAAATTTTTGTTTAGAATTTTGTATTTTTTTTTTGTCTGACTAAAACTATTTAATATTACATTCTAATTTCGACATGAAAATTTTCCTTTTATCCCTTCTTTTTGCCCCCCTCCATTCTTAAGAATTAAAAATTTTACTTTATTTTTATTTTTGATTTTTTGCCTAAAATTTTGACAAAAAGTTTTTTTTACCACTGATTTTTTCATTTGGTAAAGTTTGTCTAGATTTCTATATTTTTTTGGGTCTGACTACTGAAACTATTTGACACTATACTGATTTTCTGATTTAGTAAATTTTGTTAAGATTTTCGTATTTTTTTTTGTCGTCTGACTAAAACTATTTAATACTACTGATTTTTTCATTTTATAAATTTTGTAGAGATTTCTATATTTTTTTGGTCTGACCAAAACTATTTTATGCTACTGATTTTTTCATTTAGTGAATTTTGTCAAAATTTTTGTATTTTTTTGTTCGTCTGACTAAAACTATCTTAAACTACTGATTTTTTTATCTTTTGCTAGATTTCACTATTTCTGGTCTAACTAAAACAATTTTATATTTAATATAAAATTAATTATTAGTCAGTAATTAGTAATAAGTGACTTATAAATTTAGCACCTAATTTACGCTTAGAATTCTAAATTTTCTATGCCTGACTAAAATTGTCTTACACTACTAATTTTTTGATTCTTGTATAAATTTAGTCTAATTTTCAGTATATTTTTTATCTGATCAAAAGTATTTAATACGACTAATATTTTTTTGCAAATTTTTGTCTAGATTCCTAAATTTGCTTCAATTGACAAAAACTGTCTAATTCTATTGATATTTGAATTTTGTTTTTATTCTTTCCGGATTATTTTCTTTTTTTTTATTAAGTCTAGATTTCTATTATTTTTTTGGTCTGACTAAAACTATATTAAACTACTGATTTTTTTTACTTTTGACTAGATTTCACTATTTTTAGTCAGACTAAAACTATTTTATACTACTGATTTTTTTAGTCTGTAAATTTTGTCGAGATTTCAGAATTTTTTTGTCTGATTAATACTATTTTATACCACTGATTTTTTTATTTTGTAAATTTTGTCTAGGTTTCAGTATATTTTTTGGTCTGATTAAAACTATTTTATACTACTGATTTTCTGATTTAGTGAATGTTTGTTTAGAATTTTGTATTTTTTCTGGTCTGACTAAAACTATTTTATACTACTGATATTTTCATTTTGTAAATTATGTCTAAACTTCTATATTTTTTAGTCTTACTATAACTATCTTACACTACTTATTTCTTGATTTTTGTCAATTTTTTCTTTATTTCAGTATTTTTGGATTTGGTCTGACTAAAACAATTTTGTACTACTGATTTTGTTTATTTAGTAAATAAATTTATTAAAATTCTTAAAACTAAGAATTTTTTACTAATTCAAATGCTTGAAAAACTTTTTTAATAATTTCTAAAAGGAATTCTAATTAATTTTAATTACTGACTAAGTTTCTTTGTCCATCAACTGTATTTAAATTTTAAAATTCATCAATAATTAATAAAGAAATTTTTTTACAGTTAGTATTCAATTTTCTATTAACGTAAATTTTATTTTCTTAGTTAGAAATAATTAATTTTGTAGAAAAAACTATAAGTAAATAGTTCAAATAATTTCTATTACAGTAATTCAGTTGAATAATTAAACTATGAATTGAAATTGAATTAAATTAATATTTATTAATAAAATTTAACTTAATGAAAATAACAATAAATCTAATTAAAATGAAAATAAATTGTTTTTAAAATTTAAATTAATATAAATTTAAAATTTAAAATCCAAAATCTCCCCTCGGAATACAACAATGTTCATAATTCCATTTCGCTAAATTTACTTTTTTAACAATAATTTACTTTCGAGCAAAAATGTAACAAATTTTTAAACATTTATTTATTTATATCTATTTTTTCTACTACACTTAATGTGAAAATTATCATCCCCCTTCCCCCCTCAGGGAAAAAATCCCCATTTTTCCAGAAAAGCAGTCACAAATATTCGACGCTTGACGGGAAGGGGGAAAATTTTTCATTTAACTTTAGAGAGAGAGAGAGAGAGAGAGACACTGCGAGCGTGCACACATTTTTCAGCGATTCCGGTAAATTATCGTTTTCAAATGAGTCTCGACTGTGGTTTTAATAACTTTGTTTAATCCAACAGACGCGCCAACTGTGGTGGGGGGTAGAGGTTGAAGAGGCAAAAACGGGGGAGGGAAAGGGGAGTTAAAATACCAGCGAGGTGGCTGGCCGAATGCAAATTTTCAAAATAGAAAATTCGAAGAATGCATTGTTGTGTACATAAACGCGAGAAACACCAGAATCGCGTGAAGGCAAATTTTTTTTTTTTTTTTTTTTTGCGGGTTGCGAGGTTAAAAAGCAACAAGTGACCTTAAAAAAGTACTCAGGGAGGGGGGGGGTGAGAGAAGTGGGAGAATAAAAATACCAACGGCTGATCGAGAGCTTTCGCGCGCTTCTATATAGGAACGTGAGCGAAGGGTTGGTTTTGGGAAAAAGAGGGGGAGAGGGTTGATAAGCGGCATTCGATGTTTGGAATAAGCATCAAGAGGGTTAGAGCGAGAGAAAGAGAGGAAGAAAAAAGAAGAAGGGAAGATAAAAAAGAAGAACGTATAGCTAAGGGGAAAAGGGAGAGAAGAGAGTTGAGAATTCGCAAGTCATACACGGTTCTATTGACCAATCTGACGTCATTGAATGTTCGAGGGTTGCACAATCCTTCATTTGAATCGACTTCGAGAAATTCTCATTTTTCGAACCCCTTTAATTTTTCTTCTCCTTTTTTTCTCTCTTTTTCTTAATTTATATAAAACTTTTTTTTAAACCTCTGCTTTTGAGTTACTTTTTCTCCCAAGTATTAAATAATAAAAAATAAAATAAATGCAATTTTATTATAAATAATTATTTTAATCTATTATCTTAATTAGTTACTAGTTATTTCGTGAGACAAAGAAATCCAGAATTGTTAAGCAAAAATTAACTAAATATAAAAATCAGTAGTTTGAAATAATTTTGGTCAAAACAAAAAAAGAAATTCATAAATTTAGACAAAAATTTATTGAATTAAAGTTTTAGTCAGACCAAGAATACTAAAATTTAGAAAAACAAAAAAAACTTAGTAGTATCATGTAGTTTTAGTCAGTCAGAGAAAATTTATTACCTATTCTCAGCAAAATTTAGGTACTAAATTTAAAAATCAGTAGTATAAAATTGTTTTAATCAGACAATAATGAAAAATACATAAATATAGCCAAAATTTACAAAATTAAAAAAATCAGTAGTATAAAATAATTGCAGTCAGACCAAAAATACTGAAACCTGGACAAAATTAACAAAAATAAACAAAATCAGTAGAAAACAGTTGTTTTAGTCAGACCAAAAATACTTAAATAAAGACAAAATTGACAAAAATCAAAAAATAAGTAGTGAAAGATAGTTATAGTCAGACCAAAATATATAGAAATCTAGACAAAATTTATTAAATTAAAAAATCACTTGTGTAAAATAGTTTTAGCCAGACAAAAAAAACTAGAAGAAATCTACTAAATCAGAAAAATAATAGTAGATAATAGTTTTAGTCGAAAAAAAAAATACAGAAATTTAGCAAAAATTTACCAAATAATAAAAACAGTAACAAATACTTTTAGTCAGACCAAGAATACTGAAATCTAGATAAAATTTACAAAAATAAAAAATTATCAGTGTAAAAAAATAGTTTCAGTCAGGCAGAGAAAATTTATTCAAAATTTAGGTATAATTTTAAAAATCAGTAGTATAAAATTGTTTTAATCAGATAATAATAGAAAATACAGAAGTCCAGATAAAATTTACAAAAATAAAAAACAGTAGTATAAATTAATTGTAGTCAGACCAAAAATACTGAAATCTGCATAAAATTACTAAAAAATAAAAAAATTAGTAGTTTAAAAAAATAGTATCAGTCAGGCAGAGAAAATTTATTATTCTCAGCAAAAGGTATTAATTTTTTTTAAATCAGTAGTATAAAATTGTTTTAATCAGACAAAAATAGAAAATACAGAAATCTAGACAAAATTTACAAAATTAAAAAAATCAGTAGTATAAAATAATTGTAGTCAGACCAAAAATACGGAAATCTGGACAAAATTAACAAAAATAAAAAAAACTAAAAAAGTAATTTTAGTCAGACCAAAAATAACAAAATCTGGGCAAAATTTATAAAAATAAAAAAAAATGTAATTAATTTTTAAATAAAAAATGAATAATATATTTACCACTAACAGAAAAAAAATACAAGAGTAGAAAAAAAATATCGACACATACCACGTGGCGAGACAAGTATTTCCACGTACGAAAAGGAAAAGAAGAGAGAAAAAAAGAGAAAGAGCGCGCAAAAGCACGTGGCAGCTAAAAAGAAATCTCTCTCAGGGGCAAAAACAAATGCTATGAAGAAATTCAAGGAAAAAAAACAACAATAACGACGACGACGACGACGTTGAAGCGAAAGCTGCGCAAAAAAAACCGCAACGCCAAAACTCGAATGTGTTGGGAAAAAAACAAGAGGGGGTAAAGGGGGGGGGGAATAGTGGTTCGCTTGGGTTCATGTGATAGTAAAGCGGGAGTGAAAAAAAAAGTCGACGGCGGCAGTGTGTGAGAGAGAGGGGGGGGGGAGGGAGAAAGAATCGACAGGGCGTCCACCTATATATCGGTCCGATGGTCGTTTCACTGTATATATGTATTGGTATGTGTATTTGAATGTCGGATATGGACAAATAAATGTGTATATGTAACCAATACGAGTGCATTGGCTTTATATATGAACACAAGAATATCTTTGTGTGTTAGGCGCCTGTGTAAGCTGACATAACTAAACAAGCAACAAGTGACCTTGAAATTGGCGAATAAAAATACTAACCACTGATTGAGTATCATACGCAGCATATATTGAGGGGTGGCACATTGGGTATTATAGAGATACAATATTTTGGTGCCAAGAAAAGATTTAATCTATTACGCCAGAGAAAAAATTTCCACATTCTTCACACATGAGGGTTTTTCTCTTTTTTCTCTTTTTATTTTTTTTCACATTTTTATCTTATTCTAATTTCTATTTTTTCTTATTCACATTCTTATTTTTTTATTCTTTCTATTCTTTATCTTCATTTTTTTTACTCCTCCTTTCTCTTTTTTTTCTCTTCTGAAAAGAAAAAAAAGAAAAAAGTAGTCCTTTTTCTCCTTCTTTTCCCTTTCCTCTTTTCTAATTTTTCTTTCTTCTGTTTTTAATTTCCACTCTTCGAAATTTAAATTAGTAAAAATTTATTACTAATAACTAATGAATAAACAAATATCAGTTAAATAATAAATTGACAATAATAAGAATTAGGTAATAGTGAATACGTAATCAGTAGTGAAGGAAAGTTTTAGTCAGACAACATAAAAACAGTAGTATAAAATACTTTATAGTCGGACTAAAAATAGTGAAATCTGGACAGAAATAAAAAAATCAGTAGTTCAAAATCGTTTTAGTCAGACAAAAAAATAATTGAAATCTAGACATAATTTATTAAATAAAAAAATCAGTAGTATAAAATAATTTTAGTCAGGCAAAAAAATCTTGAGTCGTTATAAGACAAAATTCACTAAATTTAAAAAACAGTATTTTTAATTAGTTTTGACAAACAAACAAAAAACCAGAAAATTTTAATAAAATTTACTAAGTCGAAAAATCAGTAGTGTAAGATAGTTATAGTCAGCCATAGAAAATTTAGAATTCTAAGCGAAAATTAGGTACTAAATTTAAAAAATCAGTAAAATAAAATTGTTTCAATAATTCAATATAATTAAAAATACAAAAATCTAGACATCATTTAAAAAATAAAAAAATCAGTAGTACAAAATAGTTTTAGTCAGACAGAAGAAAATACAGAATTCTAAACAAAATTTGACAAATAAAAAGAAATCAGTAGTATAAAATAGTTTTAGTCAGACAGAAGAAAATACAGAATTCTAGACAAAATTTCACAAATAAAAAGAAATCAGTAGTATAAAATAGTTTTAGTCAGACCAAAAGTAGTGAAATTTTGTCAAAAATAAAAAAATCAGTAGTGTAAAATAGTTTTAGTCAGACGAAAAATAATAAAAATCTAGACATAATTTATTAAATAAAAAAATAAGTAGTATAAAAAAGTTTTAGTCAGACGAAAAATTTACTGAAAACTAGACTAATTTTACAAGAATAAAAAATCAGTAGTGTAAGATAGTTATAGTCAGACAAAAAAAATTAGAAATTAGAATTTTTTTTTGTTTGCCAAAATTTAAAAATTTTGAATTTGTTCTTTGACTTTTGGGATCAGTAACAAAAGAAGGTCATAATTCAAGCATGGCAAAAAAGTCGTTTTTTTAATTCTTACATCAGTAGTAAAAATAAGTTTTAGTCAGACAAAAAATTTAGTCTCTTAATTATTTTATTTTATTTCTTCCTCCTTTTTGTTTTTTTTAAATTTTTTTTATCTTTGCAGTTTATATGTTAAATCGGAGAAATGTCTTCAACATTGATTTTCTTCGTATATAGAGAGTATTTACTGAGCATTAAGTGAGCGGCATGAAATTTAGATAAGAATTTGCTTCCATGCTCAAGTGATTTATTTATCAGAAATTTTCAAAAGCTCCATGTTATTAATTATTTCATCGTTCATATCATTACGCTTTAACCTAGTTTCAAAAACTTATTTACGGTTCCTTTAAATCTCCAAAAATAAGACAATTTCGTATATCTATATTTTGAGAAGACTGTTAAAATATCAATAATAATCAACCATTACAAAGTTTATAAATGTTTTCAGTTTTATAATAATCATGTCACAATTGTTTAAATTTGTTAAATTTATTTTTTTATCTATTCAGGTATAATTAAAGTTGAGAATTATATATTTCACTTTAAGTAAAATTACAATTATAACTGCTACTTTAATTATTGATCAAATTTCTATTATAATCAGCACTTTGATTGCAATAATAAATTATAACTGCGACTTTTATTATAAATAAAATTCTAATTCTAATTCTAACTTAAATTGTAATTTTATTTGAAAACAATAATTTATTTTTTAAATATTTAAAATATTTAATTATTATTATTTTTCCGTAGGAATTAAAATTCTACAAAACATTCAAATTCAAACCTTTTTGAAATTTATATTATTGTAATTATTATAATTGAATGTTTCTTAAACTTTAATTCTTATAAAGAATTTTATAAGCAAATTTTTAAATAATTGAATTCTTTTGACGAATTTTAATAAAATTATATTTTAATATTTTAACATTTCCAGGGTTGTGATAGGTCAGGGAAATAAGGGAAAAGTCAGCGATTTTTATTAAAGTACTGGAAAAAATTGAATTTAGAAGAAGTAATTAAATTTTTCGTAGAAATTCAATTACCCAATGGGAAATGCCAGTGTAGTGCCGATGTTCACCACTGGCTTAGTACTCAGACGATTGTTCGGCGTAGTCTAGCCGAGCCTCGACAATTAGTGCTGGCGCAGTACAGAATTTTTGTTTCGCCAAAGCTTGGACAAGCCACGGCGGCAAGTGCTGGCTGAGTATAGAAAAATTGTTCACGACGCTCTTTGCCAACATTGCTTTTTTGACATAAACTTGAAAAAAATTATAAAAAAAGTTTATGAATGTTTATAAATATAAATTTATTCAAAAAATTAATATTTTACTTTTTGGTTGTTCATTTTTTATTCTTATTAAATTTAATAATAACAATTTAACACAATTGTCTAATTTTGTAAATAATAAATTATTTAAACAAATTAAAATTATAAACAAAATTTAAACTTTAATCTCAATAATAATTTGGTTCCTATTAAAATACTATTATACTTCTTACTATGAATAAAAAATTATTAAAAAATTACCACGTAATTTAAGAATTACGTAAAATGTTAAATGCAATAAATAAAATAATTTAATTTAATTATTAAAATTTAGTTTAACTTATTTTACTTCAATTTATTATTTCTAACGTATCCCTATTTTTTTCTCATCTTTGACTCAATAATTGTATGTCTGAATGATACTGAGATATTAATACTTTACTGTACACATGTGTCGTTAGCATAGTGGTTAGAGCGTTAGTCTGTTAGTCCGTAGGTCGTAGGTTCGATTCCCCTCGTCAGCAATTTTGTTTATTTTCATAGGTTTGCGATATTTCTAGATTCCAATCGTTAGGTACTAAAATATGAAAATCTAATGCACACTTACTGTAATTGTTTATTATTTAATTTTTAAATGTTATAAACAATTTTTTTCTACTTCATTTACTATATCCATTGTTAGTCTCCATCTTTAATACAATTTCTTTAAGAAGAGAAATATTTTATGAATAATAACTATTTATTAATATTATTTACCATTTTGTTGTTAAATTATTTATAATTATGAATTTACGACTAATTAATAGCAATACGGCATTTATTGCGGCAATATTCTCAGCCAGCACTGGTCCAGTGCTGCGCCAGCGCTGTCTGGCAGCACTGACAGACAGTACTTCGGCAGCGCCAGACGGCGTTATCATCCCAGTGCCATGCCAGTGCTGGCTCTCAGCCTTGCCGCCAGTGCTGCCAGTGCTGGCGCAGTACTACGCCAGTTGTAAATTTCCCATTGGGTATGTACAAAAATTTTTAAAAAATTCGATTTACAATTTCAATTATCTTTAAAAATAATAAAATTCTTCTCTAAAATTCAATTATTTAAAAAAAATGTAATAAAATTCTTGGAAAAATTTCAATTATTTAAAAAAAATGTAATAAAATTCTTGGCAAAATTTCAATTATATAAAAAAAATTTTCAATAGATTTGAATTATTTAAAAAAAGTGTTTATAAAATTTAAAGCAGACATTAAATTATTTTCATAATTAATAAAATCTAAATAATAGAATTCGTCATAGAATTTCAATTATTTTTAATACAATTTTAGCCGAATTCCTCGAAAAATATAATGATTCATGAAAATTTTATTTCATTAATTTAATTAATTTTTATTTAATTCGTCGAAAAAATTTAATTATTTAAAAATTTGTTGATAAAATGCTTTATGAGGATTTAATTTTGAAAAACATTTAAATAATTTAAATAATTGAATTCTCGTAGAATTTTGCAAATAAAAATTGATTTAAAAATGAATTTCAGTTAAAATTTTACATAATAATTGAATATTAAAAGGCTAATGCTTTTAGCATGAATTTTTAAAAATAATTGAATTTAGAATATTTTTGAAAATAATTACCTATATTTTTCATGGAATTCGATTAAAATTGTATTAAAAATAATTGCAATTCTGCGATGAGTTTTATTATTTATGAAAATAATTGAATTATTGAGAAGAAACTTATAAAAAATTTGTAAACATTTGAATTCTTGTGAAATTTTTATTATTTATGAAAATAATTAAATGTTTGCGTACACGTACAATTTTATTAAATTTGTTTTTAAATAATTGAATTTTTTTGGTAATTTTATTAAAATAGTAAATATTAAGAATCATTGAAATGAAGAAAATTTTATAAAAAATAAATGAAATTTTGACAAGAATTATATTAAAATTTTTTGAAAATAATTGAATTTTGAAGAATTTTTTATTTATAAAGATAATAATTGGGATTTTGTGGAGATTTTTTTGTAAATTTTGAACATAATTGAATTTTGTGATAAGAATTTTATTATTATTGAAAATAATTGAATTTCTGCAATTATTTGTAACTTCTTCAAAATTCAATTTTTTTTTTAGTATTTTTAACTTAAATTCTTCTTTGAATCCATTATTTTTAATAATTAGTTATATATTGACAAATTTAATTAATTTTAGAAAATTTTGAATTATTAAAATTTAGCAAAAATCTAAGTTCATTAAAATTATTTCTAATTTATTATAAATAAAATTCTAATTCTAATTCTAACTTAAATTGTAATCTTTACTGTAATTCTAAACAGTAATTGTAATTATAATTTTAATTCTAATATTTATTGTGTATTTGTAATTGAAATTATAATTATATTTGTAATTCTAAATTGTAATTGTAAGTAGAATATTAACAATTTAAGTAGGAATTAATTATTGTAATTAAAATTGTTAATAGTAATTGTAACAAAAAAAATTATTGTAATTACAATAGTAAATTGAAATTTTAATTGTATTCAGAAATAGTTATTGTAATTGTAATAGTAAATAAGGAAACGAATTGTAATTATAATTGAAAATAGTAATTTTACTTGTAAATTGTAATTATTATTGTAAAAAGAAATAGTAATTGTAATTTATTGAAAATTGTAATTAAAATTTACATTAAAAATAATAATTATAATTTTATTATACATTGTCATTGTAATTGCAAATTAAAATTGTAAGTATAACATTTGTAAGAACTTATTGTAATTGTAATGTTAATGTTAATTGTAATTATAAATTGTAATTAAAATACTTGTAAAAAACAATTGTAATAATGATTGTAATTAGAATACTTGTAAGAAATAATTGTAATCGTAATTAGAAATAGTAATTGGAATTATAAATAGTAATTGTAATTAGAAATAGTAATTATAATTAGAAATATTAATTGTAATTAGAAATATTAATTGTAATTAGAAATAGTAATTGTAATTAGAAATAGTAATTTTAATTCTAACAGTAATTATAATTGTAAACAATAATTACAATTGTATAGCTCACTATTTGTTTACTTCCTAAAAAACTGCACATTAGCAGAAAGTTACATGTATAAACAGTTACACAACTCTCGAGTCAGAAATAATTTACAAATTCCAACATTAATTGAAATCAAATGCTTATTGTAAAATCAATGAAACGGAGACAGTATATATTGAGAGTGGAACTTGGAAATGAATTTTCACGTCTTGCAAGTCTTATCGCTGCACAGCCAGACCAGTCTTTGCGTTCATCTCTCTCTACATGGAGTGGGTAGGGCGATTGAGTTCTGGTATAGAGGAAACGCATACATTGAAATTCTTACACGTTGATATGTTTACACACATGTCTATCCTGCACGTTTATATATAGATATATGTATGTGTGTACACTTACAGTGTGGGGTAGTTGATTTGCGAGCGTCCAGCATCCATAGATCGACCCACCCGATGGCATCGACTCCCCAGAGCCAGTCCTTTCTGCCTTCCTATCCCATCAGCGAGAATGTATGTAGTCGACGAACACACACATGAGGGACGAGCGCGGGTGTTGCAGTCTATACTCGTGGAAGTGCAGGGCGAGAGGGGGAGGGAGGGGGGGAGCCGATAAGCGTGTAACCTAATTCCAACGATCTGATGTGATCTCTACCTAATGGTATCTAAGCCTACAGAATTTTACATAATCTTCATTGAGCTTATTTTTATTCACTGAAAAGCAAGATTTCTGTTGTCAATATCTATATATATAATAATAGTTCAGTTTTGGTCAGACACTGAAAATTTAGAATTTTTAGAAAAATTTAGGTATTAAATACAAAAATCAGGAGTATAAAATAGTTTTAGTCAGACAGAAGTCAGGCAAAAAGTTTAGCAATAAATAAAATAATCAGTAGTAAAAATAGTTTTAGTCGGACAGAAAAAAATACAGAAATCTAGACAAAATTAACAAGAATAATAAAAAAATCAGTAGTATAAAATAGTTTTAGTCAGACCAAAAATACTGTAGTCTACACAAAATTTATGTATGAAAATCAAAAGATTAGTAGTTTAAGACAGTTTTAGTCAGACAAAAAAAAATACAGAAATCAAGACAAAATTTACGAAATCAAAAAATCAGTAGTATAAAATAGTTTTAGTCAGACCAAAAATACTGTAATCTCATCAAAATTTAGATGGTAAATCCAAAAAATCAGTAATATAAAATAGTTTTAGTCAGAAAGAAGAAAATACAGAAATCTCGACAAAATTTACAGAATGATAAAATCAGTAGTATAAAATAGTTTTAGTCAGACTATAAACATACTGAAAACAAGAAAAAATTTACTAAATAAAAAAATCAGTGGTATAAAATGATTTCAGTCAGATTAAGAATACAGAAAACTAGAAAAAATTTTAAAAAATCATCTAGGAAAAATTTATCAATTATACAAAAATTAGTAGTATAAAATAGTTTTAGTCAGACAACAAAAAACAGAAATCTAGACGAAATTTACAAAATGAAAAAAATGAGTGGTATAAAATAGTTTTAGTCAAACCAAAAATACTGAAATCTAGACAGAATTTGACAAAATTAAAAAATCAGTAGTATAAAATAGTTTTAATCAGACCGAAAAATTCAGATATTTTAAAAATGAAAATATTTTCAAAATTTTAATAAAATTTCTAAAATGTTTTCAATAATAAAAAAAAAATGTAGTAAAATGCGTTGCAAGAATTCAATTATATTCACAAATAATACAATTCTTTACAGGATTTCAATTATTAAAAAAAAAAATTTAATAAAAATTCGTTGCAAGAATTCAACTATTTTCAATAAATAATAAAATTCTTCACAAGACTACAATTATTTTTAAAAAATATGATAAAAATTCTTTAGAAGAATTCAATAATTTCTCCTAAATAATAAAATTCTTCACAGGATTTCAATTATTTATAATATAATTTTAAATAAATTCTTGGAAAAATGTAGGTAATTATTTTCAAATATATTCAAATTTCAACTATTTTTGAAAATTAACGCTAAAAGCATTAGCTTTAAATATTCAATGATTATGTAAAATTTTAACTGAAATTCATTTTTAAATCAATTTTTATTAGAAAATTCTACGAGAATTCAATTATTTAAATACAAAAATAATTAATTTATTGAATAAATTAATTGTTTTTTAAAATTGAATCCTCATAAAGCATTTTATCATATGAAATTTTTAAATTATTGAATTTTTTGAACGAATATTAATAAAATTTTCATGAATAATTATATTTTTCGAGGAATTTGGTTAAAATTGTATTAAAAATAATTTAAATTCTATGATGAATTTTATTATTCATGAAAATAATTGAATCTCGATAAAAGATTTTATTATTTATGAAGATAATTTAATGTTTTCTATAACTTTTATCAACACTTTTTTTAAATAATTGAAATCTATTGAAAAATTCTATTATAACCTAGTAAATATTGAAAATGATTAAATTGAGAAAATTTTTTGAAAATAACTGAAATTGTGACAAGAATCTTATTAAAATTTTTGTAAATAATTGGTTTTTGCAGAAGAATTTTATTATTTTTAAAGATAATAGAAATTGTGAATCGAATTTTAAAAATGTTTGAACATTAATTAATTAATTTATTTATTTATTAAATTAATTTATTATTTAAATTAATTTATTAATTAACATTAATTTCTTTAATTTTCTTTACCTATGACATAACCCTGGAATTATTAAAATATTATTTTAAAATAAAAAACTTGCAGAATTTAAATAAAAACTCCACGGAAATTCCAATTTCATGCAATTTTTGAAAAGCAGTAGTAGAAACTATTTTTATTCAGACAAAATAAAATGCAGAAATTTAGCAAGAATTTACCAAATATTTACTAAATAATAAAAACAGTAGTATAAAATACTTTTGGGCGGACTAAAAATAGTGAAATCTGGACAGAAATAAAAAAATCAGTAGTTTAAAATTGTTTTAGTCAGACAAAAACATAATTAAAATCTAGACATATTTTATTAAATAAAAATATAAGTAGTATAAAATAGTTTTAGTCAGGCAAAAAAATCTTGAGTCGTTATAAGACAAACTTTACTAAATTTAAAAAACACTATTTTTAAAAAACAGTATTTTTAAATAGTTTTGACAACAAAAAAAAAACCAGGCAATTTTAATAAAATTTACTAAATCGTAAAATCAGTAGTGTAAGATAATTATAGTCAGTCATAGAAAATTTAGAATTCTAAGCGAAAATTAGGTACTGAATTCAAAAAATCAGTAAAATAAAATTGTTTCAATTAGTCAATAATTAAAAATACAAAAATCTAGAAAAAATTGACTAAATAAAAAAAGCAGTAGTATAAAAAAGTTTTCGTCAGACAGAAGATAATGCAGAATTCTAGCCAAAATTTGACATATAAAAAATAAGTAGTATAAAATAGTTTTAGTCAGACAAAAAATAGTTAAATCTTGACAAAAATAAAAAAAATCAGTAGTGTAAGATAGTTATAGTCAGACGAAAAATAATGGAAATCTAGAAATAATTTATTAAATCAAAAAAATGAGTAGTGTAAAATAGTTTTAGTCAGACCAAAAATATACTGAAAACTAGACTAATTTTACAAGAATGAAAAATCAGTAGTGTAAGATAGTTATAGTCAGACAAAAAAATACAGAAATCCAGACAAAATGTACTAAATCAGAAAATGGGTAGTATAAAATATTTTTAGTCAGACAAAACTATCTTGAGTTTTAGGAAAGATTCACAAAATATAAAAATCAGTAATTATAAATAGTTTTGGTCAAAAAAAAAAAGAATCTAAAAACTTTAGACTAAATTTACTAAATCAAAAAATCAGTAGTATAAAATAGTTCGAGTCGGACTAAAGAAATAATTCTCTAATTTATTTTTTCATTATAAAAGCAAAAAATTTCATTCGATCTGTTATAGTGTAATTGCATATATTTATATATAGAAGCGCGATATCACAGATGTAATATATGAATTTCGGAAAAGGAAATAATGGGATAGATTTAAACAACAGCTCGAGAAATGGAAAATGAGCCATCAAAAACAATATAACGGTTAAATGCCTTCAGTCAAGGCCTTTTGAGAGAAAAGCAAAAACGGTTTTGCGACTTCAATCTGATTTCGAAAGACAAACATATGTACGAGGGGAAAAAGGAAAATTAGAATCAAGAGACGACGCGGCGGTAAAATGAAAATTAAAAAAACGACAACTCATTTCAAGTACATTAATAAATAAGTAAAAAAGAATAAATAAAAAATTTAAAAAATGAATAATAAATAAATGAAAATAGATAAAAAATAAATAAAAAATAAATAAATAAAAAAGAAAAGAAAGAAAAAAAGTACATATAGTCGAAAGCGAATATATATTTGCAAATTACATGTGTATAACTAACAAATTTTCCCCTATTTAATCTAAATACGTACAAAACTGATTACTTTGTTTTACTTTTTCTACAAACATTATGTCTCCAAGTGTGTAATTTAATAATTAGTTGTCGAGTTCAGTTTAGAATTCGTTATTTGTCGTTAGAATTTAGTTGCACTCTAGTTTTCATTTTCTCAGTGTTTGACAGTCACAACCAAATTTTCCAACAATTTTTTTCCATTTGTAGAAAAGTTTTTAGTTTCTTTTTTTTTCTTTCTAATATTAAAATGAATAATTTAAATCTTGAAAAAAAAATAAATTTTGTTTTTCATTTTCAAAAAATAATCACGGATATAATAATAATAATAATAATAATAATAATAATAATAATTTTCTCTATTGAAATGAAAATAAAAATTTGTCACTATTTTGAAAACTTATTGTTTATCTTTAAGTTAGAGCGTTATATTAAAGCATTGAACTTTGAAGATCTCTGTTTTGGGTTCATCGTTATTGTCCGATTGTCCTGAACGATAAAGTTTATTGCGGAAATTCTAATTAGAATAACCCTTCCTCGTGAAATCCCATCCAAAACATCTCTTTAACAAAATCACAAATATCCTTCAACGACAGTTGTTTCTTTAATTGTTGTTTTTGCAAAAATTTATTATCTACCATAAAACAAAATTCGGCATAAGGAGAAAAATAAATTTACAATAGGGACAAAATAGATTTTTTTTCCCCCTAAAACCAAATGAAAAAAGAAAATTTCTTAGTAAAAATTTTGAGAACCAAGTTTGGAATTTTATTTCGTTTTATCATTTTTTTCGTTAAAAAGTTTACTAATTTAAATTAGTGACTGACTTTTTGCTTTTGAATTCGTAAATTTTACCAATAAATAGTAATTTCTACTAATTTAGTAGTAAAATTTATTAAATTAAAAAACAAAAAAGTCGGTCACTAATTGAAATTAGTGAACATTTTTTATTAATTCATATTTAGAGAGTTATTTCTAAAAATCAGTAGTATAAAATAGTTTTAATCGGACAAAAGAAAATACAAAAATCTAGACAAAATTTACAAAATGAAAAAAATCAATAGTATAAAATAGTCTTAGTTTTAAGAATTTTAAGAAATTTATTTACTAAATAAATAAATTAGTAGTAAAAAGTTGTTTTAGTCAGACAAAATACAAAAATACTGAAATAAAGACAAAAATTGACGAAAATAAAAAAATAAGTAGTGTAAGATAGTTATAGTCAGACGAAAAAATATAAAAGTCTAGACAAAATTTATTAAATTAAAAAATTAGAATACAAAAATCAGTGGTGTAAAATAGTTTTAGTCAGACCAAGAATACAGAAAAATAGACAAAATTTAAAAAAACCAAAAAATCAGTAGTGTAACGCAGTTTTAGTTAGACAAAGAAAATATCGATTTCTTATCAAAATTTAGGTGCTAAATGCAAAAAATCAGTGGTATAAAAAAAATTTTTTTTTGTTTTAATCAGAAAAAAGAATATACAGAAATCTAGCAAAAGTTTAGCAAATAAAAAATCAGTAGTTAAAAATAGTTTTAGTCAGACCAAAAATACTGTAATCTAGACAAAATTTATGTACAAAAATAAAGAAATTAGTAGTTTAAGACAGTTTTAGTCAGACAAAAAAAATACAGAAATCTAGACAAAATTTACGAAATCAAAAAATCAGTAGTATAAAATAGTTTTAGTCAGACAAAAAATATACAGAAATCTAGCAAAAGTATATCAAATAAAAAATCAGTAGTATAAAATAGTTATAGTCAGACCAAAAATACTGAAATCTACGGAAAATTTACAAAAATTAAAAAATCATTAGTCTAAGTTAGTTTTTGTCAGGCAGTGAAATTTTAGTATTCTAAGCAAAATTTAGGTACAATTTTTGAAAAGCAATTGTAGAAAATAGTTTTAGTCAGACTAAAAATAGTGAAATCTAGACAGAAATAAAAAAATCAGTAGTATAAACTCGTTTTAGTCAGACCAAAAAAATATATAGAAATCTAGACAAATTTTAGAAACTGATAAAATCAGTGGTATAAAATAGTTTTAGTCAGACCAAAAATACTGAAATCTAGAAAAAATTTACAATAATAAGAAAATCAGTAGTAAAAATATAATTCGCGTTTGTCCTTGTCGTTAAGGCACGTAAAATAGAGAATGGAACTTAGGGTCAGTGGTTCGATCCCCAACGCGTGAGAATAAAAAAAAATAATTTTAATAGAAATAAAAATACTAGTAGTAAAAATAGAAAAAAAAATTAAATAATTAATTCTGAGAAAATTAAAATAAAAAAATTATTTTTTAAAACAATAAAATTGTATAAAGAGCGGAAAAAAGAAAATTTACACAGAAAATGTTCCCATTCGATGTTTCTGCTTGTAAATTATTTGCGGTAATTAATCAAAAATACACATGAAAATCGATTGTATGTGTAAACTTAACATAAAGCTCTTTACTTCATGTGAAGCGTTCACAAGAGAGAAATGTATGTTGTATGTGTGTATGTATGTATGTATAGAGTACGACGCGCGGGGTCCATGCCACGGAACCATTCGGAGAATGTGCTCGGTCGGAACGAGGCGGACAGGATTCGGACGCTATTACCGCAGTCATTGTCCAGCGGAAATCATTAAACTAAAATCTAACTACAAGAGCTAATATAGCAAGCCTGCTGCCTGTATTCGGAAAGCTTTCATGCCAACCGCAATTGCTTTCGATTTATGATTCCACGATTGTGAACGGAGCCGTAAAAGGACAATTGTCTAACATCGCATTTTTTTGTTTTGAAAGAAATTTTTTTTCTATTTTTCCATTTTTTTCCGGGGGAAGAAATTATTTACTTTTAATTAGTGAAATTAAAATTATTATTTTACTTTTATGTTATTTATTGGAAAATTTCTGGTTTTATTTTTAAATATAAATTTTTTTCTGAATTTTAATAATTTGTTTCAGGTGTTGTTTCTGGAGGTTTTGGTACTAGCCAAGCGGGTAGACAACGTTTGATAATTCTTCCACATCTGAGATTTCGGCAGCATTCACGCTCGTTATTTTTACCGCACTGAAATTTGAATCCGGAAAAATTTTTTTTTAAATTAATTTTATTTTTCAAACAATACTTGAGTCAATAAATATCGAATGAAAAAAAATATTAAATATTGAACAACTGAAAATTACTATTTTTTTGATTCTATTTTTAGGAAAAAAGATATGACTTTAAAAATTAAAAATTCTACTCACGCTTCTTAAGGGACGAATACATTTTCCAGATTCCTCGTCTAATTCAATATTATTGTAGACATCCAAATAAACATCTCGGGAAATTAACATTTTTGGATAACCGAGAAATGCATTGGCTTCTAGATTTAAAATTTCCTGCAGGCCATCACTTTCAATGATGTCTTCTTGACTTAAAAATTCCTCCGAATCATCATTTTCAGCGTTGACAATATTTGCCATCAAAATTGTCACGCAGAGTGTAAGGAAAATTTTTTTCATTTTCACTACGAATTCTGTATCTAAAAATAAAAATAACAAACGTAGAAAAAAATTGAAATGGAAAAAAAGTACAAAAATAATGAAAAGTAAAAAAATAAAATTAAACTGAATGAAAGTAAAGAAAATAAAAAGTAAAAACGACGAAAATAAAAAGTAGAAATAAAAAAAATTGAAATATAGAAAATAAAAACTAAAAAGTAGAAAAAAAAGAAAATAAAAAGTAAAAATGAAAAAAATAAAAAAATTGAATGTAAAAATGTACAAAATAAAAAGTTTTATTTGTATTTAAAATAAAAAAGAATGAAATTTAATTTAATTTTTCTTTACATTGTAAAAAAATCATTAAATTAAAACACAATTAGACATCAATGGTAGAAATAAAAAGTAAAAATAAAGAAAGTAGAAAGTAAAAATAAAAAAAATAAAAAGTAGAAATAAAAAAATAGAAAGTAAGAATATACAAAATAAAGAAAATAAAAATAAAGAAAGTAGAATGTAAAAATGAAAAAAAAATAAAAAGTAGAAATAAAAAAATAGAAAGTAAAAATAAAGAAAATAAAAAGTAGAAATAAAGAAAATAAAAAGTAAAAATAAAGAAACTAAAAAGTAAAAGTAAAGAAAATAAGAAGTAAAAATGAAAAAAAATAAAAAGTAGAAATAAAAAATAAAAAGTAAAAATAAAGAAACTAAAAAGTAAAAGTAAAGAAAATAAAAAGTAAAAATGAAAAGAATAAAAAGTAGAAATAAAAAAATAAAAAGTAAAAATAAAGAAACTAAAAAATGAAAATGAAGAGAATAAAAAGTAGAGATAAAAAAATAAAAAGTAAAAATAAAGAAACTAAAAAATAAAAAATGAATAATAAATAAACTTAGAAAAAATATTAAAATTAGTTAAAAATAAATTAAATTAAACTGAATAGAAATAAAAATAAATAAAAGTAAATAAAAACGAATAGAATAAAAAATAAAAGTATAACTTACATAAAATAAAATACAAGTAAATAAATTATAAACAATAACCAGTTTATATGATTAAATTATATAAATAAACAAATAAGTAAATAAATAATTACATTATAAATTCACATGTAAACTAAAGGATAAAATATAAAATAAATGATTTCTCTATCGTATTTTTTTACGAAAACGAAATTATTTCGATAATTGAAAATTAGACACATTTACCTTTTTATAAATCAATAGATTTCGATAAACTGAACTCTATTTTGAAAAGATAAAGGTATTTATACTGATTTTTGAGAAATGATAAAAGATAAATGATATGCGGGCGTTAGAATAAATGTGTGTTCATATATATATTTATTTTACATTTTCAATGTTGGCAACTATCACTGTTTGAAGAATCTAATTAAATTTACAAAGAACACTATGCGACCAACTAAATCTTAAAATTCAATCAATCCAACATTATCTATTGATATTATATCCAAAAAAAAAAAAATAATATTTATACTCCTCTCACAATATGAGCAAAGGTTAAAAATCAATTATTTCGTCGTAGAAAATTGTTTGGCTGTATATTTTTTTTTATATTCGAAAAATTATTTATATTTTTTCCCAGTTTAAATAGAAAATTGTTTTTATATTAATTTTTTATTTTTACTACCATTTATTAAAAGTACTTCATACTCTCTAAATTTGAATTAATAAAAAAGTTTACTAATTTAAATTAGTGATTGACATTGCTTTTGAAAATAAATTTTCTTTATAGTAAATTTTACTTATAGTAACATTTTCTTTATAGTAAATTTTACTTATAGTAACATTTTCTTTATAGTAAATTTTACTTGTAGTAACATTTTTTATAGTAAATTTTACTTATAGTAACATATTTTATAGTAAATTTTATTTATAGTAAAATTTTTTTTTATGGTAAATTTTACTTACAGAAAAATTTTTATTTCATAGTAAATTTTATTTATAAATTAGAAACGTCTATTTATTAGTTAAATTTACTAATTCAAAAACAAAAAATCAATCACTATTTCAAATTTGCTTTTATTCCAAATTATATATTTCATTTGCAAATAAATTATTTCAAAAGCAGTAAAAAAAAATTTCTATTAAAAAATTAGAAAAAAAAAATATTTCTAAGTAAAAATTTTGAAAGAAACTGTCCTTAGATTGTAAAAAAATATATTTTACTAATTTTTATATTATTTTAAATTTTTTACCAAAAAACAAAAAAAAATTATGTTTTTCTCGGTAAAATAAATAGAAAAATAAAAAAATATATTAACAAATAGAAATTATTCTAACATTTTGTTTAGCAAGAAAAAAATGTTCACGTAGTAAAAAAAAAAATTTCATGAATATTCATTTATAAATTCTGCGGTGTTTTTAAAGGTCTCTTGAGAGAGAGAGAGGGGTCCCTTTAAAAAGTCTCAGCGGCAGCAACGTCTTCGTTACGGTGTTGATGCTAACGTATTTCAAAATACGGTTTATCATTAAAAGCCCCCCTACAGGTGCTATTTTCTTACGAAACATGTGTGGCCCTCTATGCCCCGTGCGGTGCGTCTTTCACGCTCCATGAACTTTCTTAACGATCCGACACATGCGACGAATAAAATTTACTCACTGACCGTTTTTTTTTTTTTTCTTTTTTTTTTTGCTTTATCTTATAAAGATATGTAGCCAAACTTCCTTTACACAATGACTAATAAATTTACTGACAATTTCAAGTACGTTACACAATTTTCATGTAAATAAAAATTTTGTCAACTTATTCGAAAATAAAAATTATTTTTCACGATTTTTTATTTATTTATTTAATTTATTTTTTATTATTATAATTTGTTTTCCTTTTTTTATATATTTATTTTTACTTATTTAAGTTTATTTATTTAATCATTATTTATTTTTATTTATTTAATTATTATTATTTATTTAAATTATAGAATTTTAATTGTTATTAAATTAATCTGAACAATTATAATCAACAATAATTACAAATAATTATTATTATTTCCATGAATTATTATTATTATTTTTCAATAATCGTTAATAAGTTGTTTATTAATTAACAATTATTATTATTATTATTATTATTATTATTATTATTATTATTATTATTGATTATTAATTACATATTATTATTAATTATTTCGTTGTTTATTAAAAATACGTCATGATAATGTGACACTATAACTATTTTTTATTATTTAAATATTTACTTCTTACTTTTTAATATTTATTATTTATTATGCAGTATTTATTATTTATTTACTTTATTATCATTATTATATTTATTTACGATTTTTATTTATATTTGTATAATTATTTTTTATTTATTATATTTTTGCACTATTAACCGCCTGAATTTGTTATAATAATATTAATAATAATAATAGGTAATAATAATAAGAATAATAATAGTAACAAAAATATTAATAATATTAATAATAAGAATGATAAGAATAAATAATAATAAGAATAATAATAGTAACAAAAATATTAATAATATTAATTAATAAGAATGATAAGAATAAATAATAATAAAAATAATAATACACTGAAAAAAAAATTATTTGTTTGAAGTAAAGATTATTTTTTATTTGATAATAGACAAGTAATTGATTTTTGATTATTGATGTAAATGATAAATTTAGTAATCGCAGTAAATTTCTCCGCAGGGGAAAATGTTTTCAATCTTATTGACATAGCAATAAATTAAATTAAAAATTGAAATATATTTAATATTTAATTTGTATTATAATAATCGTCTCAAAAGTAACATGTGTTTGAAAATTTTTTCACACTACTTGAGACATGTGTCGATATTTTTTCAAGAAGGTTCATTAAAATCCACTGGACCTTAGTGTATTGCTGCATTTATGACGAATCATCCGGAACGGTTATCTACGATAGTCTATTTATGAGTAGAGCCAGTCTATTAACGAGCTCGTGCTCAAAACGATGAGGGATTGTATCCTTCGAAAATTGATTCTAGGTCCACGTGCTTTCTCTCTCTCTCTTTCTCTTTCTCTCTTTCTCTCTAAAAACACCCACAAACCATCTGGCGAAGATGCTCTTCACTTTATCCACCATTGTACTTTCCTCTTTAATAAAAAAAAACAAATAAAAACCGTTTTTCTTCTTCTTCTTTTTTTTCTAATCGTAACGGAAATTTTCAACAAGTTTCATCCCCTTACAAATCTTTTGATTTTTTATTTATTTATTTATTCATAAAATTTACCGACTGTTACATATTATTATTATTAATATTTTAATTATTTTTTTATGTTCTTTTAATATTTTTATGTTTTTGTTATTTTGTATTTTTTTGTATTGCTTGTTTGTTACTATTATTATTAAAATTTCCATTATTTATTTTATGTTATTTTATTATTATTTTATAATTATTTTCATGTTTTTTGTTATTTTGCATATTTTTTGTTTTATTTATTTGTTATTATTATATATTTATTTATTCATTCATACAAGTTAACATCTGTTACTATCACTATTATTATTATATTTATTTATTTACTTTACTTCTTTTCTATTTATTTTCTTCACTTTTTATTTCTTCTTAATTGAATTGTTTCAAAGGATTTATTAAAAGTTTAGAAAATAATTTAATTTTTGCAAAGAATTTTATTATTTACAAATATAATTAAATTTTTTCGAAGAATTTATTAAAATTTTTTAAAATAATTTAATTTTTGCAAAGAATTTTACTATTTACAAATATAATTGATTTTTTTAAAATTCTTTTGATAAATTTTATAACGAATTAAAAAAAAAATTGAATTTTGTCGTGAAATATATTTGAAAATAATTGAATTTTTTCAAACAATTTTACTATTTATAAATATAATTGAATTTTTTCGAAGAATTTATAAAAAATTTAGAAAACAATTCAATTTTTTTGGTATATTTTATATCGAATTAAGAAAATAATTGAATTCTCTTGAAAAATTTTATAACGAATTAAAAAAAAAATTTAATTCTGTCGTGGAATTTTTGTTGTTGAAAATATTAGAATTTTTGGCCAAAAATTTGACCTTTTTTAAAGAATAATTTCAATTCCTACGTTATTATTTATGAAAATAATTGAATTCCTACGAAGGATTTTATTAAAATTTTTAAAATTAATAAAGAAGAATAATTAATTAGTAAACTAGTTGATAATTGAATTTTTTTAAACTTGGAATTTGAAATTATTCGAAAATTCATATTTGAAAATTAAAAAATTTGTTTAAGTTGTACAATAATAATAAATTGAATATCACTTTTTAT
Organism: Leptopilina heterotoma; assembly: GCF_015476425.1. Lineage (NCBI taxonomy): Eukaryota > Metazoa > Arthropoda > Insecta > Hymenoptera > Figitidae > Leptopilina > Leptopilina heterotoma. Next base: position 1,235,061 of record NW_025111191.1, on the reverse strand, counting down.
ATCATTTGCTAGTTAATAGTAATTGTTAATTATTTAATATAACTAATAATATAACTAATATAAACTAATATAACTAATTTAAAAAATAAATTTTGTAAATATCATCAATAGAATATATCTTAGAGTTGAACTTGAAGGAATGGATATGAGATTCTTGGGAGAATGGAATATATACAGGAGAACAAGATCTCAATCAAGATAAAGTTCGAGTGGCCACGAAATGGCAGTATCTTAGTACCATGTTATCGGAAGGGGGCAATCTTCATCCTCAATAACCTTTTGGTTCCACGGACATTCCTGGTTTAACGAATTTCTCTATCTCGCGACTCACACCGTAACTTTATTACACCCTTAAGATTTCCAATTAAATTTCCCAACAATCATCACTCTTATTCATTTCGTATTATCATTCTGGACAACAAAAAATCCCCCCCCCCCCGCATTCTCATTCGAAATTTCGATTTTAATTAATTAAATTATTAAATTTTAATTAATTTATTACTAACTTATTATTATTTTTTTTTTGTTAAAAAAATTTACTGCAAATTGTTCACAATTTAAAAAAAAAATTTTTTTAATTTCACAAATGAAATTGAAATACGAAAGAAATTCTAATGTGTAAGTTTTCAATTAAGACAATGAGTAAATTTTGATGTGCATAATATTGACATATACGGATTGATATGCGATATAATAAACATATATATATATATATATATATATATATATATATATATATATATATATATATATATATATATAAAACGACTACATATGCGCCTGATTTATTGTGACGGTGTTCCGTTGTCGGTGGTAATTTTATCTCCATCAACCGTTTTTCCAGGAAATCGAAACCGAATGGGAGGTATTAATATCTCATTGTCCGCTCGCGTGTCGCCGACACTTTTCCCGCTTGCGTCGGGACTTTTCATCGATTTATATCCCTCTTCTTTTTTTTCCCCATTTTTTTTTTTGTTCATATTTTTTTTTCTCATTTCTTGTTTTTTTTTGTGCCCACGGATTAAAGTGAGTACCCACAGTGACCGCATCGTGCTTAAACATACTCCACGTACCAAATGCGGTATTGCGCCTCTACCACTTAAAAAAAAAAAAAAAAAAAACTGTCCCGAAATATTGCAGTTTATTCATATAACACACAAATTAAAATTTTTCGATACTATTTCTATCTTTTTTTTTTTTTAATTTCCCTTGAATAACAAACTGTTGACTGAATTTATTTTTTAATTGATCCAAAAGAATGATGTTAAAATAAAATTCACCAGCGGATAAATAGAAGTAAATTTATTTATTTTTTTTTATCAAGTTTATGGAATTTTTGTAATTGATGAATTTATAAATTCTTTTTTAAATCCATTTAGGATAAATTCACTTTTTACCTTTCTAGGTGTTTTATTAAATAATTACCCGATTTTAAAAATAATTTATAATAATTTTAAAATAATTTTAAAATAATTTTAAAAAATTAAAAATTAAAAATTAAAAATTAAAAATTAAAAATAACTAAGAAAACGAAGAATAAGATAAATATAAAAATAATTCAATGAATTTTATTTTTAATACGAAAAGATTCTTAATTAAATCACTTCTATTATTCAAATAAATTCAGAGCTGACTTATACTTTTATTTCAAAGATATCAAGTGACTTTTTCTCTCAAGATATGTCACACACTGTAGGATTAATTAAGTTATTAAAATATATATTTTCAATTTAATATTCATGACATAAGAATTGTATGACGTGAAAATCTTGATGAAATTCGTCAAGTGAGAAGAATATTTCTTCATTTATTTTTTTAAATGAAATTCTATTAAGAAATTTATTCTTTAAAATAAATCTTAAATAGTCATTTACCTTACTCACATTCTTTGACAATTTTCAAATCCATTTGTTTAAAATATTCAATTTTACGGAAATTTCAATTATTCGTAAATTCTTCAATTAACCAGATATTAGAAAATAAAAACTTCAAATATACTATAAAAAATTCAATTACACTGTTTCAAAAAAATTAATTTCAAAACTCAATTATTTCTTAAAATTCATGCTAAATTGCTTTTAATATTCAATTATTATTTAAAATTTAACCTGAAATTAATTTTTGAATCAATTTTTATTAGAAAAATCTACGAGAATTCAATTATTTAAATGCAAAAATAAATAATTTATTGAATAATTCCATGTTTTTTAAAATTCAATTCCCGCATACAGAATTTTATCAACAAAATTTTTAAATAATTTAATTCTTTCGACGAATTATAATAAAATTTTCAAGAATAATTACATTTTTCGAGAAATTCGATTAAAATTGCATTAAAAATAATTGAAATTTTGCAATGATTTTTATTATTTATGAAAATAATTGAATTATTGTGTAGAAATTTATAAAAAATTTGTAATTAAGGGCATTTGAACCTTGATGACGTTACAGTTTGTGCAAAGCATGTGTGACGTCATCAAGGTTCAAATGCCCTTAAGTGAATTCCTGTGAACTACTTTTGAAAAATGTTATTAAAATCGTTTTTATTGAAAATCATTGAACTGAGGAAATTTTGTTGAAAATAATTAAATTTCTGAGAAGAATTTTATTATTTATAAAGATAATTGAAATTCTGATTAGAATTTTGTGTAATTTTTTAATAGAATTGAATTTCTGCAAAGAAATTTATAACTTAAATTATTTCATTCACTCCTAAATTAATTTTCATGAAAAAATTCTACGACGATTCAATTAGTTAAATATAAAAATAAATAATTTATTGAATAATTGCATGTTTCTGAAATTTAATAACATTTTTTAAGAATAATTACATTTTTCGAGAAATTCAATTAAAATTGTATTAAAAATAATTGAAATTCAACAATTAGTTTTATTATTTATGAATAATATAATTGAATCCCTAAAAAGAATTTTATTATTTACGAAAATAATTGAATCCCTGAATAAGTTGTCAGTCAATATTAGAAATGGGGCGAGTTAATTAATTTTTAAAAAATTATTTTTTGAGTTTTTATTTAAATATATAGCAACAAATGTGTTTTATATAACATACTGATAAAATTTTTGTTATATAGTTTATAAGAAAATGAATTCTATTTTTGATTTTATAACATTCTTGCAGCTATATTAGGACTAAAATAAATTACGAATTGTAATATTATTATTTTTATCTAAAATGTAAATTTTCACTAAGAAAACTTGGAGAATTTTCCCTGAGGAAACTTGAGGAAATTTCCCTTTAAAATCTTGTGGAATTTTCTCTTTAAAACCTATAGGGGAATTTTACCTTTGAAGTCTTGGGGAATTTTCTCCAAAAAAACTTAAGGAAATTTCTCTTTGAAATGTTGGGGAATTTTCCCCAAAAAGTTGAGGAAATTTCCCTTGAAAATCTTGTGGAGTTTTCCCTTTGAAACTTTGGGGAATTTTACTTAAAAAACTCTAGGAAATTTCCCTTGAAAATCTTGTGGAATTTTCCCTTTGAAACTATGGGGAATTTCACTTAAAAAACTCTAGGAAATTTCCCTTTAAAATCTTGTGGAATTTTCCTTTGCAACCTTGGGAAATTTTTCTTTTAAATTCTTATTGAATTTTCCCTTTAGAATTTTGATTAAAATTTTTGAAAATAATTCAATTTTGGGAGAAAATTTTAATTATTTCTAAAGATAATTGAAATTTTGTCGAGAATTTTTTTAAATTCTTGAAGATAAATAAATTTTTGCGAAAAATTTCATTACTTTTGATTGAAAATAATTGAATTTCTTCAATCATTTGTAATTTCTCTGAAATTCTCCAAATTATAATTATATTTGAGTCCTGTTTTATTCATTAACGATAATAATAAAACAGTAGTAGCGATTATTTTTGAAATTGTTTCGCAGACAAATAATAACAACAACAATAGAAAAATGTGGTTAATGTATAAATTGTTATGATGGATTTTGGATGGTGTGAAGAGTTAATGGGGTTGGTGTATCAGTAGGTCAATGTGGGAGAGAGTGGCATTGGATGAATGGTGAGGGGAGAGGTGAGGGGTTGAACCACCCCTTCATGTATTCCACCCTCTGATAATAGCATTATGACGCCTGATTGTGGAAATAAACACACGATCGCATGGAACGACATACGCATAAACGGAGTACGCGTTCGCATGTGGCGTGAACTGCCTCGCGGTTCATTAAGCCGGTTAAACGCATCCTGGCAAATAATTAATGACCGGTCAATTAATCATTTCTTTCCAAAAATTTCCCCAATCATAATTTTATGCCGCCGCGAAATCTCTATTCGAAAAACAGCAGACAGACAAATAAACAAACAAAAATATCAATCAATGTTTTATTAATTTACATTAATGAAATTATTTTCGACAAAATTGCCGCTAATTATAGTCCGTTTTTTTAAAAATCGTCCGTAAAGTCTGTAATTTAATTGAGAAAAGACGAAAAGTTCGTAAATTGTACGATATAATTTGGAGAGTTTTAGAGAAATTGCAAATGATTGCAGAAATTCAATTACGTTCAAAAATTTAACAAAAAATTCTCGTTTAAATTTCAATTAACTTTAGAAATAATTAAATTCTTCTCCAAAATTGAATTATTTACAAAAAAATTTAAATAAAATTCTTGGCAAAATTTCAATTATTTTTAAAAACTTTCCTTAATTCAATGATTTTCAATATATTTACTATTTAAAAAAAAATTGTCCAAAAGAATTGAAAAAATTCTCGTTAAAGTTTCAATTAACTTTAGAAATAATTAAATTTTTCTCCGAAATTCAATTATTTCCAAAAAATTAAATAAAATTCTTGGCAAAATTTCAATTATTTTTAAAAACTTTCCTCAATTCAATGATTTTCAATATTTACTCTTTTCAAAAAATTGGCCAAAAGAATTCAATTATTTAAAAAAAATTAATAAAATTCTACGCAAATCTTAATTTTTTTTCATAACGTAATAAAAATTTCACAGGAATTAAATTATTTACAAATTTTTTATAACTTTCTTCGCAATCATTCAATTATTTACATAAATAATAAATTTTTCACATGAATTCAATTATTTTCATAAATAATAAAACTCATCGCAGAATTTAAATTATTTTTCATACAATTTTAACCGAATTCCCGTGTGGAAAAATATTGTGGCAGTCTAGAGTCCAATGATTTCCCGATTAGCAATCATCAAGTCCGTCTAATTCTAGAGGGTCCATCAAGTCCCGAATCAGTGACTTAACAGATTGGCTTATTAGAAAAAATCTAAGTCAAATATGTCCGTCTAGTACGGTGTTATTAAGACCGTCTAGATTTGGTCTAGGATGTTATATGCGCATGCGTCGATGAATGCCCAGCTGTTAAGTAACATGGCGCCTAATGGCGTCGCGTCGTTTGGCGTCGTTAGATCAGTCAGTGTGTGATGCATTTTGTTTGTGAATTATAGTATTTGTTGTGGTTTCTGTTTTACGTGAATAATAATGTGCTATGTTGTTGTTGTTTTCTGTATAATTTAATTTTAAATGTGCCCTGAAAAAAATGATTTTGATGTGTTTCTATGTGTTTTGATTAGTCGGCTGAAGCTAGCAGTCGTACTCAGCATCAATGTTTAGGCGTCATCTACCAATATGCCTCTCCTTCAAATTTTGTAATACTTAATGATTTAAAAAACCATCGAGTATTGTTATTTGAGAATCAATATCCACTAAATAGCAAATTTAATAAGTTTTTATTTATTAATTTCATTAATTAGTGGTTGACGCCTAAAGATTGGTGCTAAGTACGACTGATAGTTTCATCCGGCTGTTTTGATTTGCAGTAAATTTTATTTTACAAAAAGACTACTATCTCCAATGCCAAAGATTAGGAGGGACACAAAGCCTTACGCTTAAAGAAAGTTGAAGTGAAAAATACAGAAAGTTAAAATATTTTTTAATAATTTTATATAAAAAAAAGTCATTAAAATTATTTCAAATATAATTAAGTTTTATCATTCTAAGAATAGTTGTCATAACATATAATGAGAAATTTTGAATAGACGTAGATTAGAATTTACTAGCACTGCTGATCAGACCAGAAACGCTGGTCTATTCTAGACGATAGCGTAGAAGTTTCGTTTCAATTCTGAACAGCCGCTCGACAAGACCGTCTGCCCTGGGTCTAGAAAGACGTTAGACAGTCTATTAAGCGCTTGGTCAGCGCCCTAAAATTTTTCCACACGGGTTCCTAAAACAATGTATATTCTTCTCCAAAATTGAAGTATTTTGAAAAATTTCAATAAAATTCTTAGCAAAATTTCGATTATTTGCAAAAATTTTCCTCAATTCAATGATTTTTAATGACCTATTATTTTAATAAAATTTTTCATAAAAATTCACTTATTTAAAAAGAATATTTAATAAAATTCTATGTAAACATTCAATTTTATTATGTTCAAAAAATTTTAATATTATTTAATTATTAACAATTCTTGTCAAAATTTCAATTATGTTCGAAAGTAATAAAATTCTTCTCCAAAATTAAATTATTTTAAAAAATGTTCCTTAATTTAATTAATTTCTTCCCAATAATACAATTATATTCATAAATAATAAAGCAATATAGCGTGAATTTTTAGAAATAATTGAATTTTTGAAATTAATTTTTTTTGTAAAAGTTTAATTGCCAATTTTATTTTTAAAATATTTAAAGTTTTTATTTTCTAATATATAATTAATTGAAGAATTTACAAATAAATGAAATTTCGTAAAATTGAATATTGTAAACAAATGGATTTAAAAATTCTCAAAGAACTTTTTCAAAAATTATTAAAAACAATATTTATAGAAGAATTTTAATTAATAACACGAAAAAAAATTTAATTTTGGTAAAGTTACAAATTATTGCAGAAATTCAATTATTTTCAAGAGTATTCTTCGCAATAATTCAATTATTTTACAAATATTTCCAAAAATAATAAAATTCTCCGAAGGAATTCAATTATTTTCCACAGGAATTCAATTATTTTCAAAATTTATTAAAATTCATCGCAAAAATTCAATTATTTTTCAAAATTAATAAAATTCTTCACAGGAATTCAATTATTTTAAAATATTTATAAAATGCTTCGTAAGAATTAAATTAAATTCAAAACTTTTAATGAAGTTCTTCTTAGGAATTCAATTATTTTCAAAAATTATTAAAATTCTTATCAGAAATTCAATTAATTAAAAACTTTTTTATAAAATTCTTCACAGGAATTAAATTATTTACCAAAAAGTAATTGAATTCTCTCTACTGAAATTCAATTATTTTCAAAAAATAAATTCTTGTATAAAATTTTTCGTAATAATTTAATTATTTTCATAAGTAATAAAACTTATTGCAGAATTTCAATTATTTTTAATACAATTTTAATCGAATTTCTCGAAAAGATGTAATTAATCTTAAAAATTTTTAAGAATTTTGTCGAAAGAATTGAATTATTTAAAACTTTCTTGATACAATTCTTTAGGGGAATTGAATTTTAAGAAACATTCAATTATTCAATAAATTATTTATTTGCATTTTATTTGTATTTAAATAATTTAATTTTTAGTAGAATTTTCTAAAAAAAAATTGATTTTCATTTCATAAAAATGAATTTCAGTTAAAATTTTAGATTATAATTGAATAGTAAAATCAAAATAGCGTGAATATTTAGAAATAATTGAATTTCGAATTATCAACTTCCAGAGATTGTAAAAAATTAATGTTTATATTATTAAAAAATAATTGTACCTATAGTAAAATATAATAAAATAATAATGATAACAACTAAATAATAATAAATATCATATTTATTAGTAGTAATAATAGTAACAATAATAAAACTAAAAATTATTAAAAAAATATAACTAAAAATTAATATAAAAAAATATAATGAAAATGAAAACAATAACAATGGCAATAAAAATGAAAATAATTAAAATAGTAGCAAAAGTAAAAACAATAATAATAGCAGTAATAATTATAATAATAATATATGCAATAAATTTTAGTCTGAGGAAAAAAAATGACAATTTCTAATCTGTATTTATTAGAGAGAAAATAAAGAAATATTTCCCTAATAATTAGAATTTGCGGTCAAAAACAATATAAGAAAAAATAAATTTTTGAAAATAGAAAATTTTTTCTTTTGCAGCAATTTTCTCGATTACGTATCATTTGCTTCTTTGATTGTCAATAAAAATTCTGATGGGATTCCTTTTTTTTCGATTCGCTTTCGGAGATGATGGAAACGATTAAAGAGCAACAGGCGTCTGGAATGCGTCCAGTTGGTCCACCTCAGAATCTTCGCTATTTGATCGGTTTCGATAGTTACCAATACATGTGTAATAGAAACCAGTTGAGATGAGAGGACCGGGGGGGGGAAGGGTATCGAATGTGTGTTTATGTGACGATATATATATAGTGAGAGAGTAACAAGGTCAGTGTGCCAAACACGCTAAAAGGGGGTATCCACCCTTCCTCTCAATATCGCTCTGATAATACTATTACATACGTCAATTCTGTATATATTTATATATGCGTAATGTATATATGCGATCGTGTCAATTGACGGTTTATGAATAGCAACTCAACTGGACGCCGAAAAATAATTTTTTTTTTTTTTTTAAAGTAATTTTAATATAAAAGTTAAATGACGAAGAAGTTTTGTTTATTAATCAACGAAACTTCTTCTTCACTTAACATTTTTAAGTTTCGATTATTAATAAACGAAAATTTTTGTTTGCTTAACTTTTTATCTCGCTTTTTATGAAAATAACTTCCTTATAGAAGTTATTAAAATTTTTTATGCAAAACTTAAATTATAATGAACAAATAAATAATATTTTTATTAGTAATAATTTATAAATAATTAGTGTAAGAATTAGTAAATAATTAGTTAGAGTAATGATTAATAAATAGTTCGTCAGAATAATATTTAATGAATAATTAGTAACAGCAATAATCATCAAAAGTAATTGGTTGAAGTAATAATTAGTTAATTAGTTAGTGTAAAAATTAGTGAATAATTAGAAAGAGTAATAAATAATTGGCTAGAGTAATAATTAGTGAATAATTAGAAAGAGTAATAAATAATTGGCTAGAGTAATAATTAGTAATTAATTAGTTAGAGTAGTAATTAGTAAATAATTAGAGAAATAATTATCAAATAAGTAGTTCAAGTATAAATTAGTAAAGAATTAGTTAGGGAAATAATTACGTAGTAATTAGTAAAAATGTAGTTCAAGACTAAATTAATAATGAATTAGTTAGAGTAATAATTAGTAAATAAGTAGTTCTAGTAGTAATTAGTAATTATTTAATTAGGAAAATAATTACTAAAAAATTGTCAAGAGTAATAATTAGTAATTAATTAGTTTGAGTAATAATTAGTAAATAATTAGTTAGAGAAGTAATTAGTAAATATGTAGTTCTACTAGTAATTAGTAAATATACAGTTCGAGTAATAATTAGTAAATTATTAGTTAGGGAAATAATTACTAATCAAGTGGTTGGAGTAATAATTAATAAATTACTAAATAATAAGTAAGAGTAGTAATTAGTAAATAATTAGTTTGAGTAATAATTAGTAAATAATTAGTTAGAGAAGTAATTATTAACTAATTAGTTAGGGAATTAATTAGTAAATGATTAGTTTAAGTAAAAATTAGTAAAGAATTAGTTAGGGAAATAATTACTAATTAATTTGATTGGAGTAATAATTAGTAAACAATTTTATTTAGAATTTAGTTCACAATTTACAGTAAAAATCAAAGTAGGAATTTTTTTTTCTTTTTTGCTATCAAAAAATCATTTTGTCTGTGAGAATGGAAGGGTGCGGCATAATATGAATACTCTGAGAATCGTCCTTAGCGTGCGTTAAGACTCTCTTGGAGGTCACCAAGCCATGACGCAGAATAACTGCTTCATTTGCTAAGTGAGCTGCTTGTAATCAAACCGATTACTTTTGCCTCTGAATTCCCAAAAGGGCGTGGCGATTAATGCAAATTTAGACAAATTTCTCATCTCTTTTTTTTCTTTAACCTTGCAAACAATACTTATCCCTTCAAAAAAAAAAAATAATAAATTATGTTTTTTTCATTAAAAAAAAAAGGTGGACAATAATTTAAATTTTATTTTACTAATTCGATTATTATCTATAAAATAATTTAAAAACTTAGCTAAGTAAATGTTTAATTTACATTATTTTTTATTTTAATTATTTCCTATTTTTGGATTATTTAATTTATTTTTGAAAAATAATTGAATAAAGCAAAAATTTGTTCTTTTGAACTTTCAAATACTTTTGTTGGTCTCTAAATCTGAATTAGTTAAAATTTTATTTTTAAATGACTCTCGAGTCAGTAAGTGACTTTTTTTGCTTTCGAAACAAGTTAAAATTTTAACTGATTTTTCAGTACAAGATTTTTTTAATTTTCTAGTTGTAATTTCTTACTTAATTAATTAAACGTATAATAATTAATAATTCATTAATTTTAAATATTCACAAAATTTTTTACTAGTAGTAATTAACCTTCGACTGATAATAAGTGATTTTTACTAGTAGTATTTAGTTACTTTCTACTGACAATTAATTATTTTTTATTAGTATTTAGTCACTTTCTACTAATACTTACTACTAAATAATAATTTCTACTCATAATTTTCTACTAATAAAAATAGTTAGTTCTTACTAATAATAATGAAGTTTCTACTAATAATTAGTTATGTTCACTAAAAATAATTAATTTTTCTTTAATTATTAGTTATTTTCTACTAAAAATAAGTAATTTTTTTAATAATAAAATAATAATTAATTTTCTGGTAGTAATAAATAATTTTTTCTTGTTGATAAAATAAAAGTAATAAATTATAAAACAAAAAAGAAAAAAAATATAATACTTTAGTTCTTTTTCACTGACTGCTAACTTACAAATAACAAAACTAATTCGAATCTAAATTTTTTTTAAATTAAATTATTTTCCAAATTTGCAATTAGAATTCTTCAAAAATACGATTATATTTCAAAATAATTTTTAAAAGTAAACAAATAAAATTCATTAAAATATAAAATTTCTTTTAATAAAATTTTACAAAATTTGCAATTGTTTCAATTTTTAAAAATTATTTTCGGAAATAAAATTATTTTTAAAAAATTTAATTACATTTTTTCAAGAAACAAATTTTTTTCAAAATTAAATTATTTTTTTTTTTGAATTCAATTATTTAAAACTTTCAGAATTTTTAAAAATAATGTAATTAATAATTTTTTTTAATAAAAATTTTAATATTTTTATACTTTTGATTTCCTTAAATTTTCAAGTAATTTATTTAAAAAATTTAATTAATTCCTAAAATTCCGATTATAACACTTTAAATATTCAATTATTTTCTGAAATTTTAACTCTAATTTTTTTAATCAATTCCTATCAGAATTCAACGACAAGAATTGAATTATTTGAATAGAATAATTTTTGTAAATTCATAAAAGTAATGATAATTTTTAAAGATGAAAAAATAAAATTTTTATAAATATAAAATTTTACAAAATCTCCAATTGTTTCAATTTTTTAGAATTATTGTCAGGAATTCAAGTGTATCTTCAGAAAAATTTTAATTACTATTTTTCAAAAACCTAATTTTTTCTGAATTTCGAAATAAAATATTTCTTTAAGGGCATTTGAACCTTGATGACGTCACACATGCTTTGCACAATCTGTAACGTCATCAAGGTTCAAATGCCCTTAATCATTCTTGTAAAATAAATATTTAAATACTTATTTTTTTTTGCTTAAAATTTTGAAATAAAAAACTTTTAATGAAAATTTTTAACTGCAAATCTTTCGAAATTGAATTATTTTTCTTAGAATTTTTTAATAATATTATCCAAAACTTTTAATTCTTAAGGAAGCTAACAAGTTAATAATTTTTTATATTTAAAAAAATATTGTTAAAGTTTTACAGCAATTAGATTTTCAAAGATTGAAATTTAAAAACTTTTTGAAATTCAATTATTTCTAAGAATCCTACTTTTTAACACTTCTATATTATTTTCTAAAGTTTTAACTTGAAACTCTTTTTTAAATCAATTCTTATCAGAATTCAATTATTCACTTCTCATAATTATTATTATATCGAATTAGTATTTTTCAAAATTTTTGTATTATTCAATAATTTTTCAAACGATTTTCTTTCTTGTATAATAACCAGTTTTTATAATTTTATTTTATTCGAATAATTATTTTGCATAATTTTTTTGTTACCGAAATTACATTTTAAATAATTTTTTATTACTTTTTTCATTTTTTTCTAATATTTATTTTTACTAATAATTAATTTTAATAATTTTTATTTCCCCTAATTTGTATTTTATATAATATCCATTTTTTCTAAGCTTTAAATCTTCTAATTTACAGTTTTTCGAATCGTTATTTAACAGAATAAGAATTGCACATAATAGTTTAATAAAAATATTAATGTAAATAATAAATATAAAAAAATAATAAATTTTTAGAACTGATAATTCGGTGATTTGAAGATTTAAATATTCTTTCGCAGTAATAAACATTCTGTCTATGGGTCATTCAAAGACAATAATGTTTCTAAAAATTATTTTTTCCATCAAAACAAAATTATAATTAATTTTTATTATTTAAAAAGAATTTCGATAAAATAAAGATTCGGGAAATAAAAAATTGGACACTTTTCACGCACCTCATTATGTCGATTATTATAAATTATAAAAATCACAACTACAATTTAAAAGTTTAATAAAAAATTTCTTCCATAAAGTAAAATAAATATTTATTTACTAAAAAAATGAATGTTTTACTATATCAAAAAAAAAAAAAAAAAAAAATTTATCGTTACTTCCCCCTTGCGCATTCAACTAATGAACCTGGTTATGGACCATGAAAATGTCTTCAAAGAGTGGAAGGGGGTTCAAAGGCTATATTCAATGTGGTAGACAAGGTGAAGGGAGGAGAAGGAGGGGGGAGGGGAGTTAGTGGATTGAGGAGAAGAGAGGGTGGTTATGGAAGACAATTTACGGGATTAGCCCCGTAATAAGAGACCAGTGTTTTTGGCTCAGCTTGGCATGGGACGGTGTGTTGTCCGGCCGCCGGATCACCGGTATGGCATGGAATGAGGATAAAATGGGAAGAGGGAGGAGGAGGGGGGTAGTGGGAGTGGGTGTCCAGTGACGGTGGGTCGTCATGGTAACCGACTGCAACCACCTCACCCACCCTGTGCATCCCCATGGTTGCAGTTTGAGTTTGCGAACGAAGCTGCATCCTTGCAGGGCAAATCCCCCTCTGTCCCCCCTCACCTCCCCTCTCTTTCCTCAGTCCTCGCCATCGTTTTCAAACGTAGGAGTCGAAGGGGGAGAAACCAGAAAGTCACCCCTTTCAAATCCATAGTCATAATGATCAACTCACCTTTCACTTGCTCGAAAATCGGAAATATTATACTTTCAACTTTCTTTTCGCTTCAATATTTTACTTTTTTTTTATGATATTTTCCCTTGGGGAATTTTTTTTTACTAACGGAAAATATTTTTTTTTTTCTTGAAAAAGGGAAAAAACATACTCGAATGATTTTTATTCTTTAATTAATATATTTTTGTTATTGTTATTATTGTTATTTTATTTAATTACATAAAAACATTTTGTAGAATAAGAGAAATTTGGAAAGAAAAGAAAAAAAAACTGTTTGCTTCATTCCGCTTGTGAGAGAATTTTCATGCCGTCTAGGCGGCAATTTAGTGAACTGCATTGGCGCGAAATTCAAACTGAGAAAATTTTTACTAACAGTATATTAATTAAAACTATTATTAATTCTTTCTCTTTTATTTATTAACAATATTTTAATATTCAGTAGTCAACACTGTTATTAATATAAAATAAAAAAAAATCTTCTTTTAAGTAAAGTTATTTTTAAAAAAAATAAATAATAATATTTTTTTCGAAAAAAAATAAATTATCAAAATAATTTAAATAAATATATATAATACATTTCCTTATAAATAAATGATCAAACATTGTTTTATCTACTTAGATAAAGAAAATAACTAACATTTTTTTTTGTTCTATAAAAAAAAGGGAAAAAATAAAATAAATAAATATGAAGAAAATAAAATAAATAAAATAAATAAAAATGAAGAAAATAAAATAATAAAATAAATAAAAATGAAGAAAATAAAATAATAAAATAAATAAAAATGAAGAAAATAAAAAAATAAAATAAATAAAAGAATAATTTTTCGTTTATAAAAAATCAATTCTAAACAAACATAACAAAAAATACCTTCTCATGTGATGAGAATATAATTTTTCCTCATGAATCAAGCTAAAAATAATAAAGAAAAATATATTATTGTCAAATTGCTTGTATTTTTTTTCTCAAATGTGACAAAAGTTTCGCGAATGTAATAAATAAATAAACATTTGATAAGAAAAAAAATATAATCGTTAAATTACAAAAAGTTTTCCTCAAGGGGAATCATTTTTAGAAGGTATAAATTAAAGACAAATCATTCTTCATGAACAATTTTCTGTTACTCTTTCGTGGAAGTTAGTTACACTTCGACTTATATAAAAATTCTTAAAAAAGGTAAAAATTTCTTAATTAAAAAAAAAAATTTTTTAATTTCTTAACTTTTTACTATATATGGGAAAAAAATTTTGTAATTAATTTAATTTCTTTACAATAAAACTACTTTAATACTGGATTTAAAATTATAAATTATTTTATTCAATTTAATTACTTTATTTCAATTAATTCAATTACTTTAATTCATTACATTAAATTAATTTAATTAAAATTATTAATTATTAATTTCATTACTTAAAGTCTTCAATTACATTAATTTGTTTAATAAAATCCGATGATTTTAATTTAATGAATTCATATGTTACTTTAAGTTAATTAATTTGTAAATATTTATTTCAATTAATTTATTTAGATGAAGTTCTATATGAGTTTTCTCTTAATTGTTGGACTTTTGGTCGTCACTATCAATGGTCAACCACCCTGTCGAAATCATTTAAGTTTTGTGAGTATAAAAATTATTTTTAATAGACTATTAATTATAACATGTACTGCTAATTAATAATAATAATAACAAGAATAATTTAATATTAATAATTAATGCATATTGTTAATTAAAAATATTACATAATAATTACTTCGAATAGTATTAATAATAACTTGACTAAACAACGAAAGTAAAACCAATATTAAAAAATCTGTTTTACGAAAAAATTTCTGTTTTTACTATTAAGCTATTTACTATTATTTTTGCTATTATTTTTGCTATTATTTTTACTATTATTTTTACTACTATTTTTACTATTATTTTTACTATTATTTTTACTACTATTTTTACTATTATTTTTACTATTATTATTTTTTTACTATTAATCATTAAATATTTTAATTTTACATTAAAAATATATATGTTTTTAAGTGTTTAAACACTCGAGAATGCTGTCCTCCTCTTGAATGCAGCTTCCGGGATAACAAATGCTTGTATCCAGGGTCTTGCCGAACGTGGGGACAATATGTAAATGAGTATAATTTTTATTAAAATTTTACTATTAATAAATATTTTCTTAAAAATCCTCAAAAGAAAAGTTGTGCTACATTAATTAATTTTTTTAATTTGAATTTTAATCATTTATTACAGTTATGCAATGAAAAAAATTTTTTTGTCGATGTAAAATATATTACAAAATGTGTAGATTATAAAAATAAAAAATATTCCTTCTTTTTATTGCTTAGTGTACTAGTGATGTAAGTTGCTGTGCTGGTCATCGTTGTCATCCAGTTCAGCAAAAATGTGTCAGAACCGAAGAACTTTGTTCACAATTCAACCAAATTGTAAGTTTAAAAAGAATAGAATCTTGAGTAGAGGGAAAATTTATAGAAAATAGAAATTAAATTAAATTCTACGAAAATGGAAAAAAAATTATATTTTATAGTTAATATTATAATATAATTATCATATTATCCATTATAATAATAATTAGCATATTATTTATTATAATAATAATTTAGCATATTATAATATTAATGTTTATGTAAATAATTATGTTTAGAAGAATAATTATTTTAACAAAAATATTAATATTAGTAAAAAATTTTGATGTTGATAAAAATTTTTATTAAAAGTATTCATTAAAAATATTGAAGTTAATAAAAGTTTTTAGTAAATTAAATTTTAGTAAAAGAATTCATTAAAAATATTGAAGTAAATAAAAATTTTTAGTAAATTAAATTTTAGTAAAAGAATTCATTAAAAATATGGAAGTTAATAAAAATTTTTAGTTACTTAAATTTTAGTAAAAGAATTCATTAAAAATATGGAAGTTAATAAAAATTTTTAGTTACTTAAATTTTAGTAAAAATATTTATGTTAATCAAAAAAAATTAATATTTGTTAATTTCTTTAAAGTGCAACGCCTTTCAACAATGCTGTTGGGGTACAAGATGCATTAACGGTCGATGTGGGCGTTAATCTAGTGGATACATAATAACAAAAAAAAATTGTAAATTCAAAAATTACAAAACTATTAAAAACTATTTAAATAAAGGAATTTTTTTCAAAAATTAATTTATGATTTTTTCCCTTTTCCCACTGCTAGAAATTAGCAAAAAAATGAAGAGAAATTTATTGGTATTAAAATTTTTATTGATTCCGTTTTGATTTTACTTTTGTTTTCTTTTGATTTCCTTTGTTTTTCTTTACTTTTTTCTTTTCTTTTATTTTCGTTTGTTTCTTTTGTATTTTATTTCACTTTTTGATTTTTCTTTTGTTTCTTTTTTCTTTTTTGGTTTTAATTTTAAATTTTCATTTTTGTTTCGTTTTATTTTGTCTTTTTTGGTTTTAATTTTAAATTTTTGTTTCATTTTATTTTGTTTTTTATTTTACTTTTTGATTTTTATTTAATTTTTTTTTTCTTTTACTTTTTGATTTTTATTTAATTTTTTTTTTATTTTATTTATTTATTTTTTTTAATTTACTTTTTGATTTTTGCTTCATTTTATTTCTTTTTTTTATTGTATTTTATTTTACTTTTTATTTGGTTTTCTTTTCTTTTTTTTGTTTTCCTTTTTTTCTTGTTTATCTGCCTTTATGCTTATTGAATTCAAAAAACCAAAAAAAAAAAAAAAAAAACAGTGACAATGAAGAAAATTGACGTTTATTTTTGTTAATTAATTGTATTATTTAATTGGCATGCTTGTAATGATTTTGGACATACATATGAAAAGTGTTTTATTTTAACGAAAATAATAATAAATTGGGGTGTAATATACGAAACTGAAACAAAACGGTTTAGCGGGCATTATTATCAGTATTACAATCTGTAATAGCCCTTTAGCACGTATCATGGAATATATTATATCGATTGATGATTAAGGAGTAAACTATTAAAATATCATGATTTCGTTCTGAATTAACCAATTTAATTGCATATTTTCGCATATATGTATTGCACACAATCTGCATGTGTATATGTATACATATTTATATAAATTTACCCTCAAAATCAAAAACAATATTCATATATATATATATATATATATATATATATGTATTACACAAAATTGTTATGACCTTTTGCTCAATTGTCGGTTTTGTTATATATATGTAATGATTATTACCTTTAATAATATCATTTTGTCATTATAATCTGTTATTTCAGTTATTTATATTAACGGGCGTAATTAATTTTCCCTCCAATAATTCTTAATCGTTGAATTTAAAAATTATTATAGTTACATTCTTTTTTATGTTACATTGTTATTTTAATTGACAAACTTAACTTTTAGTGTTCTTTAATTAATTATTTTCTTAATGAATTAATTAATTAAAATAATAAATTTTTCTATTACAAAAAATTTATTTAAATAATAAAATTTTATTTGAAAAATAGAAATAAAACTATGAAAAAATGGGGGTTTCGTAAAATAATTCCGGGAAAATTCAAATTAAATTTTATTTCTTTATGTTTATAAAAAATTAAAAATTTATTTTCAACATCAATTGTAATTTGTAAGTTAATAGTTCGAAAGAAAAAACAAAGTAGGTACATAAATTGCATCGAAGAGTTAAAGAGACAGTCACGTGACTTAGATAATTATCATCGCAGAACTAAATAAATTTTAAGCTTCTAGTATATGGAGGAAAAAAAAAATTGTGCCACTTTTTTCCACTGATTTTTATCGGTAACATTTTCTACCACTGTATATACTAAACGATGCCCCCATTTGGGTGCCCCTTGTGCCGTGCGATCATTAAACGGCCAGACACGCCGCAAAGAGATCCATCAGGGGTTTTATTTACTATATATATATTTATCGAAAAAATGATTTTTCTACTAAAAACAAATAAAAAACGATTTTTTGTTCCAAATTTTTTAAACAAATTAAATTATTGTAATTTAATTATTATTTTATACCCTTTTTTTTTGTTATTTTATGATTTTTTTTTATTATTATTTTATACAGTTTTTATTTATTTATAACAATTTTAAGTGTTACTATTATAATTAAATTAATAAACATAAATTAATAAATTTTATTTATATTTATTTTTATAAATATTTTTATTTATATTTATATTTATTAATAAACTTTATTTATGTTAAAATTAAACATAAATAAAATAAGAAAAGGAATAGAATAAAAAAGTCAAATAGAGTAAAATAAAGAGAGTAATATAAAATAGTCACATAAAAAAGGTAAAATAAAAATAATAAAACAGAAAAAAGATAAAAGTAGGAAAACAGAAAAAAAGTAAAATAGTAAAATAAGAAGAGAAAATTATAAAAAACAACTGTAAAATGAAAAAAGTAGATTAAAATAGTAAAATATAGGAATGGAAATGAAAAAAGAGAATAAAAAAGTAAAATAAAAAAAGAAAATAAAAAAGTAAAATAAAAAAAGAAAATAAAAAATAGAAAATAGGAAAAATAAAATAAAAAAGAAGTAAAATAAAAAGTGGAAAATAGAAAAAGGAAAATAAAAGAAGTAAAGTAAAAAAATAAAATACAAAAATAGTAAATTATAAAAAAAGCAAAGAAAGAAAAGAAAATAAAAATAATAAAGACAGTGAAAAAATAATTAAATGGAGTGAAAATATAATTTAGTTAAAAGGAAAAAAATGATACACATTTTCTTAGATTAATGAAGTATTATTATAGTTAATTAAATTAATAAAGTATTACTGTCGCAGATAAAGATCAATTTTTCTAAAGAATAAAAGAAACTGACAATAAATACAATTTTTATATAGAAAATAGAATTACTCTTTCGTATAGAGAAAAATAAGGAATGCTATTTTACTTATTCATTGATTCGTTCATTTTTTTTTTTTTTTTTTTTTTTTTTTTTTTTTTTTGATCTGATTCTAAGATTATAGTCACGTAGACGCTTCCATATAGCGTGCTTGAAAATTATAATACACTCTTAATTTGTCGCCTTGTCTGCCGAGTGAATATTTTATTAAACCCATAAAACGAAACACTCCGTTTACACCAAGGCAGGGATAATTTTCGGCTTTATTCACTATCTTCTACCACTTATCAAAAAAAAAAGATGAAAGAAATTTATTACCAATAAGAATATTGCTCATCATTTTTCACAAATAATATTTAATCAATTTCGATTTTAAATTTATGAATAAATGATAATAATTAAAATTGTATTTGTTGCCAAAGTACTGAACATTATTTCGATTAATAATAATTATTATGTTTTCAGAAAGGCATTTTATTGGTTTTTTTCTATTTATTATTTATTCTATTACTTACAGTTTATTCTCTATTTATTTTTTATTGCATTATTTATTTTTCACTAAATTCTACAGTAAAAGTAAAAATACAGTAATAGTAAAAATAAGCAAAATAAAAATACAGTAATACTAAAAATACAGTAGCAGTAAAAATATAGTTATAATAACAATACAAGAATAGTAAAAATACAGTAACAATAAAAATACAGTAATAGTAAAATAAAAACACAATAATAGTAAAAAATAAAAATACAGTAGTAGTAAAAATATACAGTAATAATAACAATACAAAAATAGTAAAAATACAGTAATAGTAAAAATACAGTAATAATAAAAATACTGCAGTAGTAAAAATACAGTAATAATAACAATACAAGAATAGTAAAAATACTGTATAGTAACAATATAGTAATAATAAAAATTCAGTAGGAGTAAGAAATAAAAATACAGTATAGTAAAAAGATGTAAGAGTAAAAATACAGTAATAGTACAAAAAAGTAAAATAAAAATACAGTAGTAGTGAAAATACAGTAGTAGTAAAAATACAGTACAAGTAAAAATACAGTTGTAGTAAAAATACAGTAAAAGTAAATATACAGTAATAGTAAGAATACTGTAGTAGTAAGAATACAGTAGTAGTAAAAATACAGTTGTAGTAAAAATATAATAATGATAAAAATATAGTAGTAGTAAAAATACAGTAATAGTACAAAAAAGTAAAATAAAAATACAGTAGTAGTGAAAATACAGTGGTAGTAAAAATACAGTACAAGTAAAAATACAGTTGTAGTAAAAATACAGTAAAAGTAAATATACAGTAATAGTAAGAATACTGTAGTAGTAAGAATACAGTAGTAGTAAAAATACAGTTGTAGTAAAAATATAATAATGATAAAAATACAGTAGTAGTAAAAATACAGTAATAGTAAAAATACAGTAACAATAAAAATACAGTAATAGTAAAAAAAAGCAAAATAAAAATACCGTAATAGTAAAAAGAAGAAAGAATCAAAATACAGTAGTAGTAAGAATACAGTAGTAGTAAGAATACAGTAGTAGTAAGAATACAGTAGTAGTAAAAATACAGCAGAAGTAAAAATGCAGTTGTAGTAAAAATACAGTAAAAGTAAAAAAAAGTAATAGTACAAAAATGTAATAGTAAAAATAAAAATACAGTAGTAGTAAAATTGTAGTAACAATAAAAATACAATAATAGTAAAAATACAGTAAAAATAAAAAAAGCAATAAGACTTTAATAAACAAATTAATAACTTATTTACAAATATAAAAATTCTAACTACACTGAAAGAAAAAAAGCAGTCGAAACAAAAAGAAAAAGACAATTCCTCATTTGAAGGGAGGATCAAAGTTGGTCTTGAGAATAGAGCACATTACTCAAAGCTTGGAAGTAAATCTTGGTAGGGCAACACGCGTTAAACTTAACAGTCGGTTAAGTTCAACAGTAGGGTGCTTTTGAGTGAGTGAGAGAGAAAGAGAGGGGTATAGATTTTGGTCTCTTGAATTGCAGTCAGAGGCATATAGAGTGAGAGAGAGAGAGAGAGAGAGACTGATACTGTAAGCCACCCCTTGTCCAAGTATATATCCCCAGTAGTCTCGTCTTATCTCGATTTGCATAAATTCATAGTTTGTGGCTTAAAGGCCACTTCAGGCCTAAAGATATAGCCCTAGAAGCATTGCAGACAACTTTCTTGACCAATGTGAAATTCAGCAGTTGGGATCACCAAGTTTCAAAATTCACCATTTCTATAATTCCATAAACACTGGGAGAAAAGAAAATAGTTGGGAATTAGTGAAAAGTTTTACTAATTTAAATTTATCGATTAATTGAAGTTAATTTAAAAAGAATTAGAACTGTACAGTTGTTGAATGAAAATTAATATTTAAAATTTTTTTTACAAATGTTTTATATTTAATTATCTTTTACTTATTTTAAAATTTAATGAAAATAATGTTATTTTTTTCGTATTTTGTTAAAAATAGTTAAGATTGGTTCAAAATAGTTCAAAATAGCTTAAAATTTTTCAAAATAGTTTTAAATAGTTCAAAATGGTTCAAAATAATTCAAAGTAGTTCAAAATAGATCAAAATAGATCAAAATAGTTCAAAATAATTCAAAGTATTTAAAAATAGTTCAAAGTAATCCAAAGTATTTTAAAATAGATCAAAATAGTTTCTAATAACTCCTAACAGTAGAAATACTAAATAGTAAAATTAGTTCAAAATGGTTATAAATTAGTTTAAAATAGCTCCAAGTAGCAAAAATCGTTCAAAATAGTTTCTAATTAGTTTTAAAATTTAAAAATAATTTCAAATAGTAAAAATAGCTCATAATATATTCAAATTGATTTTAAATAATTCTAAATAAGTAAAAAAAAATCCAATTAGTGGAAATAGTTAATAAAATTTTAAAGCAGTTCAAAATAGTTCAAAATAGATCAAAATAGTTTCAAATTGGTTTTAAATAGATTCAAAACTTGAAAATAATTCCAAATAGTAAAAATAATTCAAAATACTTTTAAACTGATTTTAAACAGTTCTAAATAGTAAAAAAGAAAATTCAAATAGTTCATTGTACTTAAAAATAGTTTCAAAATGGTTTTAAATAGGTTTAAAAAATAAAAATAATTCTAAATAATAAAAAAAACTCCTAATATTTCCAAATTAATTGTAAATAGTTCTAAACAGTAAAAATAATTCCAATATAGTTTCAAAATAGTTTAAAATAGTTTCTAGTAGCAAAAATAGTTCAAAATAGTTTGCAAATTGATTTTAAATAGTTGCAAAATGTAGAAATAATTCCAAATACTAAAAATAGCTCATAATATTTCCAAATTGATTTTAAATAGTTCTAAATTGTAAATATATAAATAGATAGAAATAAATCCAAATAGTAGAAATTGTTCAAAATAATAATAATAATAATAGTAATAAAAAAAAAGAAATTCAAATATTTCAAAATAGTTCTAAATAGTAAAAATAATTCAAAATAGTTTCAAATTGGTTTTAAAAGATTTAAAAAGTAAAAATAATTAAAAATTAAAAATAGTTAATAATATTTTCAAATTAATTTTAATTAGTTCTTAATATTAAAAAACGAAATTCAAATAGTTCAAAATAGTTTAAAATAGCTCAAAATAGTTTCAAATTGATTTTTTAAAAGATTCGAAACGTAAAAATAAAATAAAAAAATTTTTAAATAAAATAGAAAAAATAGTTCATAATATTTTCAAATAGATTTTAAATAGTTCTAAATAAGTAAAAATAATTCAAAATTGTTTGAACAAGTTCAAAAAATTCCAAAACGATTAAAAATACTTGAAAATAGTTTCTAATTGGTTTCAAAAAAATCCAAAACGTAAAAATAATTCAAAATAGTAAAAATAATTTATAATTCCTGCAGATTAATTTTGAAAAGTTCTTAATATTATAAAAATAAATCCAAAGAGTTCAAAGTAGTTCTAAATAATACAAATATTTCAAAACAGTTCAAAATAGTTTTAAATTGAGTGTAAAAATATTTGAAACGTAAAAATAAATCCAAATAATGAAAATAGTTCATAATACTTACAAATTGATTTTAAATAGTTCTAAATAAGTAAAAGTAATTCCAAATAGTGAAAATAGTTCTAAACAGTTTGAAATAGTGCAAAGTAGTTTCAACTAGTGCAAAATAGTTCGAAACGATTCAAAATAGTTCAAAATAGTTTCGAATAGTTTCGAACAGTTTCAAATTAGTTTTAAATCGTTTGAACTAGTTCAAAATAGTTCGAAACGATTCAAAATAGTTCGAATAGTTTCGAACAGTTTCAAATTTGTTTTAAATAATTGCACTTCGCAAATAATAAAAATAATCTAAAAATATGAAAAATAGTTCATAATATTTAGAAATTGATTTTAAATAGTTCTAAATAAGTTAAAGTGATTGCAAAAAGTGAAAATAGTTCAAAATAGTTTAAAATAGTTCAAAGTAGTTTGAACTAGTTTTAAATAGTTTGAACTAGTGCAAAATAGTATGAACCTGTTTAAAATAGTTCGAAACGATTCAAAGTATTTTAAAATAGTTTCGAACAGTTTTAAATTAGTTTTAAATAATTGCACTTCGCATATAATAAAAATAATTCAAAAATAGTAAAAATAGTTCACAATATTTACTAATTTATTTTAAATAATTCTAAATAAATAAAAGTAATTCCAAAGAGTGAAAATAGTTTTTACTAGTTCAAAATAGTTTTAACTTGTTCAAAATAGTTTGAAGTAGTTCAACATAGTTTTAACTAATTCAAAATAGTTCGAAACGATTCAAAATAGTTAAAAATAGTTTTGAATAGTTTCGAACAGTTTTAAATTAGTTTCAAATATTTGCACTTCGTAAATAATAAAAATAATCCAAAAATAGTAAACATTAAAAGAAGAGTAAAGGAAAGAAAAATTTGTTAATGTAAAAAACTGTAAAGGAAGCTGAACAAAACTGTCAAAAAATTCTCAAAAAAAAAAAAAAAAAAATCGTAAAGAAGCGGGGAAAAAAGTAGAATGACCTCATAAAGTGAAGCTTTATTTTTTCCCAGATGATGCAATGATGTCTATCGTACTCGTCACTTGAGTTTCTTGTTTTGCCTTGTATCTCTCTTGTTTTTCCCCAAGAGAAGTGAACTAGTCAACAATTTTTTTTTTCGGTATCCTGACGTGGCACTACAACGGAGTTTGACTGCTCCGTGCCGCAAAGCTCAGCACATTTACTGTTTGCCCTGAAGCTTTTCACCGATAATATTTTCATTTTGTGCCGACTGTTTACGGGTTGGGTGTACAATATTGCTCCTTTGTCTCGCGCGCACGTCTCCAAACTCGACGACATTCCCATATCTTTACCTCCATCCCATTGCTATGAGACACTCTTCCGTAACACTCGCTCTCTTTCTCTCTCTCTCTCTCTCTCTCTCTCTCTCTCTCTCTCTCTCTCTCTCTCTCTCTCTCTCTCTCTCTCTCTCTTTTTCTCTCCTTTTTTTTGCCCAACCTATCCATCTATAATCGTACAAGCTTAAAAATGCTCTGAAGAACCCTGAGGCACAAGCGAGAACTTGAAAGGAACTTTTTGGCGAGAAAAAGAGAACACTTCACTGCAAAACAAGAGTTTACTCCGCTTTTTGTGTCTCGCGTATTTTTTCAAGTTGCATCTTTATTATCGCGTCGAGCTTAGTTTTTCAGAGAAGGAAACATTTTTTTTTCCTTCAGAAATTTTTCCAATTTTTAATTTTTATCCCAAAAAGAAAGTTTTAGAAATTTTTTTTTCGTTCTATTTTTTATTCTTTTATTTTATTAATTTTTTTAAAGTATTTTTAGTGTTTTATTATTACACTGAGAAAAAAATTTATTTGACTCAAATAACCGATTACTTGTCTATATTATCAAATAAATATTTACTTGATTCAAATAATTTTTATCTCGATTTTTTAAATAAAATATTTTTAAATAAAAATTAAATAAAAAATAAATTGTATTTAAACGAATAATTTGCATCTTTATTATCTCGTCAATCTAAGTTTTCAGAAAAAGAAATATTTTTTTCTTTAGAAATTTTTCGAATTTTTAGCTAAAAAAAACCTTAAGATTCCAGTACAAATTTTTTTATTCTATTTTTTATTCTTTTGTTTAATTACTTTTTTAAGTACATATTTCTATTTTTTTTTATTATTACACGAAGAAAAAAAATTATTTGATTCAAATAACCGATTACTTGTCTATTTTCAAAAAAATATTTACTTGAAACAAATCATTTTTATCTCGATTTTTTATTTATTTATTCAATTTTTAAACCCCTTTAATTTTTTTCAATAAAAAAAAAAATAAAAAATTAATTGTATTTAAACAAATAATTTGCATCTTTATTATCTCGTCGAGCTAAGTTTTCAGAAAAAGAAATATTTTTTCTTTCAGAAATTTTTCGAATTTTTAGCTAAAGATTAAAAAATTTTTAAAGCTAAAAATTCCAGTAGAAATTTTTTTATTCTATTTTTTATTCTTCTATTTAATTACTTTTTTAAGTATTATTATTTTATTATTACACTGTGTAAAAAAAAATTATTTCATCTAAAAAATCGATTATTTATCTATTATCATATAAATATTTATTTGAATTAAATAATTTTTATCTTGATTTTTTAAATAAAAATTTTTAATAAAAAATAAATTGTATTTAAACGAATAATTTGCAACTTTATTATTGCGTCAAGCTTAGTTTTCAGAAAAGGGAAAAATTGCTAATAACTTCAATTCTAATTTATAAATTTTTGCAAAATTCAATTATTTTCGAAATTTTATTATAAAATTCCTCAAAAATACAATTATATTTTAAAATAATTTTTAAACATGCAAATAAAAAATATTCTTTAAATCATCTAATTTATTTCAATTAAAATTGGCAACATTTCCAAATAATTAGAAAATAATCTTTTTAAATTATTTTACCTATTTTGAAAAAATTTTAATTACAATTTTTCAAAAGACAAATTTTTTTCTATAATTTCCAAATTAAATTACAATCAAAACTTGAATAATAATTTTTATTAAATAACTATTTAAATACTTATTTCTTTTTTCACGAGAATTAAAATATTTTTAATGAAATTTAACTATTTCCAAAAATTACAATTCTGTAATCCTTTCTGAATTCAATCATTTCTTTGTTGACATTTTTAAATAAAATTCTTTAAAACTAATCATTTTTTGGAAAAATAATAAATTAATAAATTTTCAAAATAAAAATTTTAATATTATTACAGTTTTACAACAATTAAAATTTTTAAATATTCTAATTTAAAAACCCTTTAAAATTTAATTATTTCTAAAAATTCATAATTCTGAGAAAGAATTTTATAAAAATTCTATGCAAATCGTGAATAATTGCATTATTTAAAGGAATTCTTTTAAAAATTGTATTAAAAATAATTGAAATCCTGCGATCATTTTTATTATTTATCAAAATAATTGAATTCTTAGACCGAATTTTATTGAAATTTTTAAAAATAGTTGAATTCCAGATAAGTATTTTATTAAAATTTTTAAAAATAATTGAATTTGAAAGAAGAATTTTATTAAAATTTGGTTAAATAATTGAATTTTCGTTAAAATTTTATTATTTGTGAAAATAATTGAATTTTTGTTAAAATTTTATTATTTGTGAAAATATTTGAATTTTTCCAAAAAAAATTTTCTTTACAACTTGAGAATAATTGAATTTTATAAATTGTACGAAAATTGTAAATAATTTTAATTATTTCAAAGAATTTTATTAAAATTTTGTGAAAAATTGAATTTTTTTAGTGATTTACTGATAGTATTTAAAATGGTATTAAAAATAATTGAATGTTTCTGACGAATTTTATCCAAATTTTGTTTAAGTAAAGAATTAAATTATTTTGATAAATTTTATTAAAATAGTAAATATTGAAAATAATTGAATTTCGGAAAATTTTTGAAAATAATTTAATAGTTTCAAAGAATTTTATTAAAATTTTTTAGAATAATTTTTTTTATTTCAACAATTATCGAATTTAAAGTATAATTGAAATTGTCAAAAAAAAAAAAAAGAAAAAAGTAGCATTTAGTGTCACAAATCTACACTGAAAAAAAAATTTATTTGATGCAAATAAATATTTAATTGATAATAGTCAATTAATCGGTTATTTGAATCGAATAATTTTTTTTTTAGTGTAAAAAATGTAGTAAATAGTAGGTTTTAGTAGATGAGTACAAAGCCTGTTAATTCTACAGAGAAATAAAATAGAAAAAAATTATAATTTTTCCTTTTTGTAAATTCTATAGAAAAAAGTAAAAAAAAAATTGAAATTCATTTTGTTGAATTTGCGAAAAAAAATTTCTATCACAATTTACAAAAAAAAAATGTAGTAGAAAAATATTTTTTTCCTTTTTTTTAATTCGTATTATAGAAAATATAATGAGAAGAGAATTTCTTGTAGGATTTGAATTGTATATAATATTGATCGGCATTGATATATTCGATGGGAAGATAAAATAGAAGAGTTATCATATGTGTGTTCGACGTTATCATGAACCAGTTAAAAAGGCGAGCAGATCGATAACAAGATTTCATGCTCGTGGACTAAAAGAGCCAATCTCGCGATGCACGATCGTGATACATATACATATATACCACCGTGTATATAAAAAAAAATATATATCTAGAAAATATATAACAGGTGCGTGAGTGGTTCACTTATCCATCAATAGACACATTTCACTCGACCGGAAATAAACCATTTTTCCAGTTTTCTTTTGAATTAAAAATGATAACTAATCGTTATAATAATAAATAATCTCAATTTGACGATTTTAAAAAATTTTTCTTTGTTTTTCCATAGAAAAGACTTAATAAAATAATAAATTAAATTTAAATGAAAAATTTAATAAAAATAGTAAATGAATACAAAAAATTCTCTTGAATTTTTCTTTTCTTTTCAATAAAACAACCTTAATAAGTAATAAATAATGAATTTTCTGAATTTTTCCTTTCTTATTCGCTAAAAAATCCTAATAATAATAAATTCAAATCAAATATTAAGTAAGTTAATAAATAAATTCTAAATAAATAAATAAAAATTATTATATCACTTAAATTGAAAAAAAAAATTTTTTTATTTATTTTTTTTCATTTTAATGTTTAATTAAATTAAATTAATTAAAAATTAATTTAATTTTTTTTAAGTCTTGTTTTTTAAACGAAATTAAATAAACGAAATCAATTTGCCTTCTTTTCTCTTTTCTATTCGATAAAAAATCCCAATAATAAATTAAAATTAAATACTAAGTTAATAAATAAATTCTAAATAAATAAAAATTTCGAAATTAATATTATTATTTTAATAAAAAAAAATTTGTTTTCAATTTTTTTATTCAAGACTTTGTTTTCGAGTGGACAGTATATAAAGTGATTAAAGAGACGATCATTAAGGAAAAGTCTTGTGGAATTTAAAAAAAAGGGGTGGGGGGTGCAACTCTTTGAGTCAAAGTTTGGAAAAGTTCTATTTTGTTCATTACACGATTTCTCTTGTAGTTTTTCCGCTCTCATTAACGACGGCTTAAATTATTAAGCGTCTCGACACTTTTTCTTCGTCCTTTCAACTTTATAACTTGTTTTGTAATTAAATATTATATTTCCTCAAAGAACCTCTTTTTGATAATTATTGAGAAACAAATTTTTGCATTTATAGTTTCCCCTCTAACTCTTCTTTTTTTTCATTCCTCTCATATTTCTACGTTTGAAAAATTTTTAAATTCGTTTAGGAAATTTTTTTTTTAATTTTTTTTTATTCTTTTATTTAATTTCTTATTTAAGTATTTTTTATTTTTTATTATTTTATTATTACACTGAAAAAAATTATTTGATTCAAATAAACGATTAGTTGGCTATTATCAAATAAATATTTACTTGAATCAAGTAAATTTTATCTCGATTTTTATTTAAATCAAATAAATTTTATTTAAACGAATAATTTCATTGAAGCAAATACCATTTAATTGATTCAAATAAAAAATTATTTTATTCAAGTGAATATTTAATTGATAATAGTCAAGTAATCAGACATTTGAATATTTGAATTATTATTGTTATATTGTTATATTTTTATTTTTTTATTTTTATATTTTTATATTTTTATATTTATATTTTTATATTTTATATTTTTATATATTTTTATATTTTTATATTTTTATATTTTTATATTTTTATATTTTTATATTTTTATATTTTTATATTTTTATATTTTAATGTTTTTATATTTTTATATTTTTATATTTAAAAAAAATAATTTTGTTAATTTATGTTTAACATAATTTTATTCAAATTATTCATTTTTACAAAATAATTATAGTAAATATTTCATTTTACAAAAGAATAACTAAATTACTGAATAATTAATATTTAGAAAAAAATGAGTGTGTCGGTGTTACAAAAGGACTTAAAATTTATTTCTATAATTCTCGATGGTAAAAAATTTTTGAAAATTAAAATGAAAATCTCAATTATGGCACTTGAAGTAACATTAGTACATGGAAAGTCTTACTATATTATTTGCTCAAAAAAATTAATCGAAAAATGACTTAAAAATGATCTTAAAATTTTTTTGCTACTTTTGCTATTTTTGATTATTTTGCTTTTTTTGAAAATTTTGACAATTTTTTTAAAAATATTTTTGCTCATTTTTATTTTTTATTTATTTATTTATTTATTTATTTTAAAAATTTATTTATTTAATTTTCTTTGCTAGATAAAATTCATGAGATTTTCTGTTTACTTTTCTGATTTTGTTATTGAATATAATATGGAATATAAAAATGGTAAAAATATATTTAGTTTAGAATCTATTTTTAATTCTTTTTTTTTTCTTAAATTTAATGTGTATTTTCACTTATATTCTATTTTTTTTATTTTATCTTCTTTCGGTTTATAATTATTTAAATTTTTTAATTTATTTGAAAAGTTTATGTCCAGTTTTTTTTAAATTTGCCCTCCCGGCTCTCAATTCTTCCTCTGTTATAACAACTTGGCATCTATTGGCATAACGATGACATGTCATTTTCACATTGCTACAACACTGTTCAGAAGATACACACTGAAAAAAATAATTAACATTTTATTATCAAAATTTACAATAAAAATTTTACCCAAAAATTTTTCTTGTGAAAAATAATAATTAATTAAATTTATTGTAAACAATTTTTTAAAATTAACAATAATTAATATATTAATGTATTAATATATTAATTATAATACCTAAAATTTTTTTTATTTTATTAATTATAATTAATTTTTGTTATTAACTAAAATAATTTTTGGCATGCATTAATAATAACTGTACGAATTCGAAATTTTAATCCACTAAATATTAATCTAATAGTGAAAAAAATTGAATTATATAATTGGAGTTTAAAAAAATAAAAATAAAAAAAAGCGCAGAGGTCGTGATCTTAAAATTATATCAATTTCTCTTCTGAATTATAACCTTTCGACACATATGCAACACGTGTCGTTTGACGCGATTCAGTCAATGAATCATTATTTGTAATTTATTAAGTTGTTGACAGTGTGGTTTCAAGTATT
Source organism: Leptopilina heterotoma (assembly GCF_015476425.1). Taxonomy (NCBI): domain Eukaryota; kingdom Metazoa; phylum Arthropoda; class Insecta; order Hymenoptera; family Figitidae; genus Leptopilina; species Leptopilina heterotoma. The sequence goes on along the minus strand of NW_025111191.1, from coordinate 1,204,119 downwards.
TGCCGCGATGTTAATTCATTTCCGAGATTAATTATATGTTGAAAAGCCTCATCATTATCCAGAGTATATTGTATATATAGATATAATTCAAAATTACCATTTTGCGGTGAAATCGTTTTTCCACCCACATATGAAATTTAAATATATTTGGAGCAATTTGATTAAAATAAAAACTAAAAGCAAAAAAAAAATTTTGGGACAAAATATTGAACCAAATTATTGAAATAATGCGTTAATGAAAAATTACACGCGGTAATTAAATATTATTCACACCATAGTTTATGTATAAAAACATTTATTGCGAATTTTTTTTAGAGAATTATTTAACAAAATAATAATTAATTTAACAGAAAAAAAATAAATAAAAATAAATAAAGTTTTTTTTCAATTATTCCGAAAAATGTATTAAGCGGTATTGAAAAAAATTTACCTGGCCATAATTTATTGAAATAGAAAACAATTTAAAAGTTTCTTTTAAAAAAAAGTTTAAAATTTTAATTAATACAGTTAATATTATTGCAGAAATTCCTGTTTCTTTTCAGAAAAAAAATTATTAGTAAAAAAAACTTTAGTCAGACATTTTTCTAAAGGTCAAGATTAATAGCAAAAAAAAAATAGTAATATAAAAAAAATTTGAATTTCAAATTAAATTTTTGATAATTAAAAATATTTTTCATTTTTTTTAATAGTAGTATAAAAAAAAATTGTCTATTTTTAAACAAATTACTTACGGGATCTCCATGACGTCCGCATCTCATACCGACAGTTGAATCTTGTCTATTTGTACTGCGACTCGAGATAATTGTCACCGTCAAGCAAAAAACAATAGTCAAGAGAATGAATTTCGACATTTTGCTCCGTTTGTAATTTTTTTCTTAGAAAAAATTTATCTAAAAATCAAACAATTTATTTATCAATGAAACACTAAATTAAATTTAATTGTGCAATTAAATTAGCTAGTTGATTATTAATTATTACTTTTACTAAATAATTATTAATTCAATTAATTAATTAATTAAAACTATATTATACAATTATTTATTAAAATTAATTATTAATAAATTCAAATAATTTTTTATTTCATTAATTTATAAACAAGTTGACTACTTATTGATGAAATTGATTAAATAATAATTAAATTAACAAAATATTCATTCAATTATTTACTAATTAATAAAATTGATCAATTATTAGTGCAATTGATTGTTTAATAGACAAATTAATTAATTAAATATTAATTAAATTAATTAAATATTAATTAAATTAATTAAATAATTATTCAACTAATTAAATATTATTTTAATTAATTAAATATTAATTCAATTAATTTATTATTAATTCAATTAATTTAATATTAATTCAATTAATTTATTATCAATTCAATTAATTACTAATTAAGAAAACTGATCCATTATTATTAAAAGTGTTAGATTAATTGTTTACTAGATTTAAAAAATTAAAATTTTATCTATGGTCAATACGAAAGAAATTAAAAGAATATATAAAGCATTTTTCTGGAGAGTAAAATTGTTTGAAAAATATTTTATATTTTACAGAAGTAGAGAAAATTAACAGTAAATTTAAAAAATTAATATTTTTTGTAATAGAATTTTGAAAATTAAAGGTAATTGTAGAGCATTTTTGTATTAAATACAAAACCTTGCTTTTTATACTACAACGCACTTCAGAGAAGGATTAACCTTCAAATGAATCATGTTCTTTATAAAAAGTCGCTAGGTCAAGGCAAATCAAGCCTTATTTGAATTTCAAAAGAATTATTTAGTATTTTTTCACTATTAAAAATTTTCTCCTAATATTTATTTTCTTTTCTTCCTACTATCTTTTTTTTTGTCTGCTTTTCACATTATTCCACTATTTTTACTAAGATATTTAGTTATAAGACTATTAAATATTTTAACACTACAATTAATTAATATTTAGCACTAAGAATACTAAATAATTTAGTACTAAACTTATTTTATATTTAGCACTAAAAATACTAAATAATTTAGTACTAAAAATATTGTATATTTGGCACTAAAAATAGAAAATATTTTAGTACTAAAAATACTGTACATTTAGCACTGAGAATAGAAAATATTTTAGTACTAAAAATACTGTACATTTAGCACTGAAAATAGAAAATATTTTTGTACTGAATAGTTGGCACTAAATATATTAAATAGTTTAGTACTAAAAGTACTGAATATTTAGCACTAAAAATACTAAATATTTTAGTAGTAAAAGTACTGAATATTTAGCACTAAAAATAATAAATATTTTAGTACTAAAAGCACTAAGTATTCAGTACTAAAGGTACTAGGCATTTAGTACTAAAATTACTAAGTATTTAGTACTAAAAATACTGAATATTTAGTACTAAAAGTACTGAATATTTAGCAATAAAAATACTAAATATTTAGTATTTTAAAACAAAGTCTTAATTTAAAATTAAAAATTAAATCACTTTTCATCACTTTATAATTTAAACCCCCCCCCCCAAAATAGTACGAACGAAAATTTTAAAAAAATATTAAATTAATTTTACTCACTATTTAATTGATTCTTTAACTTATAGTATTCTATTCGTCGTTGTCGGATAAATTGTACGCGACTGATTTTACATTAAGTAACATTCTCGTTTTATACATCTATTTTGTCTTTAAGTGTATGTAATTTATGCATGACGCGCAAACACACTGAGAGAGCCATATAAAATCACGTATAATCCACACAATTACACGCAACAACTAACAGTTGTCTCGTCATTTTACAACTTTAAACTTGAAATTTTTTTTTCAAACACTATATACTTCTATTAAAAGCAAAAACGTATTTCATAATGACTCATTTCTGCGAATTTAAAATTTCAACAAAAGCGTTTTTTAAAAAAGAAATATGTATTAATTGTAGCAAAAAAAAAATTAACAAAAATTTTTTTATTAAAAATATAACATTTTTTTTATATTTTTTATTTTTTATTATTATTTTTGTTATATTTATTAACCTAATATATTAATTTAATAATTAGTCATTATTTTTTTATTTTTGTTCAATTCAAAATCATTCAATTCAATTACAATTTTCATTCAATTTTTCTTTTATTAATTAATTTTTATTTTTTTTAAATTTTAATTGTTAATTAATAATTAACAATTATATATTAATTTTATTATTCTTTTTGCTAAATAATAATTGCTTTAGATTGTAGAACAAAATCGTTTTTAATATAATTAGTGTATAAATATTATTGATGTTAAGTTAATTGAACTTTCGTTGGTTACACATTGATTTTTATCGATTAAATATAAGAAAAACAATTAAATGAAATCTAAACAGAAGTTGATTTTATTAGATATATTTTTGTTGTGAGAGATTAAAAATGATTGAACGATTGTAGTCATATAAATAGTGAGTTGCGCTATTAAAATGACAATTGTTTATAATTTTCAATTTCCGGCGACGAATCGTAAGCAAAAAATTTTTACTATTATTTATTTACTTTCTTATTCATTTATTTCGTAATTAGTTAATTAGTGAATTAATAATTCCGTTATTTACTTCCTTCTAAATTTGATTCTTTATTTAATTATTTATTTAATCATTTATTTTATTATTTTTTATTTATTTTACAATTTATTTACTCAATTTATTATTTTATTTATTTACTTATTCACTTCGTAATTTATTTACTTATTTATTTTGTTACATATTTCGTCAGATATTTAAGAATTTATTTAGTTATTTATTTATTTTGTTACTTATTTAGTCAGATATTTATTTAACAATTTTTTTTAGTTCTTTATTTACTTATTTAGTTAGTATTATTTTTAGTATTTATTCATATCAAATACAGAAAAATTGTAATAAACGCAAAACTACGAAATAAATAAAATCTAATGCACGAGAGGATTCGAACCCACGACCTACGGACTACCAGACCAGCGCTCCACCACTACGCTACGGACGCTTAGTTATTTTCTTAGTAATTTATTCACTAGTTTATTTATTATTTACTTATTTAGACAGTTATTTATTTACTAATTTATTTACTTATTTGTATTATTATTATTTATTAATTATTAGTTTATGAATTACATTTTCAGCTCTTCGATAATTATTTCTTATTAAAATAAAAAATTTAATTTCTTAAAAAAAAATTTCATCTACATTTTTTTTTGTTCGCAGATTAAAATCAAACATAATGACAAAATTACTGTTAATTTTCGTTCTCATTGTTATTGTCAATTCATACCTCGTGAGTGCTGAGAGTAAACAAGAAATTAAATGTTCCAGAGGATACGTAAGTTTTCTTCTTATTTTTACATTTTTTTAATATGAAAAATACAGTAGACAATAGTGAATTAAAGAAAATAAAAAGAATTAAAATAATTGTTACAGTGTCGCACAACTGATGAGTGTTGTGAAGGTTTAGTATGCTTATTTTACGCTGCAAAGTGTGTGTCAAAAAGAAGTATTCTCGAAGATAGAAGATTCATCATTTCATAGAAAATAGAATTAAAAATTTTAATTCAAATTTTTCATGTGAATTCGAAATTAAAATGTAAATGACCGAATTGCTAAAAAATTATACGAAATTAAAAATACGTACAATTTTTTTTTGTTAATTATAATAATAATATAATTATTAATAAATAATTAAAATAAAAAATTATTTCTATATCTTTGTTTTTACTATTTTATTTATTTATTACCCGAATTCTCGCACTACTCCTAAATAATCAAATTTATTTCTTTTTATTGATTATCGAAAATTATCATAATAGGAAACAAGTGTAATTTATCAGATGGCAATAAAATTTAATAGAAAAAAAAACTAAAATCAATTTTGCAAATTGAGATACAGATTAAATTTGATTGAACGTTTTTTGATTGCTGATTTCACTATAAAAGTAAACGAAATTATTTGAAATCAATAGAAATAAATTTTTTATTCCAAGAAGTAGATGACGCACGAAAAAATTTGAGAAAATAGAACGGTAGGGAAATTTTTTCCTTTTAATAACATTTTTAGTCTTTTAATTAAATTCTGAGTCTGATTTTGATTTATGATTCAAATTTCTCCCTAAATTATTAATTTCATTTAAACATTATTATCAAAATAGTTTCTTTTTTCTTTTTTGTCTCATAGTTAGATTTTTCACATCTCTAAAGAAAAATGAAGAATTTTATGATTATTTTCCTTCTCATTGTTTCCGTGATGACAATTTTCGTGAGTGCTGAAAATGAAAAAGTTGACAAATTATGTTCTCCTGTTGGTCAAACCGTAAGTCTTTGAAATATAATTAGAATAATAATGAACACAATAATAATTATTGTGATATAATTTAATTTAATTAAACGTAAATTATATGGTTTAATTTATGGTTTATTTAAATTTATGGTTTAAACCTGAATTATACTCTCCACCTGCGAACGCCAAGGTCGCCGTTAGATGGCAGTTGATAAAACCAGATTTTTCGCCACCTGGTGGCGATCTTGGCGTTCTCAAGTGGAGGCCTGAAGTATATTGCGATAAATTAATTATAATATAATAAATAATTAATTTGGTAAAATTTATTAATAAAATTAATTAATTTTAACAAAATTAACATAATAATAAAAAAAAGTAATTTTTAATAGTGCCAGACAGACGACGATTGCTGCAGTTATTTAACGTGCCTCACATCCGTTTCGTTATGTGTCCACTCAAGAGCTGCTTTACACAAGAAATTCGTCGATCAAAAACCATTCAAGTAAAAAAATTCCCAAAGAAGTAAAAAAATTCATCAAATTAAAAAATTTCCAAAAAAGTAAAAAATTTATCATATTGAAAAATTTCCAAAGAAGTAAAAAGATTCATTAAATTAAAAAATTTCCAAAGAAGTAAAAAAATTCACGAAATTAAAAAATTTCCAAAAAAAATAAAAATATTCCAAACAGATAAAATTAAAATTTGTAAATAGAAAAAAATTTCGTAACTAGAAAAAAAATGCTCAGTTTCTCAAAAAATATGTTTATAATGTTGATTTTTAAAAATCAACACAGATGCGTGTAATTAAAAAATAATCTTTTTTTTACTCTTCCGCATAGTGATAAAAATAATAAACTACAAAAAAACTATTAATATTATTAAACATACATTCAAAAAAACTAACGAAAATGTAAATTAATTTTATTCAGGTTCTTTTTTTAAAAACTTGTGTAAATTTTATTCGCAATAAAATATCTTATCACAAATGACATACTTTATTTGTAAGAGAATCATTATTCGAGTCACATATATAGATAAATCAGGAAGGCTAAATAAATTTTTTTTTTTTCGAGATTGTATAGTTTCTCGCGCGTTAGTTCACAACAATTCGAAGAAAAGATTCAATTTCACATTAATTAACTTTCCCAGTAAATTATAATCAGCGTCAATCGAATATAGATGCGGATATGAAAACTTTTAACATAAATAAATAAATAAAAATAAAATACTAATACAAATAAATTAGAATAAAAGTAAATAAGAATTGAAAAATAAATATAATAATAAAAATAAATAATAAATTAAAATACGAAAAAAATTTTTGAAATATTAAATTTATTTTTAAAAAAATTATTATTTCTTTATTAAATAAACAAATGATTTCAATTTCATTTTTTAAAGTAAAAAATTAGTAAAAATGATAATATTAGGTAATAATATTTAGGCCTCTTTATTGGAAAAAAAATTCTTGAAGACGAATTATTGAAAAATTATAAAAATTCAATTAACTAATATCTTTTTTTAATTTATTAATTAAGTAATTAAATTTAAGTAAATACGTAAACTTACGACATGAAACAATTTTTAAGAATCATGATGAATAATAAATTAATAATTAACAATTGTCGACAATAGTTGTTTTCTTCTTCTAATTTTTCAATAATTTCTAATTAAGTCCATAGAAATAATTAATCCACCTTAACTAACGCATTTTGCTGCATATGACAAGCATCGTAAATTTGCGCAACATTCCAACTTTTTTGTGCACTGCAATTAAAAAAATTAATTTTCTAAAATTGGGAAAGAATAATTTTAAAATTTTTATTTTCGAATTTTTGAATTAATTTTTAATTTCATTAGATGCATGAAAAATATAAATGAAGAAATTAATGAAAAAGAGTAATAAAATAGTACCAAAATAGATTTTCATAAAAATTTTATCTAATTTTGATAGGAAATATAATTTTTATTTCGAAACGTAAATTGGTTTTGTGGGAGAAAAACTTACGAATTCGCCTTTGGGACTACACGATGGTTTTGGATTTCCCTGTCCCGTTACAATCATGACGATTAATGTAAGACAAAGGAATAGTAACATTTTTGACATTTTTTCTTCAAAGCAAAAATAAACTTGTTTAGTCGAATTTCTATGCAACAAAATAAAGAACAATAATTATTAATCTTTTTTGATTTGAATAACTAATGAAATTTTTATACAAAAATGTCAAAAATATTTAGTGTATAACGAAAATGAATTTTTTAAATCTTCTCATGTAATTATTCGAAATTAAAATAATAAAGTGATAGTAAAATAAAAAGTAAAAAAATTACTTAACTTATTTATTTAATTTAATTATATTTTGATTATTTAATTAATAAAAAAAAAGTAAATGAAGCGAAAAAAATATATAATGTTGAAAATAGTACTATAATTGTACAAATTGCAACTAATTGTAAAAAGAATAATTTTTTTTCGCTTCAAAATTATTTGCAAGTAAAATTGTACACACACCTTGAAGTTTTGAAGTATTGTTTAAATAGGAACTGTGACTTCAAGCGAAATTACTTTAGTATTTATACTGGTTTTGTATTATAACTGGTATTGAGCGTGTTATTCTTTTATTTCGCTGTACATATTATTTTTTTTCAGCTAATACAATAAATAAATAATTTATTTTATCTATAACAATTTATTTATTCAACCTCAAAAAAAAAAAAAAAAAAAAAAAATAGTAAAAAAAATAGTATTTAAAAAGAAAAAGAGGAAACAACAAAGCTTATTAAATTCTAATTTTTTTCTCAAGAAATAATATCATTAAATTATTCGTTCTATTTTTCTTTTCTTGGACTAGTTCACTTTTTTCATACATAACGGGTTAAATTATTTATCAGAAAATTAGAATATCGAATATAATAATTCATAAATAAAAATAAAATAATAAATAAAAATAATTGATTTATTAATTATTTAATAAATAATTAAAAATGTTAAATATTCGTATAGTTAAATTAGATAATCAACTTTAATTAGATTGAAAAAAACTTGTTTTTTCTAGCAATTTCTTTTGTTATAGTAAATTTATAATAAAATAAAACGTAAATGCGGCATTTAGGCGTTTTTAATAACAGAAACAATTATTCTTGAAGATTAATTATTGAAATTATTAAAATTATTATTTAAATTATTAAACTTTTTCATTATAATCAATAACTTATTTTTATTAAATTCTTAAATTTAATTAAGTACATAAGCTTATGTTATAAATAGATTTCTAAGAAAACTAAAAGTATTTAGTTTGTGTCATGATGAATATAATAATTAATGATTGTCGATAATAGTTTTTTTCTTCTTCTAATTTTTGGGAAATGGTTCAAGAGGTCTCGTGTCTTGTCCAGGAATAATTAATCCACCTTTGCTAATGCACCTTGCCAAATATGACATGCATTGTAAATGTCGGCAACATTCAGAAGATTCCTTGCACTGCAAGTTTAAAAAATAAATTAAAAATTACTTTTTTATATGTTAAAAAAATATTTTTGTAATTTGTATTCAATTTTTTAATTCAATTTTACGCTTTTTTTAATATTTACCTATATTTTTAATTTTATTTATTACTTTATGTATTAATTTATTTATTATTCTATTTATTATTTTTATTTAATTTTATTTTTCAAGTATTCTTCGTTTTATTAATCTTAATTTTTTTAATTTTTATTATATATGGAAAGTCTGACTATTAATTATAATTCTCACTTTCATCCCCTTTATAGGTGGACGAAAGTTTATACTAAAAATAAATATTATTAAATAATCTATTAAAAAAAATTGTTTTGAAAAAATTATTTATTATTAGTAAAAAAAAATATACTTTTATAAAAATTGTATTTTCTTTTTCGCTTTTATAAGTTTCTTATTTTGTAAACTCAAAATAGAAAATTAAGTAAATAAAGAAACAGATAATTAATAGTGTGATAAAATAGTACTAAAATAGTTATTTATAAAAAAATTATCTAATGATTGGAAATGTAATTCTTTATTTCGAGATGTAAATTGATTTTGTAAGGGGGAAACTTACGTATCCATGAAGAGGACTGCACAATGGTTGTGGTTTATCCTGTCCCGTTACAATCATAACGATTAACGTAATGCAAAGGAAAAATAAAATTTTCGACATTTTTTTTTTTCAAAAAGAAAAAACTTGATGAGTCGAGTTTCTATTTGGAAAAAATAAATAATAATTATTAATATATGTTTTTTTGCTATTAATATCTTTCTCTCTAATAATTAATAACATTTTCGTACAAAAATATTTAGTAATTTTCATACAAAAAAATATTTAGTACTTTTCATACAAAAATATTTAGTGATTTTCATACAAAAATTTATACAAAAATATTTAGTAATTTGCGTACAAAAATATTTAGTAATTTTCATACAAAAAAATATTTAGTAATTTGTGTATTAAAATATTTAGTAATTTTCATACAAAAATATTGATTACTTTTTATACAAAAATATTGATTACTTTTTATACAAAAATATTTAGTAATTTGTGTACTAAAATATTTAGTACTTTTTGTAATAAAAAATATTTTTATTATAAAAAAATATTTTTATTATACAAAAATATTTTTATTATACAGAAATATTTTTATTGTATAACAAAAATTAATTTTATTCGGTAAAGACAGCAAAAAGTGTTCTCACGTAATTATTGTAATTAAAAAAATGAACAAAGTGATAACAAGATAAAAACAAATGAAATAATTAATTTTTCTATTTAATAATAAACGAACCGATTGGAAAAAAATTTAATATGAGAATTATTTGTTGCATTGCTTTCTAGAATTTTTTTTTTTTTATACTCAATGTCAGTGTAAAAAAAATCATTTTTCTTATAAATAAACATTTATTGCTTATTTTGCAAAAAGGGCCAAATTGAAATAAATACAAAGAAATAAATTTTAAAAAAATTATTTTAATTGAAAAAAATAATTTTTTCTCGATTCAAAAAAAAAAATTGTACAAACCTTGAAGTTTTTCAAGTATTGTTTAAATAGTAACTGAGATTTAATGCGAATTTACCGGTGCATTTATACTAACTGGTGTTAAAAGTCAGAACTTATTTATGCTGGCACCTTCTTCTTTTGCAAAGCACTTCTTTGCAGAAAGTAGGGGACGGGTTCATTCAAAGTCAATCTAGCGCGTCATTTCTTTTATTTCGCTGTATATATTATTTATTTTCAGTTGTTGTAATAAATAAAGAATTTCTTTTACATATTATAATAATTTATTTATTCACACCTCCAAAAATAAAGATTCATATTTCAAAAGGAGAGGAAAAGAAAACAAAACTTATTCAATTGTAATTTTTTTCTTGAGAAATAATTTCATAAATTTTTCGTTCTATTTTTTTTTTTTTTGCTCTTGGACTCGTTTAGTTTTTTAATAGAGAAAAATTTAATCTACAATAATTGATATTAATTATAACAATGAGATAAATTATTTTCCAGAAAAGTAAAATGAAAATAAAACAAAAAGAAAATCAAGAAGAAAAATAAAAAGAAATAAATAATTATATTATAATTGTATAAAAATAATTGTATTAAATATTAATAATTTACTTTAATAATTGAAATATTAAACATTCAATAGTTAAATTAAATAATCGATTTTAACTGGATCGAAAAAATTCCCGTTTGATAATTTATTACGGAAAATTTAATGACATCAATTAAATTTACATGTATTACGCATATTTTTCTTTTAATTTCCGTTTCATCACCTTTTGTTTTTCCTTTACAACTTACGACAGTCAGAAAGGAAGAAAACTTTTTCCATTGAATTTTTCATATTAGATGCAAAAAAAGAAGAAATTTTGTAATTTAAAAAAATACCAGATGCATCACGTGATGATTACATCAAAGAATAAATTATTCAAAAAAAAAGGTAAACATGAAATTCCATTTTATTTTAATTCTATTACAATATTACAATTCTATTACAATAAGTGTGACTATGATAAATTTCACAAAAAAAATGAATTGTTAATAAATTAATTAATGTCAATTACTAATGGAAAAATTTTGGGGTAAAAATTTCTAAAGAACATATTTTTTGGACAATTAATAATAAAAGGATGAAATAAAACAAGAAAAATAAAATAATAGAGCCTTTGGAATAATATAATAAAATAAAAATAAAATTATAAAGAAAAATAAGAGGAAAATATTAAAACAAAATAAAATAATAGAGCCTTCAGAATAATATAGAATAGAATTTATTTATTTTTTTTAGAATAGAATAGAATTCAGAATAATATAATTAATATAATAAAAATAAAATAATGAAATAAAAATAATTTTAAAAAATAATAATTAAAATTTAAAAAAAATAATTATATTATATAAGAAAAAATAAATATAATAAGAAAAAAGTAAAATACAAATAAGTAAGAAATAAAAGAATAATAATAAAAATAATAGAATAAAATAAAGAATTAAAAACAAAGGATTAATAAAATTACAATTATAATTTGAAGTAAACAAGAATTTATTGAATTAATTTAAATTACAATCACAATCGGTAGTAGCATAATGAGATATTTTTTTTAAAGTCAGTTCAATTGTTTCGGCATCAAATTAAGGGGCTGCTTCAACTGGTGGAGGAACTGGTTTAACTTTGGTGCAACGGCGAGCCCAAATGTTACAATGATACATTGGACAGCAATCGTCGTCAGACATGCACTGTTGAAAGAAAAAATTTTCTATTACGAATGTATTTATTCAAAGAGAATGCACTTGACATTAAATATATCTTATATTAATCGAGATATAAATATAATAATTTATCTTCCCTCGATAATCAATTTTAATTTAAATATAAAAAAAACAAAAATAGGAATTAACCCAAAAGATAAATATTGTTACTATCACTATTGTCAGTTATCAATAAATTAAATTAAGTAAATTGAAATAAATTAAATTCTGTAAATTAAAATAAATTAAATTATGTAAATTCAATTAAAGTAAATTAAGTAAATTAAAATAAATCAAGTTATGTAAATTCAAATAAATTAAATTCTATTAATTCGAAGGATTTCAGAATTCAAATATAAAGAAAATTATTCACTGAAAAAATAATTTATTTAATTCAAATAATCGAGAGGCAAAAAATATTTTATCTGGAACAAATATAAATTTTATTATATTAGGAAAATTTTTAGTTCTTTCAGGTAAAATAATTGAGAATAATTATTTTTCTTTATTATTAGTGTAGAAAAATAAAAATTCGTGAATTGACTCTTAACAAAATAAATTAAAAATTATAATTTTAAATAATTATAATGATAATAAATATATAAATAAATTATAAAATTAAAAATTATAATGAATCATTATTTCTCTATTCGACGTTTGGAGAAATGTTAAATAAATATAATTTCCATGAAAATTTTTGCATAAACAATAATATTATGTGTGACTTACTGGAAAACCCGGTGGATTGCAAGCAATAGCTACGCTCACGACCAAGAAAGCAATGCAAAGAACCAACAGTAATTTAGTCATTTTGAACCTTTTCGAAAAAAAATAAAATTATTATTTTAAAATTTTATCTACAATTTCAAATTGAAATTTAAAAAAAAAATGAAATATTTAAACATCGACACTTATATAGACTTATATGTCATTTATTATAAACAAAATATAATATGAATAAAATATTTAAAATTTAAATAAAATGTAAACAAAATATAAACAAAATTAATAGACAAAAAAAAACTTTATTTTAGTTATACTTTAATTTCTTTAATATATTATTATTTAATATATTATTATTTAATATGGTAGTTAATTTTATCATTTAATGCTACCGAGTGATAAAATATAAAATCAAACAATTTATTAATTAAACAAATGCAAATTAAAAAATTTTTTATTAATAATAAAAAAAGTAATAAAAAATTAATAAAAATAAGAAATAATAGAAAAAAGGTTAATAACAGAAATTAAATACTTTGAGAATGAATGTTTTTGAAAGGAACTTTTCGTTGTTGCAGTAACTGTGATTCTGCAATAAACTAACATCGACCCTTATATACTTAATTTGTCCACTAATAGTTGTCAACACCTTTTACCTTGGTCACCTAATCGACATAATCTTTTCCATTTGTTTGCAATAGATCTTTATCTAGAAATTTTTATTTTTATTTATTTTTTTATTGAATTCACCACACGCAGAGGTAAACAATTCCATTGAGATGAATTTCTTTTGTTTCAGTACGAACTTTCCTGGAAAAGTGGAAGTGGGAATTTTTTTTTTAACCCAGAAAAGAAAAATTCTTTAGTTTAAAAATTATTATCATTATTATTAGTACTATTTTTATTACAATTTTTTGTTGTTCTTATTATTATTTTTGTTGTTATTATTATTTTTTTTATTATTAATATTATTTTTTTTGTTATTAATATTACTTTTTTGGTTCTTGATATTATTTTTTTTTGTTATTAATAATAAATATAATACGCGAATAGCATACGAAATATTTAATTCTTAGAATATTGAGTGGAATTTCCACTTTTGTTATAACTATTCTATACTTCTCAGCAAATAATGTTACGCAACTAATTCTCTCTTTAAATCTAAATTAGTGAAAATGGAGCTGTTAATATTCGTATTAGTAGGAATAATTACTAATTTTTATGTAAAATGTTACTATTTTATTTATTAGTTATAATTTTTTTTTATGAAAATCCTAAGGAATTATTTTTACTTCTACTGAAAATTAGTAGAGAAAATACTATTAATAAAATAAAGAAGAAAAATACTATTTCCAAAATAAATAAAAACCCCAAAAAAATATTCAATAAAAATTCAAAATTAAAATATTTTATTTAGTAAAAAACCCACAATTTTTACTTAAAATTAGTAAAAAAAACTGTTACTAAAATAAATAAAAAATACTGTTTCCAAAATAAATAAAAATTAAAAAAAATATTCAATAAAAATTTAAATATTCTAATTAGTAAAAAAACCACAATTTTTACTAAAAATTAGTAAAAAAAACTGTTACTAAAATAAATAAAAAATACTATTTCTAAAAATTAGTAAAAACTACTGTTACTAAAATAAATAAAAAATACTATTTCTAAAAATTAGTAAAAAAAAATCTGTTACTAGAATAAATAAAAAATACCATTACTAAAAAATAGTAAAAAAAACCGCAATTTAAGTAACATTTCATTAGTAAAAATAAAATAGTAGTAGCAGTTACTACCAAAAACTTTTAGTTTTATAAATTTATTATAGATCGTTTTTCTTTTCAAAATATTTTAATAATAATAATTTTTGTTTACTAAGAAAAGACGAAAAAATTTAAATTTTACTAATTAATTGAAATTAACATTAAATTAAATTAATGTAAAACAATAAAATTCATGAAAGTATAGGAAACTTTTAATTTTTCGAAAAATAAATCTCGGGATTCTTCCTAAAGTAAATTTATCTTTATCTGGATAATTTTTCAAGTTGAGATTGAGCTTTATCTTGAAGGTGACAAACACGTTATTTTATATTTTCTGCACTATGAGCAACAAACGTAAACGTTACGATTTCAAAATATTTCTGCGAAGAAATATTTTTTTCATTTTTTTCTACTTTTTTTTATTTTGCGAAGAAGAATTTTTTCTATACAAGAAAAATATTTTTTCTATAAAAGAAAAATAAAGAAGAGATTAAAAAATATTTTTTCTATTCAAAAAAGAATGTTGGAAAATTAATAATTCAAAATTTGGAATTGTATTTTTTCCACTATTACAATCAGCTTTCTTTGTTTATTTGTTTTTTTTCTGCTAAAAATAAATTCTAATTTTTTTATCTTTATCTAATTAATTCATTTTTGAATTCATTTTATTCTTCTTAAAAATGTGTCAAAGTATTTTTTTTTGGAATCGATAAATATTTAATATTTGAAGAATAATAATATTCGAACAATATTGCAACTGTGCATATAAAACTTAATGTAAATCATATATCATCTGTGAACTGATAACATTAAAATAAGATCTTGAGGATCAGAAATAAACCGAGTCAGGCGATTTTTGATAAATTAATTTCAATAATAATTCTTATCAATGAAAGAAAATGTATAATTAAAATATATACTAAATATAAAAGAAAGTAAAAATATTTTATCATAGATAAGCAAATATTTGCCTCTGGCACTGAAAAATTTTGTCACTACTTCAAACTATTAAATAATTAAATAATAAAATTGCTAATTAATAAAACTATTAACTAATTAAAATATTAATGAAATTATGAACTGGTAAATAGTCATTAATTATTGTTAATAATAATAAATTCAAACTAGATAAAAAAATTTACCAACTTTGAAAAATATTTATTTAAAAAATATTAATTAATTGCTGCTTAATTAATTATTAATTAGTTAATTAATTAACGATATGAAGAAGATCATAAACTGAGGGAAAAAATTTATTTTAACCAAATTATTTACTATTTGACTACTATTTATAAAATAAATATTTATAAACTGATTGTTTAAAAAATAAATAATTATTAAATGGATATTTATAAAATAAATATTTATTTACTTAAGAAACTTTTTTTTTTTAATTCAACTTCATAATTCGAAACCAAAAATTTCTATGTTTGAATTAAATATTATTTCGAGTATTATTTAATTGATTATTTTAAATAAAAATTATTTGAACTCAATACTATTTAATTCATTAAAATAACAATTAATTGATGCATATAAATAGCCAAATATTCTACTATTTAAATGAAATAAATTTTTTAATAAACAAAAAATCATTTATATTTCTCAAATTGTCTAGAAACATGATGCCTTAATTATAATAATAAAATTTTTTTTGGAAAATAAATTTAGAAATAAAAGTTTTTGTTTTAAGAATAATTGTTTACTAAATAATAAATAAATGGTAAATAATATTTACTTCAATTTCAATTTATTTCCATTTAAATGCAAAGTCAGAAAAATTAAAAATTGAAAATAATATTTGTCTCGCGCAAACATTAAAAAACAATGAGATATATATATAATAAGAAGGATGTGAGTTTATTTTTAAATTAATTTAAACAAATTATTCCCAAAAGCTTAAGAGGAGGATGTCCTACTTGATAAGATTACTGATAAAAATTTAATCTTTATGCATCCAAAATTAATTACTGAAGCGGATCAAATTTAATATAAAAGCGTCGAATTCTCCATCCAAATCATCACAGTCCTTTCACTTGAAACATTAAGTGCTTCTAAAAACAATTCAAAGTAAGAAATTAACATTCAATAAGAAGTAAATTAATATTCAATAAATTTTCAGTATTAATTAATTAATAAATTTTCGATATTAATTAATAAATTTTTGTTATTAATTAATAAATTCTTGTTATTAATTAATTTTTTAATACTAATTGAATAATTAATATTTAGTAATAATTAAATTACTAAATAAATTTAATTCGAAAAATTAAATTAAAAATCACTGACTAATTAATAGAAATAATTTGTCAAAATTTACCAACTAATTCAAAAGGCAGTGAAAAAAAAATTAACGAAACTTTTCAAAATTTGTCAACAAATTAAACTTTAAAAAAGAAATATTTTCTTTTATATTAAATTAATATTAACTTTGTGTTAAATTTTTTTTCCTAAAAAATAAATTTGTTATTAACAAATATTGATAGACTTTTAAATAATAACAATGTTTTATAAGAAAAATTACTTTTTATTAACAATATTTTTCATTCTACCTCTTTAATGGAACTTTACAATTTGCTTGTAACTATTTCTATTTTTTAATTTTTTTTTAAATCTGCTTGTGACTATTTTTTCTTTGTTTTTTTGCAAAAAGAAAAAAAAATTGTTTTGACAGTAAAAATGAATTAATTCTAATTATTTTCAATAGGTTTTTATTCAAATTCATTTGAAAAATCAAGATGAAATACTCCGTTGTTTTCCTTTTGTTCGTCGGTCTCTGCGTCGTTGCCACTTTTGCCAACGAAGAGCCATCAGTTGAAGATGTTGGCACAGAATGCGGAGAGAATGGTGCACCTGTAAGTTTAAAAAATTCATTTTCTAATTATTATTTTATTAATTATTATCAATTATTATTTCTAATTGCAATTATTATATTTATTTAAATACATAATTTAAATATATTTTTTAATTAAAATAATATTAATTATTTATTGTTATATTAAATTTTCAGTGCACAAAGGACTTAGACTGTTGTAAGGGCAACCGGTGTAATGACAAAACTCAAAGATGCGAAAGACGATGCCGCCGTGAAGGAGACCGAGTTAGTAATTTTTTTTTTTTTTATTTAATTAATATTACTTTATTGTATTTTTTCTAATTTTCTTATTATTATAATTATTTTCTTTATTTTTTATTGTTCAATTTATTTATTCGTTAATATTCAAAAGTCGAATATACAGAAAAAATATAGAGAAAAATTTTTCTAATGAAATAAAGAAATTATTTTTGGAAAAAAAAATAATGAAAAAATTGTTTCTTTAATTTTATAGTGCGAACGTGACAGGAACTGCTGCGAAGGAATGAAATGCCGCAACAAGAAGTGCGCTCGTCAAGATTGCGGTAGAGGAGGAGCCAAGGTAAAAATTTAATTTTCTTTTTTGACAGTACGTTAATATTTACAAGAACAAAAAAATGATAATCAATTTTTTTTAACATTTTCTTTCGACAAAACGAGAAAAATTAAATAACATTTCTTTGCATTAAAATAAAAAAAAAAAAATAACTTCTCTTTGGAATAAAATAAAATAGTACAGTATAGTATTTCTTTTTTAATAAAATAAAAAAATTAAGTAACATTTCTCGAAATCGAAAAAAGATTTTTTTTTAATATTTCTAGAAAGAAAAATATTCTTTTTAATAAAATTAAATATTTCACTTTCATTTTTTTAGTGCGAAAACAACTTGAACTGTTGTCAAGGTTTGGTGTGCAGAAACAAACGTTGCTCCGAGAGAATGTAAATTTAAAAAAAAATGGACAATCAAACACTGAACGAATATCTGGACAGCGAATAATACCAATTCTACTTAAATGATATGTTTTAATTTTTCTTAATTATCACTATTATTTCCTTTGTAAATACCAAATTTATTAAATAAATAAAAACTAAAATCAAAAAACCTATTTTTCATTTAAATTCCTCACACTTTAATTTCTAAATTATATACTAGAAATTTTCATTTTTTTCTCTTATAAAAAATAAACAAAAAATCAAAATTCTAAACATATTTTCTTATGAATCAAGCTAAGAAAAATTTATTTTTGTTGAATTGCTTTCACTTTTTTTCAAGTCGCAAAACTTTTGCGAATGCAATGAATAAATAAACATTTTAAAAAAATATTATTGTTTAATTATGAAAGTTTTCCTTAAAGAAAATTATTTCGAGTTGATATAAATTTGGAGAATTATTCTTCATGAACAATTTTATTTTCTTCTTTCGCTGAAGAATTTTCATTTCTACTTAATTTCGCAAAAAGGTAAAAATTTCTAATTAATCATTTTTTACACTGTTTTGAAAAAATTATTTCAATTTAAATTATTTAATAAAACTACTTTAGAAAATTTTACATTTGTACATTATTATTTTATTTATATTATTAAAATTTAGTAAAATTAAAAAAATATATTATTAGAATGAAAAATTATTGAATTAAATTACAGTATTAAAATTTCAAATGAAAAATCTAATTTCTTTAGTAAAAATTAACTGAAGAAATTAGATTTTTCATTTAAAAGTTTCAATTTGTAAATTATTTACAATTAATTATATTAATAAATTTTCAAATTATTATTTTGTAATTATTATTTTGCTACTATTTTGCAAATGAAAAAAAAAGAAATTATAAATTATAATTCATTTTAATAACATTAGGTAATTTTATGTTTAACTACTTTAGTTTAATTAATTCGATTTATTTAGTAAATATTTATTTTAATTAATTTATTATTTAGATGAGGTATTTTATTAATTTTCTCTTAATCGTTGGACTTTTGGTGATAACTGTCAATGGTCAACCCTGCAAACCTGCATTCTCTTCAGTGAGGAAAAACAATATTTTTGATAAACTATTTATTATTTTCTTCATAATATTAGTTAATATTTAATTAAACATTCAAAATTTTTTTTTCCAAGTGCGTGACGACTCGAGAATGTTGCCCTAATCTTGAATGCGACATCCAAGATCGCCAATGCTTGGGTCGACTTAGATGTCGAAGATTGGGAAATCATGTAAGTGAATATAATTTTTCAAAAAAACATTTTACTATTAAAAAACTTTTCATAAAATCTCTAATATTTTTTTTAAATTATTAAATTTTATTCATTGTAATTTTAATTATATTTTATTTAATACAATTGACTCTATTTATTGAAAAATATGTTAAAAATTGATTTTATAAAAATAAAAAATATTTTTTTCTCATTTCTCAGTGTATTACCGATATAAATTGCTGTGCTGGTCTTCGCTGTCATCCACAACGACAAACATGTGTCAGGGCTCAGGATATTTGTCAACAATGGGGACAATATGTAAGTATAAAAAAAATTAATCTTGAATAAAAAAAAAAAATTTCTATCTATTTAGATTTATTTAGAAAAAAATTTATTCATAAATATAATATTTATTTATTTATCTACAAAATCTGTTTATTTTGAAAATAAAATAAATATTTTTAACAAGATTTATTCAGAAAAATAATATTTAGTAAATAAAGTAAATATTCAGAAGAAAAAATTTACTCAGGAATACATTTTGCTTCCTCATAAAGGAAGCCTTATAGTGATTTTCAAAAATATCTAAAAAAAAAAAATTTTTCCACAATTTTTTAATTTTTGAAAAAAAATTAATTTTTGGATTTTTTGAAATAACTTTTTTCTATATTAAAATTTTTATTAATTCTTGTCAAAATTGCATTCCTGACATAAAAACGAATCGATTCATGTATATAAAGTATATATTTTATCAAAATTTATAGAATTAATAAATATTTTAATTTTTCACAAAAAATTTAAATTTTGTATTTTTTGACATTTTATCTTAACACTTTAAAATAATTATTCTAAAATAAAAAATTAAACAATTGGTATATATTATATTGAGGAAGCTTAATGATCATGAAATGAACAACTTGCTTTTTAAATAATATTCGGTAATAAAAAAAATAATAATAAATAAAATAATAATAATAATAAAATATTAGATATTTAAAAGAATTTATCACTTGGTAAAAAATTATATAATTAATATAATTAAATTAATAGAAATTAATGTTAATAAAAATATTGTTTATTTATTTTAAGTGTGATGCCTTTAATCAATGCTGTTCTGGTTTGAGATGCAATAGAGGCCGATGTGGACAATAATCTAGTCGATAAATCATATTAAAAAAAAATTGTAAATTCAAAAATTACAATTAGAAATTATTCAAATAAATTAACATATGTCGAAAATATACAAAGCCTTTTGTAACTATTTTTAGAAGTTTCCGTTTCTTCCTATTTTTTTGCATTTAAAATAAAAATTGTCTTTTATTTATTTATTTTTTTATTTATTTAATTGTCTTTTTCTTTATTTAAATTAATTTTAATTTAAATAACAACATTCATAATTTAAGTAATACGTAAAATATTTTAATTTTTTATGTATTTTTCAATAAACACTATTATTTCTTTTGTAAACATCAAATTAATTAAATAAATTAAAAATTAAATCAAAAAATTATTTTTCACTTCAATTCCACGAACTTTAATTTGTTAAACAAAACAAAAAGCAATTCTAAACAAAAATAATAGTCCATTTAGTCCATTTTTTTAGACTCAAGCAATAATAACGATAAGAACAATTTATTGACTTAATTTTGCTTCCTCATGAGGAAGCTTTGCATTGGTGACGATTTTCAATTTTTCAAAAGAAGGTTATATGGACTCATTTTCATCTAGAACATATGTATATTCAATTATGAGCAAATGTCCAGATGTATGTGTGTGTATGTATGTGTGTATGTGTGTGTGTATGTGTGTATGTGTGTGTGTATGTCACAAAAATTGTGTACAAATTATCTCAGACAAATTTTGATGGATTGTCCTGAAATTCTGCAGGTTTATTGCAGTCATTAATACCTGAAATCTGACACAAGGATTTTCAAAAATATCTACAAAATTTTTTTTTATACAATTTTTTTAAAATTCAGAAAAATTTTTTTCTTTGTATTTTCTGAAATAATTTTTTTTATTTGTTAATATTTTTATTAATTATTCTCAAAGTTACATTCCTGGCAAGAAAACGAATCGATTGATGTATACAAAGTATATATTTTATCAAAATTTATAAAATTAATAAATATTTTTCTTTTTCACAAAAAAATTCAAATTTTGTATTTTTTTCATAATTAATTTAATATTAATATTAATATTTTGAAATGATTATTCTATCATAAAATAGAAGCAATTGGCAAATGAAAGTGTAAATTTCACCAAATATTTATACAACAACTTATAAATGATTTATATAATTTTATTTTTAACAAAATCTTCTGGACGAACCCTTTTGTACATAGTTTTTCAAAAGTTTGCAAAACCGCAATTTTTATATATTAAGGAAGCTAAATGGTCATAAAATGAACAACTTGTTTTCTCTCGAACTGCCTTTCAATTTTTTCAAGAGGCAAAAATTTTTGCAAATGAAATAATTATATTATAAATATATTTAACAATAATTATTTAAATATTAAGCCAATAGCGAGAAGAAGAATAATTTATTTTTGATAAACTGCTTTTCACTTTTTTCAAGTGGCAAAAATTTCGCAATGCAAAAAAACAAATAAACAAACAAACATTTAATAAGAAAAAAAATATTATTGTCAAATTACAACAGTTTTCCTCAAAGAGAATCATTTTGGATTGATATAAATTTGGAAAATTAATCATCATGAACATATTTTATTTTCTTCTTTCGCTGACGTATTTTCATTTCTACTTATATTTCCCAAAAAGGTAAAAAAATTTTGTTAACGCTTCTTTTTCTACATTGTCAATTTTTTAACTTAAATTATAACTAGGTACTTTATTAAATTTTAAATTATAACTTATTCAATTTAATTACATTATTAAACTTTCAAATTATATATGTAATTAAATTATTGAATTGAATAATTTAATTTTTAATTACATTAAAAATTTTTCTAATTTTTATTTTGCTTTTACTTTGCAAGTGAAAAGAAAATTATTTAATTTAATTACATTACTGAATTTTAAGTTCAATTGCTTTAATATAATTTATTTAATTTATTTACTAATATTTAATAATATTTATTTCAATTAATTTCTTCAGATGAGGTATTTTATTAATTTTCTCTTAATCGTTGGACTTTTGGTCGTAACTATCAGTGGCCAACCCTGCAAACCTGAAGGCTTTACTGTGAGTATAAAGCATTTTTTTATAGACTATTTATTATTGTTTACGTAATATTAGTTAATATTTAATTTTGCATTAAAAATAAATTTTTTTTTCAAGTGCGTTGCCACTCGAGAATGTTGCCCTAATCTTGAATGCAGCATCCATGATCGCCAATGCTTGGGTCGATTCACTTGCCGAAGATTGGGACAATATGTAAGTGAATATAATTTTTCAAAAAATATTTTACTGTTAGAAAACTTTTTTTAAAGTTAAATATTTTTTGAATTATTAAATTTTATTAATTTTAATTCATTTATTTGTTTTGATTATAATTATCTATTTTAATTTTAAATTATTTCTTAGTGTACTAGCGATGTAAATTGCTGCGCTGGTCTTCGCTGCCATCCACAACGATCAAGATGTGTCACAGCTGATTCACTTTGTCGACAATGGGGACAAGCTGTAAGTTAAAAAAAAATGAATCTTGAATAAAAAAATTATATTCTGTTTAGAAAAATAATATTTAGAAAAAAGTTATTTAGAAAAAAATTATTTAGAAAAAAGTTATTTTCAAAAATAATATTTATAATGAAAATTTTTTTGTAATTAAATTTTTTTCTAAATAGTAGTAATATTTACAAAAAATGGTAATTTTAATAAAAATATTTTTTATTTATTTTAAGTGTGATATCTTTAATAAATGCTGTTCTGGTTTGAGATGCAATATGAGAGGCCAATGTCAATTTTAATCAAGTGGATAAATCATAAAAAAATTGTAATTTCAAAAAATTACAAACCTCTGTTAAAAAACTATTCAAATAAATTAATATTGCAAAAATCTACAAAGCCTTTTTTATCTATATATTTAGAAATTTCCTTTTTCTCCTTTTTTTTTGAATTTAAAATAAAAATTTCCTTTTAATTATCTATATTTTCTTTATTTAAATTAAATTTAAATTAAATTTAAATAAAAAAATTCGTAATTTAAGAAATTCTTCATTTAAAGTAATTCTTTATTTAAGAATTAAAAAAAAATCTTAATTCAAGTAATATGTAAAATATTTCAATTTTGTATTTCTTTTTTAATTAGCACTATTATTTTTTTTTGGTATAAATATAAAATTTATTAAATAAATTAAAAATAAGAACAAAAAAGTTTTTAATTTTTACTACTGTGGAATTTTCTTATGAATCAAGCCAATAGCGATAAGAAAAAAAAATCTATTTTTGACAAAATGCTTTTCACTTTTTTCAAGAGGTAAAAGTTTCGCAAATGCAATAAATAAACAAACATTTAATAAGAAAAAAAATATTATTGTCCAATTACGACAGTTTTCCTCAAGGAGAATCATTTTGAGTGGATATAAATTGGAAAAATTATTTATCATGAACAATTTAATTCTCTTTTTGCTGAAGTATTTTCATTTCTATTTACATTTCCCAAAAAGGTAAAAATTTCTAGTTAACGCTTCTTTTTCTTTCAAAAAATTTTTTCAATTTAAATTAGAACTACTTTATTGAATTTTAAATAATAAACTATTCAAGTTAATTACATTATTAAATTTTCAAATTATAATTTATATTATTCAATTGAACTAAATTGATAAATTTTTAAATTATTATTTGAAAATTATTATTTTCCTTTAATTTTGAAAATAAAAAAAAAGAAATTATAAATTATTATTCAATTCAATTGTATTAACAAATTTTCAAATTATTATTTGTATTATTACATTGAACTAAATTGATAAATTTTTAAATTATTTTTTAAAAATTATTATTTAAAACTTATTATTTTCCTATTATTTATTATTATTATTTACTAAATTTTAAGTTTAATTAGTTTAATTAAATTAATTAAATTTATTTAGTAATATTTTTTCTAATTAATTTATTCAGATGAGATATTTTATACATTTTCTCGTAATTCTTGGACTTTTGGTCATAACTATAAGTGGTCAACCCTGTAGACGAGAAGGCTTTTCTGTAAGTATAAACAATATTTTTAATAAACTATTTATTTTCACATCAAATGATTAATCGAGAATAAAAAAATAATTATTTTTATCAATATTATTAATAATTTAGTAAAAAAAATTTTTTTCGAAAAAACATTTTTTTTATTATTAATTATTCATTAAGAAACTTTAATTTTGAATGACATATTATTTTTTTAAGTGCGTTGCCACTCGAGAATGCTGTGCTTCTCTTCAATGCAGCATCCAAGATCGCAAATGCTTAGGACGATTTACGTGTCGACAATTGGGACAATATGTAAGTGAATATAATTTTTTGGATAATTTTACTATTATAGATAATTTATTAATTAAGGATCAGTTGTTCCTCTCTATTATTTTTTGATTTATTAAATTTTATTTATTTATTTTTATCTATTATTTAATACAATTAACTCTATTTATTGTAAAAATATGCTAAAAATTATTTACATATATTAAAATTTAAAAAAAAAAATTTCCTTCATTTCTCAGTGTACTAGCGATGTAAATTGCTGTAGTGGTCTTCGTTGTCATCAACTAAGGCAAAGATGTGTTAGAGCCGATGAAATTTGTCAAAAATTGGGACAAACTGTAAGTTTCAATAGAAAAAAAATTGAATCTTGAATAAAAAAATTTTTTATTTATATAAACAGATTTATTTCTAAAAAATAATATTTAGGAAATAAAATAAAAATTTAGAAACAAAGTGTATTAATAAAAAAATAATATTTAGAAAACAAAATATTTAGGAAAAAATTTAATTCTAAAAAAATTATTTAGAAAATTCAGTAAATGTTTAAAAAAAAAAGTTTATTTATTAATGTTTTTATAAATATTAATTATTTATAAAAATAATTTATTAAAAAATTAAAAATATTTATTTTTTTAGTGTGATCCTTTTAATCGATGCTGTTTTGCTATGAGATGCAGTTTGGGCCGATGTGTATATTAATTTAATGGATGTATCATAATAAAAAAAATTGTAATTTTGAAAATTACAAATCTGCGTTACAAACTTTTTAAATAAATTAATACGCTAAAAATTTACAGAGCCTTTTGTATCTATATTCAGAAATTTTATTTTCCTCCTTTTTTTGAATTTAAAATAAAAATTGTTTTTTAATTTTTTTATATTTTCTTTAGTTAATAAATAAAAAAAAATTCATATAATTTAAGTGATACGTAAAATATTCGTCTTATTTAAAATTAAAATAATTTTTTTCAGGAAAAAAAAAACTTTTTTTAGAAACTGTTGCTGGCATCATTTAGTTACAGTAATAACTAAATTATCACTGATAAAAAAAAAAGTAATCATTAAATTTCAAAAGTTTTCCTTATGTGAATCATTTTAAGCGAATATAAATTTCGTAAAATATTTTTTCAGAATTATTTTCATTTAGAGATTGCTTCTAAGAGACATCAGTGAAATTCTTAAATACAAATCTTTTATATTTTTTATTGAACTAAAGATTATTTGATTTGATTTGATTTTTTTTTTTGACGCTATTTGAAGAAATTAAGATGAAATCTTCACTAATTTTATTATTCTGCGCTGGAATTTTTATTGTTCTTGTCAATGGACAAGGTTGTGCCCGCGAAAACAGACCCGTAAGTTTTGAAGTATTTTTTACCTTAATTATTTTTTTAATTTTTTGTTTTCTGAAAGAAACGATAAAGTTTGCTTATTTTTCAATTTAAAATTGGACTAAAAATTCAAAATAAATAAATTTAATTAATTTTTTCAATTTTTTAATTAATTTTTTAATTTTGCTTACTTTTTAATTTAAAATTGGACTAAAAATTCAAAATTTCGATTTTTAAGTGTGAATACGATCAACAATGTTGTGCGAATCTCGAGTGTAATAATTGGGACAAGAGATGTCAACAACGTGGCAGATGTCAAAGATGGGAGCAAAGGGTAAATTTTGAATTCTACCTATTTTTATGTTTTCAAAAAGATATTTTGGAAAAAAAAATTGTATAAAATTTTTTTTTTCTAAATTGAATTTGTAAATTAATATTTTCGATATTCGCAGTGTAATCAGGATTCGGATTGTTGCCATGATTTGCGCTGTAATCCATCTAATAAAAAGTGTATAAGGAGAGAAAATGATTGTCAACCACAGGGACAGTTTGTGAGTAATGAAAAAAAAATTCGTATTTATTAAATTCTTATTTATTTTCAATAACTAAATTAATTTATTTATTTGTTCTTGAAAAATAGAAAATACAAAATAAAATAATTATAAAAAATAAAATATACAAAATACAAAATAATTATAAAAAATAAAATAGACAAAATACAAAAAATTAGAAAACTAAAAAAAAATTTGATTTTATTTACAGTGCGCACTTCGAAGATGCTGTGGAGGTTTAAGATGTATCGACAGCAGATGCGTTCGTTAAAAAAACGCAATATAATTTTAAATCATTATTATTTTATTCATTAAATTCTATTTTATAATTTGTATTTTTCAATTTCAATCACAATTATTGTTTACAATTTTACTTCATAATAAAATTAATTCATATTTTTTTAATTTCTATTTTCAATACTTATTTTTAATTTCCGGTAATTTAAAATTTTCTCTAATTTTGTTAAAATTCATTATCGATTATAAAACAATGTTTTCTTTTTAACATTGTATACCGAGTGAAGATAGGAAATGTTATTTTATTGATAATTTGAAAAATATCTAAACAGGAAAGAAATATTTATTATTTAAAATATTTTATTTATTTAGGTATTTATTCATTTAAATAAAAGTATATAAAATACCTACATTTTTAAGGTTAATTAATTTCTATTTTATACTTACTATGTACAATGGATGCACTAAAAAATACGAGACAAATATTAAAAAGAAAATTGTTTTTAATTTTTGATTCGTAAAAAACAAAAAAAAAAAAAATTAATTCGAAACAAACATAATATTCTAAAAAAAAATTTCCTTGTGAATCAAGCTAAACAAAGGTTCCTGCACGAGGAAGCAAAATGATAAGAAATTTTTTTTATTGTCAAATTGTTTTTAATTTTTCTTCTGCTAAATTATAGTGAATGCAATAAAATGATAAAAATTTTGATAAAGAGGAAAAAATTAAGGTTACATTACAAAAAGTTTTCCTTAAAGAGAATCAGTTTGTGTCGGTATTAAGTAGGACATTTATAATGAACAATTTTGTTTTGTTCTTTGAAGTGAAATCACTGAAGTGAAATCACTAAAGTGATTTCTCTGCAACTTATACTTTTCGAAATGGTAAAAGTTTATACTCAACGATATTTTTAATATATTCAAAAAATTTTCCAATTAATTTAATTAATTTAATTTAATAAATCTACGTTTATTGAATTTATTTAATATATATTAAATTTATTTATTTAAATAAATCAATAAATATATAAATCTAATTAATTGAATATATTTAATAAATATTAAATTTATTTATAAATAAATATAAATAATAAATAAATCGAATAAACTGAATTAATTTAATAAATCTAATATAATTCAATTAATTTAATTTATTCAGATGAAATTTTCAACACAATTTCTCTTAATTGTGGCACTTTTGTCTATAATTGTTAATGTTCAATCCTGCAAACTTGAAGGCTTTCCTGTGAGTATAAAAAAAATTGTATTCTTAAAAAAAATATTTTTTAAAAATTTGTTTCTATTTTTCAATAAAAAAGATTTAAATTTAAAACATATTTATATTAGTTAATAATTGAAAAAAATTTTTGTTACATTAAAAATATCTTTTTTTTTTTTCTTTTTTCAAGTGTTTAAGCACTACAGAATGTTGCTCTAATCTTCGATGCAACCCACGAGACTTCAAATGCCGCAATCCATTCTCTTGCCAGGGTTTAGGACAATTTGTAAAAAAATGAATATAATTTTTGGAAATTATTTAAAAATAATATTATATTAAATACTATCATTATAAATATATTAAAAATTATTAAAAAATTTTAGATAACAAAAAAAAAATCCCACACAACATTAAAAAAATTTTCATTAAATTAATAATTTTTATTTATTCTCTGAAATTAATTTTTTTTTTTAATGAATTACTTACAATTGTTGTATAATAAAATTAATTTTAATTTTATTATAATTAATTTAATATTATTATAATTTTAATTTTTTTTAATTAATTAATTAATTAATTAATTAATTAAAACAATAAAAATAGTGTTGGTAATAAAAAAAATTTTTTTCTTAGTGTATTAGCGATATAACCTGCTGTACTCCTTCCCGTTGTCATCCAGATCGGCAGAGATGCGTCAGAAGCATTGATGGTTGTCAACAATTAGGAGATTTTGTAAGTTTACAAAAAAATAAATTTTAATAGAAAACAAAATTTATTTGAAAAAATATATATAAAAATATTTCTAAAAATTACAATCAAATAAAAATATTAATATCAATAAAAATGATTTATGAGAATAATAGTAAATATGTTAATTATGTTAATAAAATTATGTTAATAAAATAACATGCTAATAGTAGAACTTAGAACTAATTACGTTAATGAAGATAATTATTTTAATAGAAACAAATAATATTAATAAAAATATTAATATTGGCGATATAAATGTTTATATAAATATTATTTATTTACATTATTGATGTTAATAAAAATATTAATATTAACGAAAATAATTATGTTATTAAAAATATTAATATCAACAAAAAGAATTTTTTCATAAAAATATTAATAAAAATATTAATTTTAGTTGTTTTATTCTTTTTTTTTTAAATATTTTAAGTGCGATGGCGGTTTACGATGCTGTTCTCCTTTGACATGCAGAAGTGACCGATGTATTATTGAATCTAGTCCATAGTTCAAAATAGAAAATTATGTAAGTTCAAAAATAACAAAAACTTCTTATAATTGTAATTTTTTCAAAAATAAATACATTTTATTATTTATTTTCTCGCAGAAACAAGCAAATGAAATTATTATTTCTACAAATACAGTCGAAAAAAGTAGATATAAAATGTATTTAAATAATAAATTCAGGCACGAATCGAATGAATAGAAAATAAATAATGTAAATAAAATATCTGTTAAATTTTTCTATGAGAAAAAAATACAATAAAAAATAAAAATTTTGTTATGATTATAATAAATTAAATTAGTATTAAAATACCTATTCCAAATTCCTATCATTTTTCTATCTACAAAAAAAAGTTAATTTTAATTTTAACTCTTTATAAAATATTGGAAAAAAAATGTTCTGTTAAACAGTAAAACTATCAACAAAATATAATTTGACTTTATTTTTATTCATTTTATTTTTATTTTGTAATTGAAAATAAAAAAAAGGAAATAATTTAAAAAGTCAAATTATAAATTATAAATTTATAATTTATAAATTATAAATTTTTTTTTTTTAGTAACAAAAATTTTATTTTTCGATTTTTTTTATTCAATAAAAAATAAAATTATTTTTATATTTTAATTTTTTACTGTTTATTTAAATATTTTATTTTTATTTTATAAATTGATTATTTTTTAACACATTTTTTCAAAATGGAACAAAATTGTTAGTATTTTGCGCTTTTATGGTCAATTTTATCGAAATATGGTATATGATAATAATAAAAGGTGAAAGATGTATTTGTTTATTTGGAAAAAAACTGTTTTTAATTAACATTCACCACCTGAGACGCGCCAAAAAATAATAAAAAACAAAAATTAACTGTTGATTAAAAAAATACGTTTGTTTGTTAAACATATAATTTCTGGTAAGTGGTAATATATAAATTTGGAGAAGAAAAATTTTTTTTTCAATAATCAAGTTTCGTTTTTTTGCAAAATAAGAAAAATACAGTTTAAGAATAAGGTAAGATTTGAAATTCAAATATTAATATAAACTATATTTTAATGTAATGAAAAATAATTTTAATTTGTAAATAGCATAAATTTTATAAAGAAGTTTTATTAATTATTATTTTATTATATTATTATTATTTTTTATTTATTATTGAGATGAATTTTATAATTAAATTAATTATAATTAGAAATATAGCTAAATATAGAAAATATTCACAGTCACGAAGACTCGAACCCCGAACCTTTTTTGACACAAATTCAGTGGCGAAGCCACTTAGCCATCTCACAAGTTAATTAATTATAATTAATTTACTACCGAAATTATTAAATAAATACAAAATTTGTAATACTTAGAACAAAATTTGTATAGTTATAATTAAATTATAATTATAATTAATTAATTATAATTTTTTTCATAAGAGTTTTTTTTCTGCTCGATAAATTTTTCGATAACAAAAAATTAATTTAAGGAAATAATTTTTTTTTTAGATGAAATATTGCATATTTTTGCTTCTGTCCATTGGACTTTTTGTCGTGAATGGTCAAGAATGCTCGGAGGATGGGCAACAGGTGAGTTGCAAAACTATAAAAAATCATTAAATACAAAAAATTAATTATTTAATATTAATAACAAAAATCTTCAAGATTTGTTACTGAAAAAAAAATATATTTAACAATATTTTTAAAAATTCATTTCATCAAATATGTACTTAGAGGGAAATATTTTTAATTTCAAGTGCGAAAATAATCGACAATGTTGTCGAAATCTGCGATGCAATGAAAGAAGTAATACCTGTGAAAGAAGAGACGATGGCGATGACTGCCGAAGAGAGGGGCGCCGCGTAAGTAAATAACAAACATAAATAAAAAAATAAATAACAAAATTTATAAATATATAAATAAATAAAAATAAATTTATAAATATTTATATTTGACTCGCTCCGAAGAAAGGAAGAAAGCTCTTTAAACAAATCATTTTAAGGTTATGTTTATGTTATTTTTACGTTAATTAAAAATTTATGTTTAATTGCCTAAAACTAAAATCCTTTTTATTAATTTTTCATTAATAATAAAATAAAATAAAATTTAAAAAAAAATTATTTTTAATTTTAAGTGCGAAAATAATCGACAATGTTGTCGAGATCTGCGATGCAATGAAAGAAGCAATAGATGTGAAAGAAGAGATGATGGTGATGACTGCCGAAGAGAAGGACGCAGAGTAAGCAAATTAAAAAAAAAATTTAACAAAATTTTGTAAATAAATTATAACAAAATTGATTAAGATTAGAAAATTTTAAAATTCTGTTTTAAAATTATATTTTAAAATTATAATTACAAATTTTAATTTTTCAAATATATGTTTGAACATTTCTCCTATAATTTGAATATATGACAAAAAATATTTTTAATTTCAAGTGCGACAATAATCGCCAATGTTGTCGAGATTTGCGATGCAATGAAAGGAACAATAGATGCGAAAAAAGAGATGATGGCAAAGAGTGCCGAAGAGAAGGACATCGAGTGAGTTAATTGATAATAAAAATAATTTAATATAATTACAATTAATTTAATAATAATAATTAATACTTTTGAATTAAATTTAATTTATTTTTGAATTTTTTTTAAATAACATTTTGGGCCATATTTCGAAGTAATATTTTTATTCAATATTTTTGAATTAATATTTCTGAATTAATATTTTTGAATAACTTTCGCATTAATATTTTTAAATTAATTTTTCTAATTCGTATTATCATACGTCGTATAAAACAATATAAATAAAAATAATATAACAATTGTTATAACAACTGTTTTTAAAAAATATTTTTAATTTCAAGTGTCGTGACGATCGACAATGTTGCCGAAATTTGCGATGCAACGAAACGAATCGTAGATGTGAGGGAAGAGACGAAGATTGCCGAAGAGAAGGACAACGAGTGAGTTAATTACTAATTAGAAAATTTTATTTATCAATTTTCTTATTCATTTTTTTGCCAATTTTTAAATGTATAAATTTTTAAATGTTTTTTTTTCAGTGCCGAAATCAAAATTGCTGTCGTCGTTTAACATGCAATAACGACCGTTGTGTCCGTGATGATTGCCGCTGGTTGGGAGAAAGAGTAAAATATTTATTTATAAAACAATAATTTTTTTGTGAAAAAATCAAAAATATACAAAAAAAATAAATTTAATTTATTAAAAAAAATTAATTGTTTTCAGTGTGAGGATAACAGGCAATGCTGCACACTTTTGAGGTGCGATCGTCGTCAAAGGCGTTGTGCATGAAAAAAAAAAATTTCTTCTTAACGAAAATATTTATAAAACTAGTTTCTATGAAATTAAGAGTTTTATTATTTTTCTTCCAACTTAAAAGAAAATAATTGATTGAATAATTAAAGAAACAATTTGATTGATTACAAAATTATACAAATGAAAAAAAAATTGATTTATTATAAGTTTGTAAATGTATTTACTATTTAGAAATTTGTGTGGTTATTTAAATAAATTGTTTTAAACAATATACATATGGAAATTAATTTTTTATTCATTTCCCTCAAAAAGTGAAAAAAAATCAAAAAATTTTTTAAAAATTTCTTCGCCATTCTGGATCCGCCATTTTGAATTTTTAGAAACTGACCTCGAATTCGTAATTAAAATCTCCAGGAACATGTTTGGCTTTCAAAAATTTCCTCCTCCCTTTCCGAGGGCGTGAAAGGGTTAAAAAAACTATTAATAATTATTTTAATTATTTCAATTATTTTTAAAAAATACAAAATTTTTTAAAACAAAATACACTAAACTAAATTATTAAAATTAAATAATATATCAATAAAAATAAATAAAATTCACGATATTGATAAAAAAAAAAAATTAATATTTAACTTAATTTCATTATAAAACATTTCAAAATGTTTGCCTAGAATGGACATTTTAATTAATCCTGGACTCATTTAATTTTTAAAAATATTTCTGTATTGATTTCTTTATTTTTTTTCATTTACTCTTTATAATTTTATTTATTTATTGTTTTCTTAATTTTATAATATAATTATATTTATTATATTTTTATTATTATTATTCTTATAAATTATGTACTAGAAATAAAAGTTGATTTACAAGAATTCCTTTCATTTCTTTACATTTTTTTTCCTAATAATTTACTTTCAATCAAAATTTAGATTTTCTTATGAATTTATTGTAAAAGTTTTTAGAAATAAAAACAAAAGAATTAAAATTTTGTTTGATAATTAAAATATCACTGAAAGTAAAACTATTCTTTTTCTAAACGACAAATTACTGTTCGATTTTTTTTAGAAAAGATTCTTCGAAAAAAATTATTATATTATTATTATTTGCAAAAACTAGGTAACAATTTATTCAAATTATGAAATATGTAAATGATACGTAAAATTAAAAAATTTCCAGAGAAAAAGAGAAAGTGAGAAATTTTGAAAAACATGTAAAACTAATACAATAAAAATTATATTGGAAAAAATTTGTTTTTTAAAATATTCGATTATTTACATTAAAACATTGAGAATATAATAAAAATATGTACATAATTACGAATTTGTAAACAAGGACAAAAATAATATCAACACTAAAAGAAAAAACAAAAAAACAAAAATTCATGATATTGATAAAAGAAAACAAAATTAATATTGAACATAATTTCACGAAAAAATTTCAAGACGGAAAATTTTTTTGAAAAAACATTTACATTTTTTAAAAAAACATCAACGTAATTTATATTTAAACAATAATACAAATGTTTAAAAGAAAAAAAAAATAATCTTACCCTTTTTTGTAAATGTATAAATTGGGAGAAATTTTCGATCAACGTCAATTTAAGTTTAAAAATTTTTTTTTTGAAAGAAGATAAGCAAGAAATAGAAAAAAAGAAAGGTAAATTTGTTTCAGTAACCATTAAAAAAAAATTTTGAATTTTTGTAATTACTTTTTAAAAAATCAGAATATTTTTCTGTAAATTTTAAGAAAATTTGTTTTTTTTTTAATTATTTTGAAAAAAAAGTTCATAGTTGTTAATTTTTAAATTAATTGACAATTTTAATTGAATTTTAAAATAGTTACAAAAATTTATTTAAATAGATGAAATCTTGCACTCTTTTACTTTTGTGTGTTGGACTTTTTGTCTTGGCGGTTAATGGTCAGCAATGTTCACGAGTAGAACAACGGGTAAGTTATTAATTTATAATTTTTCATTTGTTTATTAAAAAAATTTTTTTGCTATTACTTTTTTTTATTAATATTTTTTTTCCAGAAGAGTTAGTCTTCAATTTTTTCAGTTTTAATTTTCCATAATTTAAAAAAAAATCATATTAATTACTATTATTCTTATTATTAATATTTATTTAATACAATTTAATGTAAATATATGTAAATATATATTTGCTTAAATGTATAGAATATAAATTAATAACTATTAATTATTATTATCATTATTTACTGTCGAAAAAATTTTTTTATGATCCTTGGGTGTTGGGGGATCGAACCACTGATCCCAAACTTTTCCACTCACTAATTGATGTGCCTTAACGACTGCGGCTATCGCCAATTAAAAATTTTAGTTAATATGCTTTAGTATTAATTAATATTTATAAAATATTATTAACTATTAATTAAATATAAATTTATAATTAACTTTTTAAAAATAATTTTTATGATAATAAATATTAAAAATGTAAAATTAAACAATTTTTTTTTACTTTTAGTGTCGACAAGATCGTGATTGTTGTGAGAATCTCCGATGTGGTGATAGAGGGAGATGTGCGAGACTAGGACGCGATTGTCGAAGGGAAGGTCAAGAAGTATGATAAATAATTAACCTCATTACTTTATGAAACGATGATTAATTAAAATTCTAATGCATTTATTTTTTTTTCTATTGCTTAGTGTCGGGACGAGTCAGAATGTTGTCCAAATTTCCGCTGTAATATAAGGAATAGAAGGTGTGAGAGAGGAGCAGATACCTGTCGAAGAGAAAATCAAGATGTATGTACATAATAAAATTAATTAATTAATTAATAATTAAATTTAAAATTAATAAATTAATAAATTAATAAATAATTAAATTTAAAATTAATAAATTAATAAATAATGAAATTTAAAATTAATAAATTAATCACAAATTAATTAATTGTAATTTAATTAAAATTTTATCAATTAATTAAAAAGTGAAATAATTTTATTTGATAATAATAAAAATTGAAAAATTTATTTCTAATTAAATTTTAAATGTAATAATATAAAATAATTTAACATTTTTTCATTTAATTTAATAGTGTCGACGCGATGATCAATGTTGTGAAAATCTCCGTTGCGATGAAAGAAACAGGAGATGTGAAAGACGTGGCGATGGTGGAGATTGCCGACGACAAGGACAAGAGGTAAAAGAAAAAAAAACTCTTTTTTACTGAAATAATTTTCAGAAATTAAAAATTCTATTTAGTAGAATTTATGCAAAAAAAAAATTATTCAAAATTTCTTTTCCAGTGTACCAGAAGTAGAGAATGTTGTAGGGGTTTGAGGTGCGGTGAGGAAAATCGTTGCGTTCAGGGCAGTTGCGGTTGGTTAGGAGCGAGGGTACGCATTTTTTTTTTAAATTAATTTTTATTTATTCTAATTATTTTATTAATTTTTATTAAATTTCAGTGTGAAGACGACCGTCAATGTTGCAGTCTCTTAAGATGCGATCGTACTCAAAGTCGTTGTGTTTAAAAACGAATATCACTTGAGAAACGTTTACCTGGAATGGACATTTTTATTCATCGATTTACTTAATTATGAAAAATTTTTCTATAATGATTTCTTTATTTTGTAACTAATTCGTAAATCAGAAAAACGAAAGAAAAAATTAAAATAAATTATCAACTTCTTGAAAATATTCTCTTCAATGAAAGTTTCAAATTCTGTTCTTCACCATACCCTTTAAAAATTGAAACAAATTAAAAGTATTAAATATTTAATTTAAAAAGAAAACAAATAAATTAATATCCTTAGTTTATATTCATTAATTAATATATAATTAATTACTATATTCATTAACTAAGTAATTATGGCTAATTATTATTAATTATTAATTATTAATTATTAATTATTAATTATTAATTATTAATTATTAATTATTAATTATTAATTATTAATTATTAATTATTAATTATTAATTATTAATTATTAATTAATAATTACTATTTAATTTTATATATTCTTTATTTATTCTCACTGCTATTATCATTATTTTTATATATTTTTCTTCATTTTTCATTTTACAAAACATTAGAAAAAAATAGTATAATTAAAAATTTATAATAAAATGATTAAAAAGTAAAAATAGAAGGCAAAACTAAAAAATAAGTATAAAAAAAGGAAATTGTATTGATAAAAAACAGTAAACAATTTAATAGTAAATATAATAGTAAATAGTGAATAAAAATATAAACATAATAAAATAGTAAATTATAAATAAAAATAGTAAATAAAATAATATTAAATAGTAAAGAAAAATATAAAATAATATAATAGGAACCATTTATTTCATCTACCAACTTTATTAATTAATTACATAATTATAGATATCGATATTATTATGATTGATTCAGTGATATGCAGATAATTTTATAATCTCTTTATATTTTTCTAAAAGATAGGAAAAAAACTTACTCTATACATTCAAATTTTTTGCATTAATTTTTTTTTTATTTATTATTTAGTCTAATTTTTTTATTCTTCGTATAATATATACATTTTATTTATATTAAAATATAATAAACAATTGGAATTCTAAAGTCCATTTCGAGGTCCATTTTAGATCAATTTTACTTAAATATTAATAGTTTTTTAATTAATAATTTTCAGTGATAATTAATAATTAATTTAATTAGTGATATTTCTCATTTTTTCAATTATGTAAAATTTTCAAAAATTATATGAATAATATTTTTTTGTTTATTCTATTATAATATTCATTTATTTCTTAATTCTATTTTTTATTTATTCATTTATTTTATGTTTTTTATTTATTTATTTATTTTATATTTTTTCCTTTACTTCCTCTAATTTATTTTCTTACAAATTTCACTTATTTTATTCACCTTTTATTTATTTAGTTTTTCTATTTATTTAATTTAATTCAATGTCGTATTAATTTACTTTTTATTTATTTAATTTTACTATTTATTTCATTTATTTGATTTTTTTTTACTTTTTATTGGACTGTTTTATTTATTTACTTTTATTTTATTTGTTTATTAATTTTTATACATTTAAATTTTTTATTTTTTCCAAAATTTGCTTCCGAATTTGTGATAAATTCTTCTAAATGAATTGAGAGAAGAAGACAAAGTTTTTGGAGTATTTTTTAAAAACAGTTTGCAATGTAACGACGATTATTATCAAATTTTCTATCAATTACTTAATAAAACAAATATGACAAAAAAATTTAAAAAAATATAAAAATGGAATATTCCGTCTTTTTTCTTTTCTTTTTTGGTGAATTACATCGAAGAGGAAAATTTTGTCGATAATATTTAGTAATACTCGAAAAGGAAATGTATTATTATTTTTTTAACATATTTACACAAATTCCACTTTCCAACTTGTAATAATAAGCTAATGTTAATTTTTCCTTCGATAAGCATGTAAAATATTGATAATAACAATTAATCCAATGTAATGACCGCTGGATATTAAATTGAGGAAAGCGGACCTCCTCATGTATAAATGGTGTTAAATTTTATTTTTTCGCCAAACAATTTATATTGAATTCTTACTGGTGACAAGTTGTTTCAAATTTTCATTTCAAGTAAGCAGGAAAAATTTATCATCCTTTTCTTTTCCTTTTAAATTTTTATTTTAATTTTTGAAATAATACTTTTTTTCAATTTTCAGATGAAACACAACATTTTCCTACTGTTCTTTATGAGCAGTTTGTTCGTCATTTCATTTGCACAAGAAACGGCTGTTGTTGATGAAAAAAAATGCGTCGAAAATGGACAATCGGTAAGAAAATGAAAAATAAATTAAAATAAATAAATAAATAAATGAAGAGGAAAATAAAAAAAAATTTTTTTTTAATTTTAGTGTGATGCACAAAGAACATGTTGCAGGAACTTAATTTGTTCTCAAACGACGAATAAGTGTGAGAGACGACCAGCTTGTGTAAGAGAAGGACAGGACGTAAGTTTATAATAATATTATTAATATTTTAATAATTATTAATTAATTAGTTATTAATAATTAAATAAAAATACATTTTAGTACCAAAATTAATAATTAATTATAATTATAATAATTATAATTAATAATAATTAATAAAAATATATTTTAATAACAAAATAATTTTCTAAATAATATTTTTTGCAGTGCGATGCAAACAAAAGATGTTGCAGAAACTTGTCGTGCTCGACAACGACGAAAAAATGCGTGAAACGTCCAGCCACTTGTCGAAGAGTAAACCAATCCGTAAGTTTCGATTAATTATTAAAATATATATTTTATATTCACTTGAAAAATATTTAAAAATTAAAAATAGTATGAACAATAATACAAATCTTTTTTTTTAATTTAATATTTTATTATAAATAGTGCAGCACTAACTCGAAATGCTGTCGTGGTTTGAGATGTTCAACAAATACTAAAAGATGCGTACGACAATCTTGCCGAAGAGTTGGACAAACCGTAAGGAATTTTTATTAATATATTTATTTTTTTTATTTACTATTTATTTATTTTCTTATTTATTATTAATAAATTAATAAAAATTAATAATAATAATAATAGTAATATGTGAATAAATAAAAAATAGTAATAAAAATAATAAAATAATAAAATAACAATTAAGAATTAATCAGATAATTAATTAATTGATTCAAAAACTTAACAGTGCAGCAGCAATAGAAAATGCTGTAGTGGTACGAAATGTTGCGCAGTTACCAATAGATGCGTAAGAGACTCTTGTTGCCGCAAACAAGGACAATCAGTAAGAGAATCGCTCCATAAATAATTTATTATAAATAAATTTATTATAATTTTAAGAAACTATTCTAAAATTAAGGAAAACAATTTTAATTTCAAGGAAAATTTGTTTTTCAATTTAAAAAAAAATTATTTTAAAGAAATTTTGTTTTTAAATTGAAAAAACAATTATTTTAAAGAAATTTTGTTTTTAAATTGAAAAAACAATTATTTAAAAGAAATTTTATTTTTAAATTGAAAAAATAATTATTTAAAAGAAATTTTGTTTTTTAATTTCTATTATAAATAGAAAATTTTATTTTTTCAACATTTTCGTTTAAAAATTATTTATTTATTTCACTTTTTGCCTTTACAGTGCAGAGGAGCGAGATGCTGCCGAGGATTGAGATGTAACTGGTGGGCTCGCCGTTGTGAAAGCGAAGACTGTGGACGTTTGGGAGATGAGGTAAGATAAATAATTAATAATTTCTCTAATCTAATTAGCAAATAATAAATAATAAATAAAATTAAACGAATAATTAAAAAGAAAATCATTAAATCGTTGAAAAAAATTTCTTTTTTCATTTTTAATTAATTTTATAATATTTTAAATAAATAAATATTTCATAAAGGAAATTAAAGAAAATTTTCTCCTTCCAGTGCCGTAATAGTCGAGACTGCTGCACGGGAATGACGTGCAATAGAACAACTAATTGCTGTACGAGAAGACGTGACGACCCTGAAACTGATGCAGGCGAAGAGGAAGAATAATTATTGAAAATTTGTAAAATTAATTTTGAAAAAAAAAATAATATGACACGATTCGAAAAAAGGATCACGTTAAAATAATTAATTCTGAGTCACTAGGGCAACATTTATGTGTAAACTACTTTAATATTTAAATAAAGAGCCTCTATTAATTTCATGAAAAAATTATTTGATTCGTGTTAAACATTTTATTCGTCCTGAATATTTTTTTTTATTTATTTTCAAATGAGATTTCATAAAAACGAAGATTTATTTTTCTTTTTGATAAAATAAAACTAGGTAAAAAATAATTAATAATTATAATTAAAATAATTAATAATAATTATTGATTAAAATAATTAATTAAAATTACAATTAAAATAATTTTTTATTGTTAATTACAATTCTTATAATTAATAATTGCTATTGTCGATAATTCCCATAATTTTAAATTATTATAACTCAATAATAGTTGAAATAGAAATTTAGTTTGAATTTCGCGCCATTATTAAATCCGACAGATGACAGATTTTTTCATAAAAAAATATAATGTCTTGGATTATCTTTTTTTTTTATTTTTTGCGAATTCTGTAATAATTTCTTTAAAAATTGTCCCATGGAATAAATTATAAATAAAATTATAATTATTATAAAATATTGTGTGAATATAAAAAAAATAGAGAAAATATTTAAACAAAACATTGTTAGTCATAACTGTCAATTGTTTCACTTGGTTTAACTAATAACCACCAGTAAATATCTAGTAAATAATTATGTAAATTAATTTTTCTATTAACATCAGTAAAAATCTGATAAATAATTAATTAAATTAATGTTTTATTAACACCAGTAACAAATTTATAAGTAATTGATTTTTTTATTAACACCAGTATGTAATAAAAAATTAATTAAATTAATTATTCACTGCAATCAATAATAATTTTAAAAATGACACAAATTTTACAGAAATTTGATATGAAAATTTTTTGTGAGTATTGTTATTCAAAAAATAAAATTTTTAATTTGATATAAAAATTGAAATTCATTACTTTTTACCAGAAAAAAAATCCACTTCTTATAAAATTATAAAAACGAAAAAATTTTAAACTCGAGGAGTATTAAAAATATATCCTTTATTGTTCAATGAAAATTCTTAAGTATTCTTTGAATTTAGTAAACGATATTCACACATCAATCTTTAAGACAATTGGATTGAATCTCGATATAATTAATTACAAATTAATCCTCTTTTTTTATTTATTGCTTCGAGGAATTTGGACTTTTCTCATATATATATAATGAACAATTTGTGTATTTTCTAGAAAGTAATAAATTTTTTTTTCAATTTCAAAACTTTCTTCCAAGTGATTTATCAATTAAAGAAGGTGAAATATATTTTTCGTTTGAATAAAAAAAAATTCTTTTTCTTTTCCCAAAATAGTCAAAAAAAAAATGTTGAAATTTTTCTAAAATAAATATTAAAAAGTAAAAAGTTTGTTTCTTTTTTCAAATTTATATTTTTTTTTATCACCTACTGTAGAGTTAGTTGAAAAAATTAAAATTTCAAAAGTTTGTATATTATGGCATTTTTGAATTAATTTTGTGTTAAATATTGTTTAAGAAATGAGGAATTGTACTTTATTGCTGCTTTACATTGGATTACTAATCGCCGTTTCCTATGCGGACGAAGTAGAAAACGAATCAGTTCAATACGAGGTTCAAGAACTTGATTCAGAATTGTTGGAGAATATATTATTTGGAAGATGCCGCAGAGAAGGCCAGGACGTAAGTAAAGAAATAAATGAATAAATAAAAAATAAACAAATAAAATAAAAAAATAAAAATAAGAATAAATAGAAAATTAGAAATACAAATAAAAATAAAAAAACATAAATGTGATTAAATAAAAATAAGAAATATTCACCTAAGGAAAAGATCGATTTGAATTAAATATGTAATTTACTTGGTTTGAATAAAAGAATATTTGTCTTAGAGTTCACTAAATTATTTATTTGTTATAAATAAAATAAAAATTTTTTCAAATAAAAATTTTATTCTTCACAAATAAAATTTATAAAGAAAATTTATTTCAAAACAAATAAAAAATCTATCTGCTGAGTCAAATATATCTTTTCCTGAATGGAAATGAAAATAAATAAAAATTATAATAATAAGCATTTAAATAAAAATTTATTTGAGATATTGAAACTTAAAACAAAATTAAAAAATGAAAATTAGTAAAAATTAGTAAAACCAAGAAAGACAAAAAAAATAATTTTTTGATTTAGATTCAATTCCAATTAATTAAGAAAACGATAAAATGAGTAAATAAAACATTCTACATAATTGGAGTATTAAAAAAATTGAACAATTAAAATAAAAAAATTTTTATTTAAAAAAAATTTAATTTAATTTTCTAAATTAAAATAAATTAATATTTATAATTTTTTTTTTGTAATAGTGCACTAAACGTAGATGTTGCTGGAGATTGAAATGTGACAATGCGACAAAGAAATGTGCGAGGGAACCCTGCAAAAAGGAAAATGAAGCAGTAAGTATTTTTTTCCATTTAATAATAAAATTATACTTTTAACAATTTTTTTTTTATTTCTCAATTTTTTTGTTTTTAGTGCCGAATAAGTAGTCAATGCTGCAAAGATCTGAGATGTTGCAACAGACGAAATAGATGTGTAAAGAAGGAACCCTGCAAAAAGGAAACTGAAGCTGTATGCATTTATTTATTCAACAATAAAATTATACATTAAATAATTTTTTTTTTATTTACAAATTTTCTGTTTTTAGTGCCGATTAAACAGTCAATGCTGCGAAGGACTGAGATGTTCCATAAGACAAAGGAAATGTGTAAAGAAGGATCCCTGCAAAAAGGAAACTGAAGCTGTATGCATTTATTTATTTAACAATAAAATTATACATTAAATATTTTTTTTTCTTATTTACAAATTTTCTGCTTTTAGTGCCGATTAGACAGTCAATGCTGTAAAGGACTGAGATGTTCCATGAGACAAAGGAAATGTGTGAAGAAGGATGCCTGCAAAAAGGAAAATGAAGCAGTATGTATTTATTTTTAACAATAAAATTATATTTTCAATAATTTTTTTCTTATTTACAAATTTACAAAATTATATTTTTAACAAGTTTTTTATCTTCCGATTCTTTCTGTTTTTAGTGCCGAATAAATAGACAATGTTGCGAAGGAACGAAATGTTGCAAAAAACAAAAGAAATGTGTGAAAAAAGCAGAATTCATTCCTGAAGATTTTATCCAGAATATCGATTTTGAAGAGGACTTCGATGACCAGGAAGATTTTGAAGATGAATTTTAAATTGCAATTGCAATTGCAAATTATTGCTTCAATTTACGATGACTCTTGGAAGAATAAAAACTTTGACATATATTTTAAAGAAAAATAAATTTTTCTATTGCATATTTAACAGAGTTTATTTTATTAATCAAATTATAATAACTATTTAATTTTACCTAGAAAGTAAAAATAAGGGGACAGTTTATCATTAAACTATCAATATACTTAAAATAACATAAAATATGTAAAATAAATTTTATCTCAAAAGATAATTGTAAAAAAAAATTTTCTCAACTGAGAAAAAAAATTTTTTTAAATTAAAAAAAAGAATTAGGAAATTTTAAAAAATAATTTTCATAGTTAAAATAAATTAATAATTTAAAATAATTACAAAATTAATAATAAAGTAAACACACTTTCTAGTAGAGCGCTATATCTTTTTAAAAAATTATAATTTTTATACGAAATTTCAAAATTTATTTTTTAATAGGTATTTATTTTTAAATTATTAAATTATTATTTAATTATTTAATTATTTTAATTATCATTTAATTATTTTTTAAAAGAAACAAAAAAAATTTTAAATCATTTTTACTACTCACAAATAAAAACGAAACTGTCTGGAATTTTTGTTCATTTTCGGAGTTAATTTTACAATACGTTCAAAGTAAGTTTAAATAAAAATTAGTAAAATTTACTTTGAACGTATAGTAAAAATTTCGAAAAGAGTAAAAGTTACTTCTTATTTTTCCTTCTCTGCTCTTTAAATTTGAAAGCTTTTAAATTTTTTTTATCTAATTTAAAACTAATAA
The DNA here is from genome assembly GCF_015476425.1 of Leptopilina heterotoma. Taxonomy (NCBI): domain Eukaryota; kingdom Metazoa; phylum Arthropoda; class Insecta; order Hymenoptera; family Figitidae; genus Leptopilina; species Leptopilina heterotoma. The sequence goes on along the minus strand of NW_025111191.1, from coordinate 1,159,695 downwards.
AACTTCTTTGCTTTTTGATTTGGACAAATTTTTTATTTTTATCAAATTCGAATTATTATTATTATTATTATTATTATTATTATTATTATTATTATTATTGTTATTATTGTTAATTATTATAGTACTGATAGTAAATAGTAGTATTGAAAAAAATACAAATGATATTATAATTATATCTTATTATTAATAATGATTATTATTAATTACTATTAATAATCTATTACTTACATTAATAGATTACTAATTATCAATTAACAAAAAAAATTGTGCGAGAATAAAATATTTATAAGATTAATAAAAATAAATATATTTTGTATGTGTAAAATTGATCAAGAGGGTTAAATTTGGATCCCTAGGTGTTAATTTAAAAAACACTGTCTTTCAAAATAAATAAAAAAAAAAAAAAATTAATAAAAAAACTGCTTTAAAAATGTTTTGAATTAAAAGAATACTTCTTTCCTTCAATCAAAATAAGATTTTATTTTTTCAGTGATATTTTAATTTTCCTCTTTAATTTTAATTTAATTTCCTCTTTAATTTTCCTCTTTACAAACATCTGCTTTAAGTTTATACATAATTATCCAGAAATATAAATCTGTAAATATTTTGTGACTTTTAAATTAAAGTTGAAAGAATTTTTTTTTAAATTTTGTTAAAAATTAAAAATTTTATTTAAATATTATCACTGCTAAAATTTCTTAGTAATTATAATAATTTTATATTTTTTGACAAATACCCGTTTAATAAAAAAAATAACTTACATTTAAATATTTTTACAGCCAAAAACTAAATTCAATTCAAAATTAATTAAATTTTCTTTTAAATTTTAATTTTAGAATGTAATAATTGATTGTACTGTTTAAAAAAAAATAAAGAAAAAATTCACATCACTCACTAACTCAGTGAATTTTCACTTTGATATAAATTAATTAAAATTTCCCCGCAAGTAATTTCTTTCATTTTTATATTTTAATATTTTCTCAATAATTTTTTCAAATAAACGGAAAAAATTCACCGAAATTTATAGAGGAAAATTTTCCTCAAAATCTATTGAATAAAAATTTTCAATTTTTTTGTACCATTTTTTTTTTACAATATTCTATTCAATTTTCACTAATAATTAATTAATCACAATTATATTCTAAATAAAAAAAACTAATATTAAACTAAAAATATTAAATCTTTTTAACAAACAAAAAAAAAAGAAAAATTTTGTTTGTCACCTATTTCATGAATAATTCAGAGTGATACAACAATTTTATTTTGTCATTAATGATAAATATTTTTAAGATTCAAAGATAAGTTATGCACCAGAAGATAATGAAAAAATTAAAATTGCAAAACATTTGCAAAATAATTGATCGTTTACGATAGTGATCAGAATATTAATCGTAATATAATCAAATTTTTCGTATTTTTTATCAAAATTTAAAACGGATTTTCGTAAGTATAAATGGACCAGGGGATCGTTTATTCAGCATATCAGTTTCTTCTGGAGAAACATCAGGTCCTCCAACAGCAAACGGTAAGAAAATTCGAATTTTTAATAACACTTAATAATAATTATTAATCATTAATATTAATTTAGTAACAAAAATATTAATTTTTTTAAAACCGTTTTTTATTTACTTTAGAATAGAAACTCCTAAATAATCAGATTTTTTCCTTACAAAATTATTAAAAGTAAAATTTATAGTAATAATAATAATAAAAAAAATATAAATATTTATAATAGTTAAAATATTATAAATTTATAATTATTATTAATAAATAATAATTATAATATTTTAATTATAACTTATTAACATTGTAACAAAAATAATTTATTACTATATTAATACTCTGGTTATTTAGTATAAAATTGCAACGAATTGATATTAAAAAAGTAGATACAATCAGAAATTGATCTAAATTTTTATCATCAATTTAATTCACTTTTAGTATCAATTTGATACTTTCAAGAAAACTGTGATAATAATAATTTATAATAAATATAATATTATTAAATCAAGAAATAAATTAATTTCAAAAGAATTTGGAATAATTTTTTGAATATAGTTGAATTTGTTAAGGTTTAACGATTTTTTTTAAATTAATTAAAAGGAAAATTTATTTTGTCCACAGGTTTGAAAAGGAAAAAAATGAAGCTTTGTACATTTTTACTTTTGTGCATTGGCGCCTTCGTGGTGGCCACCTATGCTGAGGAATCAGTACAGGAATCAGTACAGGAATCATCTGAAGAATTAACATCAAATGAACTTGATTCTGAGTCTGACGAAAGTGAACTCGACGCCGAATTCGAATCAGAAGAAGATGAATCTGATTTTGATCTCGAATTAGACGAATTTGCCAGAAGATGCCGTAGACGTGGACAAAGAGTAAGTTTTTTTTTAAATTTCACTAAAAGAAATTAGTTAAAAAAAATATAATAGTTATTTTAATAAAATTGTTATTCTAATTATTCTAATATTTAATAATATAATAAGCGTAAAATTATTTTTTTATTATTAACTAATTCGTAAAGTAATTAATATTAATTTATAAACTAATTAATACTAATATTAATTAATTAATACTTTTAATAATAAAAAAGTAAAAATTAATTAACACAAATATTGAATGATAATTAAATGACCAATTAATATTTTTATTATATTATTATATTATTATTATATTATATTATTATATTATTATAATTATATTATTATTTTATTATTATTATTATTTTTATTTTATTTTTTTTTTTTATTTTAATTTTCATTTTTTTATTTTACAGTGCGATAGGCGAAACCGTTGCTGCCGTGGACTGAGGTGCAATCGTCGTTCAAGGACGTGCGCAAGACGAGGAGGTGGAGGTTCAGGTGGGAGTTGCCGAAGACAAGGACAAAGCGTAAGTTTTTCTTTTTGGAAAAAATAAAAATGAATTAATAAATTGAAAAGAATTTGGGAAAAATGAAAAAAATTCTGAAATAAAAATTTTCCATCAGTGCAATCGCCAATCGCGTTGTTGCCGTGGATTGACCTGCAACCGTCAACAAAAATGCGAACGTCGCCAACAACAACGTTGCCGTCGTGAAAATGAAAGTGTACGTAAATTATTTCCTTTTTTTTGAATATTTACAACTATTTAAAATTTATTTTTTTTTTAATTTAATATTTTTTTTATTATTTCACATACTTTTTATTATTTTCAATTTTTTTTAATTCTTATTTTCTATTATTTTCTGTTTTTTATTATTTCTTATTTTTTATTATTTTATATTTTTCATTATTTCTTATTATTTATTATTTTATATTTTCACTATTTCTTATTTTTTTTTATTATTTTGTATTTTATTCACTATTATATATTTTTTACATATATTATATTTTATTTCTTTTTACATTTTTAAACTCTTTTTTGCGATTTTAAATTCTTTGGCATTAATTGATAATTTTTTTTTCTGCAAAAATTTTAGTGCGGAAATAACAGAAGCTGCTGCAGAGGACTGTTGTGCAACAAAAAAGACAGACGTTGCCGTCGTAGGAACGAAATGCTTCCAGAAGAATATATGGACGATGTTGTCAGTGCCGAGGAACAAATGGAAGAAACTGAAAACTAATTTGGAAAAATAATCGACAATTGCCAACAAAAAATTTAGATCAATTCTACCTTCTGAAAATGTAAACAACAAGAACAAAAAAAAAAAAAAAATTAGTAAACAAAATTAAATAAAAATAGCATTGAACATCAAATTTACAATTTTTTATTTTAAAAATTGCCCATCCAACCCTTTGAATATTAAATCTAATTCTTTGTTTTTTTAACGTTTTTCTACTTTTTCCGTTTTTTTAAAAAAATTTTTTCCATATTTTTAATAATTTCTGTTTTTTAAATTATTTCTGTATTTTAAATTTTTTCTGATTTTCTAATTCTTTCTGTATTTTTAATAGAATAAAAAAAAATATTTTTATAAAGAAAATATCAGTAAATAAAGAAAAGAAAATAATGAAGAACGTAAATAAACAGATAAAAAGAAGAAAATTAAAGAAAAAATTTTTAAAAAACGAAGAAAATAAATAAATGAAATAAGGAAAATAGAAAAAAAATAAAATAGGGAAAATAAATAAAGTGGAGTAAATAAAAAAATAAAGAAAATAGAAAAAATAAATATAAAAAAAAATAAGGAATACAAATAAAAAGGACAATAAAAAAAAATAAGTAAATTAAGGGCTGTATAATTTATCAAATAAAAAAAATAAGTAAAATAAAAAATGAAAGAAGGAAAATAAAGAAATTAAATTAAAAATAAAATAAGGAAAACAGAGAAAATAAATAAAGAAAATAGAGAAAAAAATGAAAAATAAATTAAAGAAAATAGAAAAACAAAAAATAAATTAAAGAAAATAGAAAAAAATAAAGAAATGCTATAAAGAAAAAAAAATAAAGAAAAAAAATACTAAAAAGAAAATAATGAATTAGAAATAAATAAAATAAAAATTAAATTCAATGGAAAAATGAAATAATCTACAAATTGGAGACAAAGAGATGAAAAAGAATAATTAATAGAAAGAAAATATAAAAAATAAATTATAAACATTTTTTTTTCTAAATAAAATGAAAATATTGTTGAATTGAAATTGAAGCGAGACGAATGATATTTGAATCGATTGAGTATATTGGCTGCTGTTAGGATAAAGCCTTTGAATGGTCAACAGAACCCCAGAGCATTAAATCAAGTCTTAGCCGCAGATCCAATTATCAAATTGTCCAGCATCGTCTGGCACTTGAGCCTATAGTTGTACAACCCTGAAGAAGTTACACGAGACACCAGGGCAGCCAAGTAGTATGCACCCAAGTACCGAGAGGGACAACAAACTTAAGGGTAGCAATAGATTTTAGCGACAAAACCGCGTAAGACAGCACGACACATCGGGTCTCAAGATTTATCACTTACATTTCCATCTCTTGAAAATCTCTCCATATATTTCACATTAATCTAATTATAGATTTTCCAAATTGCACATTTTGTGCATTAGTCATTTTTTTTTTATTTTTTTATTTATTTTATTATTTTTTTTATTATTATTTTATTATTATTTAATCAAATTTTATTGAAATTTTTCAAATTAAATTTTTTTGAAAATCTTAATTTTTCATACAACCAACAATTCTGTAGAATTAATTATTTTTATAAAGTTTAATTGAATTTTCTTCTGAAATTATTTTTAATTTATTATAAAAATTTTGCAAATAGTGAATTTTTTAAATAAAAATTTTTAAACTACAAATTTATTTATATGAATTTTATTATTTTCTTTCTACTTTTATTATAATACGATTTTAATTCGAGAAAATTCGAGAATTTTTTACAGAAAAAAATTTCTGCTAATTATAAATTTTCCGCTTATAAATTTTTCGATTATAAATTTATTCTCATGGCGAAAAATTTTAATTTACATTTTTGATATTTTTATTATATTATAAAATTCCCTTTTAAAAAACTTCAGACAATTGTTAATTGTTAATAAAAAATTTTGAATCTATTCTAATTTTTTTAATTTTAATTTTCAAACATTACTTCACAGTCATTAAAAAATTCTATTTTCGTCTTTTAATATTTTTGTTATATTTTTTTTTTTTGATAGAAAAAAATTTTTTTTTGTCAAATTAATAAAAAAAAACCAATTTCCGCCTACAGATGAAATTTTGTTTCCCATTCTTCACCCATAAGTTGAGAATTTTATTTATCTTTTTTAAGAGGGGAAATAGTATTCAGTCGACGGATATATAACTCGGGTGATATGAAGATTGCCTTCAAGTTTGATGTTACGGAGGTTTCCGGATGGCCTCTCAAGTTGAATCAAATCTGCGTCAAAGAAAGAGGCGACGAATCGTAAAATAAAACACGAGAGGCAGCAAAGTCCCTCGTAAAGAGCATCAACACAATTCTGAATTCGCGTATACACTTCATGTCGAACATTGTTTCGGCTATAAAAATAAAAAAAAAACTTAGTAAACTCATCCACAAACTGTTCAGGAAAAAACATCATTAAACATTACGCAAAAACTTTAATGCCACAAACTTTTCTGTAACGACTCTCTTTCTCTCTTTTTTATAAGTCGAATTACAAATTCCGGGGAAGTTTTTTTTTTATTTACGTGTATAAGAAATGAATAAAAAAAGTCTTTCTAATTTGAATTGAAAATCGATTATTTTATATTCGTTATTATTAATATTTTTGTATCTATATTTTGTGAATGTTTTGTAAATATTTTTAGAAATGTTTTAATAAATCTTTTTATATATTTTATTTATTTATTTATTTATTTAAGAAAAAATAATTATAATTTATTATAATAAGAAATAAATAGATAAATAAATAAATAAAAAAAAAGAAATATAAAATAAATAATAAATGAAAAAAATATGTAAGCAAATAAATAAATAAACGAAAAAAGACATAATAAATAAAATAAATTATTAAAATAAATAAAGAAAAAAAATAATAATACTTGTAGTAAATAGTAAATGAATATAAAAATAGATAAATAATAATTAAAAGAGAAAAAAATAGAAGAGAGTAATTAAAATATATTAAAAACGCTAAGCTTTAAAGCGCACACACATATATTAAAAACTTTTTGAGTCAATTAACGCTTTTCTAAGGGGGATTTTTAATTGGGAAAAAATAATCTTTGGAAAAAAAGATTTGAAAAGATTTTCTATTCATATAGATGAATATTCCCTGTAATGTTATCTAGGTAGAATTTTTTTCTTTCTTTCTTTCTTCTTCTGCTCCTGTTTTTTTTTTCAAATTTTGATGAAAGAAGATAACACAGTGTAATGACAAGTGAAAAACTTATTTAAAAAGGAAACGAGAAAGGATCACTCGCAACTTATAATTATCGCAATTAAACTAAGTGTGTGCGATGCTTTAACTGCCTTCGCAGCTCGAGCGTGAAGTTGTTCCGAGAGGGTAAAGAGTGTGGGTCTCGTTGCGGTTTCCCTTTGGAAACAAAAGTTTTTTTTTATTTTATTTTTTTTTTTACTTTGCTTGCCACTATACTTGCGTTTTAGTCGTGACCTTACTTTCTAAAAAAGTTGGAATTACGCGGAAAGTGTGAGACTGTTTTTTTTTCTTTCCTTTTTTTTAATACATTCTTTCAGTTTACTCGACACGACTTGTCACAAGGCTCGTTACGAAAAAAGAGTGTTAAAAGAGAAAGAGAGAGAGAGAAAGAAATAGTCACAAGTCAAGAGACGAGATGGAAATTTTTCAAAGATAAGAACAAGTGGAAAATTTAAGCGAGGTGAAAAAAATCTTTGAACTGTAAAATTAAAAAAAAAATTGTATGTGAGGAAGAGAAGGTGTGTAAAAATAACTGATAGTCGCAAACGAAGCTTTTTTTCGGTATCTTTTCCTACACTCTGTTGCTTAATAATAAATAAAAGAAATGATGGAAAGAAAAAATAAGGAATAGATAAATATAGGACTAAGAGTAGAAAATAAGAGAAAATAAAAGATTAACAAAAAACGAAAAAAAAATTGAGAAAACAAATAGACAACAAATAGAAAATAAAATAAAAAAGAAACTGAAGGAAAACAAAAATGAAGAAAAAAAAGAAAAAACAAAAAAAAAAACAAAAAAATAAGAAAGAAAAATAAAAAAAGAGATGAAAAACAAAACAATAACAAATAAAGATAGCAAATGAAAAACAAAGTAGAATAAAAAAAAGAACAAAAAGAAATAAAAAAATTTTAACAACAAAAAATTTAAAAAAGAAAAAAAGCAACTAAAAAGAAAATTAAAATAAACAAAAAAAATTTAATAAAAATAGAAATAGAAAAACTGCAACAAAAAAATTGAAAGAAAACAATAAAGAAAGAAAAACAAAAAGAAACTAAAAAAAGCAAAATAAAAAAATAAATGAAAAAAGAAAAAAAAGGAGATAGAATAAAAAAAGAAAAAAATAATTAAAAAAATAAAACAACAAAAAAACAAAAAAAGGAAAAAATACTAAAAAGAAAATGAAAACATATTAAAAAATTCAATAAAAAAGGAAAATAGAAAAAATAAATACAAAAAAAAATTTAAAGAAAACAATGAAGAAAGAAAAACAAAAAAGAACTAAAAAAAAATAAATTAAAGAAATTAATGAAAAGAGCAAATAAAAAAAGAAAAAAATAATTAAAAACATAAAATACAACAAAAAAAGCAACTAAAAAGAAACTGAAAACAAATAAAAAAATTTAATAAAAAAAAGAAAATAAAAAAAATAAATACCAAAAAAAATTCAAAAAAAACAATAAAGAAAGAAAAACAAAAAAGAACTAAGAAAACAAAAAAAATTTTTTAAATTCAATAAAAAGATTTGACCAAAAAAGATTAAAAGAAAACAAAAAAGAAAGAAAAATAAAATAGAACAAAAAGAAACTAAAAAGGAAATGAAAAGAAGTAAAAAAATTTTAAAAAACAAATAAGAAACAAAATAAAATCAAAAGAAAGATAAATAAAAAAATTTCAACAACAAAAATTCAAAAAAGAAAAAAAGCAACTAAACAGAAAGTTAAAACAAATAAATAAATAAAAAACCGGCAACAAAAGAATCAAATGAAAACAATAAAGAAAGACAATTAAAAAAGAACTAAAAAAACAAATTTAAAAAACAAATGAAAAAAGCAAATAAAAAAATAAAAGAATAAATACAAAAAAATTTAAAGAAAACAATAAATAAAGAAAAACAAAAAAGAATTAAAAAACAAAAAAAAAATTAAAGAAATTAATGAAAAGAGCAAATAAAAGAAAACAAAATAATTAAAATAATAAAATACAACAAAAAAAAGCAACAAAAAAGAAACTGAAAACGAATAATAAAATTTAATAAAAAGAGAAATAAAAAAGAAAAATAAAAAAAAAATTAGAAAAATAAAATACAACAACAAATGAAACTTAAAAGGAAACGCAAAGAAGTCAAAAAATTTAAAAAGCAAATAAAAAACAAAAAAGAAAGAAAAAACAAATCAAAAAATAAAAAAAAAACCAAAAAAACTTTTAAAAAAACAAAAAAGAGAGAAAAAGCAAAAAAAAAAGTTAAGAAACAAAACAAAAACAAATAAAATATAAAATAAAACAAAAAAATGAAAAGTAAACAAAAAAGAAATAAAAACCGAAAAAGAGTTAAGAAACAAAGCAAATACAAATAAAAAAGGATATTGAAAAATATAATGGAGAACAAAAAAGAATAAAAAAAAACAAAGAAATAAACCAAAAAAACAAAAATGTAAACAGATAGAAAAATACACAAAAAAACAAAAAAAAGTAAAGTAAAAATACCAATTAAAAAACAAAAATGAAAAAGAATAAAAATAAATGAAAACCAGAAAAAAATAAAATAAACAGAAAGAAAGAAAAAATCACCAAAAAAATAAAAACAAATGTTTTAAAAGAATATCCAAAATAAAACAAATATTTTAAAAGAATATCCAAGGAATTTGTAAACAGATTCCTAAAAATGAAAAGAAAGAGCAAACAAAAAGAAAAGAGAAAATTAAAACCAAAAGAAGGTAAAAAAAAATAATTTGAAACCAACTGGCAACAACAAGAAAAAGAATAGTACATAACATACGTGTATAAACAAACGCCAATAAAAAAACCAAAGTATAAAAAAAAATACGGCGAAAAAGTTTAAAGTAAAGAAAAATGTGAAAAAATTAAGAGCACGATGAAGAGAAATAAAAAAAGAAAGAAAGAACTTTCTTCCTGCATTATTTCAACATGAAATGCGTTTTCGCGTTTGCCGCTCTGTATTTTTTTTTTTTGTTTTTGTTCTTTATGTGCCAACTATTTTAAAGCCCCCTCAAAGTTTTACAATTTTCTTTTACTGTAAATTGGCGAGCTTCTCTTTTCCTCGATACCTCTAACTGGAAATAACAGAAAAGCCGCTTTTTTCTCAACGAGCAATGAAATTGAGAGGAAAAAACATGAAATGTATACACCTATATATATGTATTCTTGCGATAAAAACACTTAAGACGATAAAAAAAGAGAAGAATACATACATCAATTTATGTATATATTCGATTGCAAATTAAGATAAGATAATTATTGAGAATGTGATTCATAAGTGATGAATTAATAATAATAATAATAAGAAAAGAAAAACACATTTAAAAACATTGATAAAATGGAGTATTTTTATCTTCGTGAAAAATAAGAATTTGGGAAAACAAATATTCTTTTAATTTTTTGACTGGTTGTAAAATTATTATTCACGGTTTTTGTATAGTTATTATTAATTATTACTTATTATTTATTATTAATTAATTATTTTTTTTACTATTTATTTTACTATTTAATTATTATTAATTATTACCTATTATTCTATTTATTTTTATTCAGAATTAATCAGGAAAATTTGAATTATTATTAATTATTTTTTTACTATTTATTTATCATTTTGAATAGGTTTATTTAAAAATAAGTAACTTCTCGCCCTTCGTGAAATTCAACGAAAAAAAAATTTTTCAAGCGAAAAAATCCAGGGACTTTGCAAGTAACTGGAAAAACTAGTCAGAGCCTTGCTAGAGCCCTGATAGAGGCAAGATTTTTTCGTTTTTTAAATTAACTTCTGTTTCCTTCCTTATTTCTTTATATCTCATTTTCTTTACTTTCTAAAACTTACACTATTTACTTTTAACTGTTTCAAGAAAGAAGAAAGGAAACGAATAAATAGGGCTTTAAAAAGGTCCTGGATAGTTTTCCTAATTAGAGATAGGAAAATAACAAATCTTGGCTGGTAAATAGGAAAACTGGTCAAATCCTTGTTAGAGCCCCAATTAAAATTGGAATTGGTAAGAGTTTTTTCTAGTTTTCGGCTATTTACTATCCAGCCCCCGGTTAGCGCCCTATTTCATTTAGGTAACTCTAATCAAAATATTTTTTAAAGTCCTGTTTAGTTTTTATTTTTTTACTAACCAGCGCCTTGTTAGAGCCCTTTTTAGCCATATTAGCCCTAGAATAGCCAATTCTAATCAAAATAAGGAATTATCAAGGATTTGACTAGTTTTTGTCAAGATCCAACTAGTTTTACGCCAACTACTGTCCAGAGCCCCATTTGAAATAATACAACTAAACTGGGTCAATTTCCACACACTTTGCGAGAAAAATTTACTGTAAGTTCAAAAAAAAAAAAAAAATACGGAGAGAAATAAAGTACCCTATATAGAATGTTACTTGGGAAAAAAAAGAATATCCTTAGAAGTTGAGGCAGCATTATGGCTCTCTGTAAATCCTCAAAGAGGCTTCGAAAGCTCCCCAATAATAATGTTTACCAGCGTTATAAAAGAAAGGATCGACTGTGCAATGAAACGACAAAGTAAAGTCCGAGATGTGCAATATTCCTTTTTCTGCAATTTCCACTTTTACTGTCTTACTGTAAGTAGACATTGTAACATTTTCCAGCGAAAGCTCCGCAGAAAGAAATTGGCGGATTTACTTCCACGAAATGACAAATTCAAGATTTTAGGAAATGTTTCATTAAATGCTCTTTTTGTCCTTGTGAATAAAAAAATATACTTTTTTTGAATGAATAAAAAATAGAGAAAATGAGAAAGAAGGAAACGAGTAAGTTCTTCAAAAGGGCCCTGGATAGTTTTTCTATTTACTTCCAATTTTGAGAAATAAAGAAGCAAACTAATAAATAGGGCTTCAAGAAGGTCCTGGCTAGTTTTCCTATTTTTCCAAATTTTCAAGGCTTTCAGAAGATAAACCAGGGGAGAAATTAGGAAAACTATCCAGAACCTTTTTGAAGCCCCAGGGCTTCAAAAGGGCCCTGGATAGTTTTCCTGTTTACTTCCAATTTTGAGAAATAAAGAAGCAAACTAATAAATAGGGCTTCAAGAAGGTCCTGACTAGTTTTCCTATTTTTACAAATTTTCAAGGCTTTTAGAAGGTGAACCAGAGGAGAAATTAGGAAAACTATCCAGGACCTTTTTAAAGCCCTATTTATTCGTTTCCTTCCTTCTTTCTTAAAAAACTTAAAAATAAATAGTAAAAGTTTTACGAAGTAAAGAAAATAAGAAAAGAAAGAAATAAGAACAGAAACAGAAGTTAATTTCAAAAACGAAAGAATCTTGCCCCTAACAGGGCTCTAGCAAGGCTCTGACTAGTTTTTCCATTTTCTTGCAAAATCCCTGGACTTTTTCGCTGGAAAAAATTTTTTTTCGGTGAATTTCACGAAGGGCGAGAATAAAGAAGAAGAGTCCATTGGCGTTTACAATTTCCTAGCAATTTCCTGGGGCTGCTTTTCACGTGAACTTTTGAACTCACACCACTAGTCACCTCTCGCTGTAAAATATCTGCTAAGTAGTCGCGCACCAGGATGCGAGGGGTTAACATTATAAATGGTCACTTGCAAATATTCCCTCGCATTGTGGTCAGATGTGTCCTTTATAATACACGTTTATATTTCTACAAAACGATCCCTAAAAGTTCTATTTTTACCACCTGAATAGCAAACTAGTCAAACTATCCTTTTGTCACCAAGATTTTATTTTTTCGTTCTAGAGAAAATGAAAAATAAATAAATTTGAACTGCGAGGCAAAGTTTTAACATAATTTTTTATTTAGGACTATTATTTTTATAATTTTTTTTTTTTTTTTTATTGCAATATTTATTTGTAATTATGTATTTGGTTTTATTTAGTAATTATTTAATAATATTAGTTATTCTTTGTTTGTTTGTTTAATTATTATTATTGTATTTATTGAAACTATTACTCGGTTAAATTTTAATAATAAAATTTATTTATTTATTACATTTATTTTTAACTATTATTATTAAATAATTAATTAATTTTGTATTGTTTATTTTTTAATTAATAATTTAAGTTTGTTTTTCTTTCTCTTTCGTCTGTTTTTTTAATAAATTATTTATTAATTAATAATTTAAGTTTGTTTTTCTTTCTCTTTCGTCTGTTTTTTTAATAAATTATTTATAAATTAATTAGTACATCTATTGTCAAAAATTACTTTTTGAAATTTTTTTTCTAAAGAAAAATAAAAATTTCCTTCTTCCTTTGCGAAAGTAATAAAAGAAATAGCGGCAGTGATTTCGTTGAATGAACGAATCGTTGTAGGGGGGGGGGTGGAAGGGGACAAAATTTATTCATCGTCCCTCGAGAATATTTTGGGACAAAATTTCCCCGGTTCATTAAGTAGGCTTCGAACGACATCTCTTGAATAATGTGGGAACTTTTCTAGTTGTGCGCAAGCGCGCAACGATTACCGAAAGGACCACTCAATGCAAATTACGTCGATAAGAAGGACTCCTGTTTGTTGATCTTATGACGTTAGAAATTCACGTTCGACACTTCGTCAGGAAAAAAAAGAAAGAAGAACTCGATAAAAAAAACTCAGAAAAAAATTCTAAAAAAAAATCTTGCAAAAAAATGAGAAAAAAATGGAAAAATTAAAAAAAAAAGAAGAAAGTAAAAAATAAGAAAAAGAAGAAAAAATTAAAAAATAAAAGAAAAAGAAGAAAAAAGAAAAAAGAAGAAAAAAAAAGAAACCAAAGAACTAAAAAAAGCAAAAAAAACAGAGAGAAAAATAAACTTAAACTCCTAAGGCAAAAAACACAACAAACGCTAAAGAAGATAAAATCTAAAATTAATAAGTTAGAAAATTGGTTTTTTTTAGTTAAAAAAACAAGAAAAAAATTTTCAAAAATACTCCTAATGCATTATTTTACTTACACGCCTTACTGGTTGCATTATGTAGGCGCAAAATTGCGATTATAGTCAGACAATTATTTTTTTTATTTTCACATTAGGAAGAAATCTGGTTTTAAGTAGAAAAAGTCGATTATAGTCAGACAATTATTTTTTATATGCAAAAGAAGTCTAAAATTCAGTAGAAAAAGCGACTATAGACAGACAGTAATTTTTTATTTTTATATTTCGAAGAAATTTTGGTTTGAAGTTTGAAAAAAACGATTTTGTACGGACAATTATTTTTTTTGTATGTAGAAAAATATAATTTAAGTAGAAAAGACGATTATAGACAGACATTTATATTTTATTTTAATATTTCGAAAGAAAATCTTGTTTTAAGTAGAAAAAGTCGATTATAGTCAGATAATTATTTTTTGTATATAATTGAAATTTAATTTTCAGTAGAAAAGGCGATTATAGACAGACAAGTATAATTTTTTATTTTTATGTTTTAAAAAAATTCTGGTTTGAAGCAGAAAAAAACGATTTTGGACGGACAATTAATTTTTATATATGTAGAAAAGTATAATTTTAAGTGTAGAAGATAATTGTTATTAGAAAATTATTTTTTCTTCTTATATTTAGCAAAAAACCAGTTTTTAAGTAGAAAAATAAGATTCTAGTCAGACAATTATACTAATATTTAGTGGAAACCTGGTTTCAAGTAGAAAAAGTCCATTATAGTCAGACAATTATTTTAATATTTACAGGAAAACTGTTTCTAGTAGAAGAAGGCAATTGTAGTCAGACAATTATTTTTAATTTCTGTATTTAGAAGAAGTGTGTATTTCAGTAGAAAAATGCGATTAAAGTCAGACAGTATTTTCGTCATGTGTAAAAAAATTCAATTTGAAGTAGAGAAGTCGATTATAGTCAGATAATTATTTTTTATATATAATCGAAATCTAATTTTCAGTAGAAAAGGCGATTATAGGCAGACAGTTATTTCTTATTTTTATATTTCAAGAAAAATCAGGTTTCCAGCAGAAAAAGACGTTTATAGTCTGACAATTATTTTTTATATACAAAAAATTCTAATTTTCAGTAGAAATGGCGATTATAGACAGAAAAGAATTTTTTTTTTCTATATTTCGAAGAAATTTATACGAACAATTATTTTTTTATATGTAGAAAAATATAATTTTAAGTAGAAAAAAACAATTTGTAGGGACAATTATTTTTTTATATGAAGAAAAATATAATTTTAAATTTTTAAGTAGAAAAGGGGATTATAGACAGACATTAATTTTTTATTTCTAGAAAAATATAATTTTTAGTACAGAAGATAATTGTAATAAGCAAATAATTTTTACTATTTATATTTAGAAAATAACCCAGTTTTTAAGTAGAATAATAAGATTTTAGTCAGACAATTATGTTAATATTTAATTGAAACTTGTTTTCGAGTAGAAAAAGACGATTTCAGTCAGACAATTATTTTTAATTTTTGTATTTAGAAGAAGCTTGGATTTAAGTAGTAAAAGACGACTATAGTTAGACGATAATTTATAATGAGTAAATAAAGTATTTAGAAGAAGTTTATATTTCAGTAGAAAAATACCTTTATAGTCAGACAATATTTTCTTTATATGAAAAAAAAATTAATTTTAAGTAGAAAAGTCGATTATAGTCAGACAATTATTTTTTATTTTTATATTCAAATGAAACCTAGTTTCGAGTAGAAGATAATTGTAATCAGAAAATTATTTTTCTTATAATTATATTTAGAAAAAAAACAGTTTTTAAGTAGAATAATAAGATTTTAGTCAGACAATTATGTTAATATTTAGTGGAAACTTATTTTCAAGTAGAAAAGTTAATTTTAGTTAGACAATAATTTTTAATTTCTGTATTTAGAAGAAGCTTGGATTTAAGAAGAAAAATACGACTACAGTTAGACGATATAATTTATTATGAGTAAAAGTATTTAGAAGAAGTTTGGATTTCAGTAGAAAAATGCCTTTATAATCAGATAATATTTTCTTTATGTGTAAAAAAATTAATTTTGAGTAGTTTCGAGTAGAAAATGTCGATTTTAGTCGGACAATTATTTTTAATTCCTGTGCTTTTAAGAAACTAGGATTCAAGTAGAAAAATTCGATTATAGTCAGACAATTAATTTTTATCTGCAAAAGAAATTTATTTTTACTTAAAAAAATGCTATTGTAGTGAGACAATTAATTTTTATGTGTAAAATAAAATTTATTTTTCATAGAAAAATTCGATTATAGTCAGACAGTTTTTTTTATCAGTAAAAGAAAAATTAATTTTCAGTAGAAAAGTCGATTATAGTCAGACAGTTTTTTTTATCAGTAAAAGAAAAATTAATTTTCAGTAGAAAAGTCGATTATAGTCAGACAATTATTTTTTATTTTTATATTCAAATGAAACCTAGTTTCGAGTAGAAGAATTTTGTTCAGGCAATTAATTTTATTTTTATAGAAAAAACATGATTTTAAGGAGAATAGGAGGATATAGTCAGACAACTCTTTTATACATTCGTAACAAAGAGAAGAAATAATTTCAAGTAAATAAGGACAGTAAGAGATTTTTTTTTCAAATGCAGAGAAAAAGTTATTTTATAATTAGTTTAAGGGAAAAAAAACCCGATTTTAAGTAGTGAAAGCCATTGTAGTCAGACATTTTTTCAATTTTTGTTACGTAAAAGAATGATTGTGTTATTTTTTTATAATTCCTAAAATCGAGAAAAAATTCATGAAATTAAAATTTTCATTATGAAAAGTAGAAATATTTTTCTGCATACTCTCGCTATCTAGAAAATCTCGAAATATTTTTTACCCCTCTTCTTCTTTTTCTTTCTTTATTGTCCACTGTTTTTTTTTTTTTTTTTTTTTTTTTTTTTTTTTTGTCACAAACAAATATTGGTCAAATCGCATATTTTCATTATCGATGAAAAATTCAAATGAAATGTTTCGAAGAAAATAGAATATTGAAACAATACCATTAACCGCACACTGCATGAAATCTCATTTCAACGAATGAAAAATATGCGCAAAAATTATCCACAAAATTGGCATTCTTTCGTACATATATTCTTCTTTTTTTTTATTTCTTTTTTTAAAAGTGATGCCTCTCGAATGGTTTTTATAAGCTAGAATAAAATTTAGCTCATACAAAAAAGTGTCCACTCTTAAGTCTTCCTATTGTCATATACATATATATTTTTATTCTCTTAAAAAAAAAAAAATCAACATTCCTTTCAAAAGAACACTAAGTGGACAGATTACAATCAAAAAGAGTATAAATCCGAAGCGATATTGCATTTAATGTTGTCAACAGGACGCCATATGGAAACGAGCCAAAAGAGAGTAAGAGAGAGAGAGAAAGAGAGAGAGAGAGAGAGAAAAAAAGCATTGAACGTCTCTGACGAGCGCAGGTTCTTTTTTAATTGAAAATTCAAGTGCCCTTGCAATCTTAATTAAGGGTTGGAAATTTTCAGCTCGATCGATTGAACAAACGAGTGCACAGAACCAACGTTCGTTGCTACTATCGAGACCGTCGGCCAATGGTCACTCGCTCTTCACACTTTACATGGCTATTTCTATAGATATACAATATGCTATCCTCCCTCTCTCCCTCCCCCCCTTGCCCCGGATTTCAACTCACTCCCTCCCCCCTTTTATCCAAAATTCTCTCTCTTCTTCGTCACTCTCTGCTTTTCACCATTCTCCTCTGCCACACCATATACACAATCCTAGTCATGCCAACCAGCTTTCAACCAGCAACTGAATTTTTCATACGATCTACGCTCAACAGAAGCTTTCTTCATCTATATATCAGATATTGTAACTTTAACAGGAGTTTTATTCCTGGTTGGAGGTTTTTTTTTGCATTATCTCCTCTCTCTCTCTCTCTCTGACAGTTTTTTTTTTAAATGTAAATTGAAGGGGAAAAAAAGTATTTCAAGGGCAAAGTATAGTTGTAACATTAGTAGTGTGACACTACTTTTATATTATAGTCACATCACTAAAATATTACTGTAATAAAATAAAAAATGTCTGACTAGGTAAAAATAAATTTTATTTGACACAAAAAATAATTGTCTGACTACAATCGCATTTTTCTAAGTAAAAATTAATTTCTTTAACAGTTAAAAATTAATTGTCTGACTATGATCGAATTTTTCTACTTAAATCCTAGTTTCTTGTAAGCACAGAAATTAAAAATATAATTGATTTACAATTATTTTTTAAAATTGTTTCAATTATTTTTTAAAATTGTTTTAATTATTTTTGATCAATTATTTAAAAAAAATATAATTGAAGGGGAAAAAAAGTATTTCAAGGGCAAAGTAGTTGTAACATTAGACGATAATTAAAATTATTGACATTTTCCATTTAGAGTAAAGGAAGAAATATTAAAATAAAAAATGTCTGTTCATAATCGCTGTTTATTACTTAGAATCATGTTTTTCCTATAAATATATAAAAATAAAATTGAATGTCTGACTTTAAAGGTTTCTATTCTACTCAAAGTGAGGACTGTACTATTATAAAAATAATACTGTACTATATAAAAATAAGAAACAAACGTCTGACAATGATAGACCTTTACTACTTAGAATCAACTTTCTTTTAATTTTTTTTATACAATTTATTGTCATTATCATAAAATAATAGAAAATAATTGTCTGACTACAATCGCACTTTTCTACTGAAAATTAGGTTTCTTTTTAATATAAAATTAAAGAATAATTGTCTGACCATAATCGACTTTTCTACTGAAAATAAATTTTTCTTTTACTGATAAAAAAACTGTCTGACTATAACCACATTTTTCTCCGTAAAAATAAATTTTATTTTACACATAAAAATTAATTGTCTGACTACAATAGCATTTGGTAGGTGGTCACTTCTTCTAAAAAATATTTTCTAATCCTTTTTGTCTAAAAAAGCGGTATCTAATGAAATCTGTTTTCTAAAAAAAGTTTTTCTAACAAGTTTTGATTTCTAAAAAAAAATTTTCTAAGAAGTTATGATTTCTAATATTTATTTGCCGAAAATTTTAAAATTTCCATAATTTTGTTAAAAGCTAGAAAATTGTTTTTAAAAAAACTAAGATTAAGAAATAAAAATTATTTTGCATATTTTCTGTTTCTCAATCATAATTTTGTTTATAAAATTATAAGTTTCTTTTTTAAAAAAAGAAAAAGTTTTTAATAAAATTACTATTTTTTATCACAATTTATTAACAAAATCCTATTTTTCTTGGAAAAAAAATAATAATTTGCATCATTTTTATACTGAAAGTTCCAAAATTAATTTATTTATAAAACACTTTTACAGAAAATTTGAAATATCTTTAGGAAAAAAATCCCTATAATTTCTATTTCTTAATTACGATTTTTAACTTCATTTTTAACTTTTTTTAAAGTTTAGTTAAAAAATTTGCATAATTTCTATTTTTTATTATAATTTTTTAACGAAATCTTAAGTATTTATTTTTAAAGAATTAAAAAATTTTCGTAAATTTTATTTTCTAATCATATACGTATTAGTCGTCATTACAAAAATTGAATATTGTTAGAAATTTTTTTTTTTGAAAATTGTCTTTATAAGAAAAAGAAATTTTTAGACAATGACCTTTATTAGAAGAAAGAAAATTAGAAAATCACCTTCATTAGAAAAAAGTTTTTTAGAAATTCACCTTTATTAGAAAAAAAATTTTTAGAAAATAAAAAATTAGAAAATACGTTTTAGAAGAACTGTACCCCAATCTAGCATTTTTTTAAGTAAAAATAAATTTTTTTTGCAGATAAAAATTAATTGTCTGACTATAATCGAATTTTTCTACTTGAATTCTAGTTTCTTGAAAGCACAGGAATTAAAAATAATTGTCCGACTAAAATCGTCATTTTCTACTCGAATCTATGTTTCATTTAAATTTACAAATAAAAAATAATTGTTTTACTATAGATATAATATAATTTTCACTATATATACTATACACTATACTTAAAATTATATTTTACCACATATAAAAAACATAATTGTCCGTCAAAAATCGTTACTTTTTACTTCAAACCAAAATTTTTTAAAAATATAAAAATAAAAAATTACTTGTCTGTCTATTATCGCCTTTTCTACTAAAAATTAGATTTTTTGTAAATAAAAAATAATTGTCTGACTATAAACGACTTTTTCTAGTTCAAACCAAAATTTCATAGAAGTATAAAAATAAAAAATAACTATCGATCTATAATTGCCTTTTCTACTGAAAATTAAATTTTTGTTGCCTATAAAAAATAATTGTCTAATTATAGTCGATTTTTTCTACTTGAAACCAGATTTTCTTCCTAATGTGATATTAAAAAAAAATTGTCTGACTACAATCGAATTTTTCTAAGTAAAAATAAATTTCTTTTACAGATAAAAATTAATTGTCTGACTATAATCGTATTTTTCTACTTAAATTTAAGCTTCTTGTAAGCACAGGAATTAAAAATAATTGTCCGACTAAAATTGACATTTTCTACTCGAAACTATTCAAAATTAATTGTTTTACATGTAAAGAAAATATTGTCTGACTGTAAAGGCATTTTTCTACTGAAATCCAAACTTCTAAACACTTTTACTCATAATAAATTATATTGTCTAACTAAAGTCGTATTTTTCTACTTAAATCCAAGCTTCTTCTAAATACAGAAATTAAAATTTATTGTCTGACTAAAATTGACTGTTTCTACTTGAAAACAAGTTTCCACTAAATATTAACATAATTGTCTGACTAAAATCTTATTATTCTACTTAAAAACTGGTTTTTTCTAAATATAAATAGGAAAAATAATTTTCTGATCACAATTATCTTCTATAGTTAAAATTATATTTTTCTACCAATAAATAATTACTGTCTTTCTATAATCGCCTTTTCTACTTAAAATGATATTTTTCTACATATTAAAAAGTTAATTGTCCGTACAAAATCGTTTTTTTCTACTTTAATCCAGAATTTCTTGGAAAAATAAAAATAAAAAATTAATATCTGTCTATAATCGCTTTTTGTACAAAAATTTAGAATTCTTTTGCATTTAAAAAATAATTGTCTGACAATGATCGACTATTTCCACTTTAAACAGGATTTTCTTTCGAAATATAAAATATAAAAAAATCGCTCTTTTCTACTTAGAATATTAAATTAAAAAATGCCTGACTATAATTATCATTTACTACTTAAACTTGCAATTCTTCAAATTATAAAAATTGAAATTAAAATTTGATGTCTGACTATAAAATTTCTTTTCTACTTAAGTCAGCTATTTTTCAATCTTAAAAAAAAATTTTTATCATTTATTATCATTAAAGAATAATTCAAAAAATATTATTAAATACACACTTTTTTTTTACTGAAAATCAAGTTTCATTCAAATATAAAAAATGAAAAAAATATAATCTGACTGTGTGTTGACTTTTTCTACTTAGGCTTAATTTTCTTTTTGTTTTAAAAGTAGAAACTAATTGCCTGACAATATTGTCTTATTCTACTAAAAAGTAATTTTCATGAGAACATAAAAAAGTATTAGGTCTGACTATAATGCTTTGTTCTACTTAAAAATAGATTTTTATTTAAAACCCAAAATTTAAAAAAATTTGTCTGACTATAATGTCTTTTTTCTAATATAATAAATTTACTTTTTTTTTGAAAATAGAATTCAATCGTTAGACTTATTCTTCTTATTTTTTTTTTTAATTCGACTTAAAAGTTAATTTATAATTGATAAAAATATAAAATTTATGGGTTTGACTACAGACTCTTGTTCTACTTAAAAATTGATTGCTTCTAAACTTAAAAATAAAAGGTGATCGTCTGACTATTCTTTCCTACTTAAAAGTACGTTTCTTTTGAACCGCAAAAATAAACGTCTGACATAAATTAATCTGTTCTACTTTTAAAAGTAAATTTTTAAAAATTAAATTCTTTCTAAAAGTGAAAATAAAAAAATTAAAGTCTGACTAAAACATATTTTTCTACTTGAAATAAATTTTACTGCATACAAAGAAAACATCTTACAAAAAAATATCATTCAAAAAATAATGAAATATATCATAAAAAAATAAATCATACAAAAAATATATCATACAAAAAATAAATCTTACAGAAAATAGAAACTAGTTTGTCTCAAAGTTCTTTTACTATATACTCAAAAATGTATTTCTTTTTTGTTTCTATTTTATATATTTGTATATATTTATCAAAAAAATGAACTCGTGTAGGTATATAAATATACGCCTGTTACATACCAAGGCAATTTTTCCCACTCTCTCAAAATTATAAATATACAAATTCCCTTGATGCGCACCCACACACAACGTAAATAAATTCATGTATTTTGGTTAATACTTACAGCACAAAGTTGACCATGGAAACATGAACTGATTGGGGTGCAACCAATGCAGTTTAATTTATGACCGACTGCCAGCCAGTTGCATCGTCAAGTGTCATAAAAAAATCGTGTATGTATCATCTTTCTCGAAACTCTGCAACAACAAAAAATTGTTTTCTATAATTAAAGTTTCAACATAATTTAATGAGTGCATTTTAAAAAATATAGAGGATTGCAATTTATAAATAGGTGAATAATAATAATAATAATAATAATAGAATAAGGTAAAATTTTTCTCATTGTCTACCAATTTTCATTTGAAATTTCCATTCATGTGTGTGGGGGGAAATTCGCGCACGAAAACATGATCTGAGAATGTATTGGTATACTTTGTGTGTAAATATATATATATATATATATTCTAGAGTTTAATGGTCCGCCATGTTGGTGATGCGAGGTAGATTTTATACCGCTTCTCTATCGAACAAAACAGTTCGCCGAAAATGATTCTGCGTCGTTCTCAGGTCGATGACCATTTGGGAGTTTTGGTGCTGCGTTTCTTTACTCGTCCTCTATTTCTCTTTTGTTTTTTGTTTTTATTTATTTATTTTTTTTGTTTTTTTTTATTTTCACTGTCTAGTTTTCAATTTTTGCTTATTTTGCTTTTTGCATCTTTTTGTTCTGTTTTCATTTTGTTTTTTTTTTTTTTTTTTTGTTCTGCTCTTATTTAGGTTTTTCTTTTTTTTTATAATGCTCTTATTTTTATTCTTCATTTATTTTTATTTTTTCTTTGTTTAATATTTCGTTTTTTCGTTTTCTTTTTTTTCTTTTTTTCTCCTTTCTGTTTTGTTCTAAATTTATAATTTTAAAATTTTTAAATTTATGATTTTTTTTTAGCTTTTCTGTTTCTTTTAGAAACCAAGATAAAAAAATGTTACAAACCAAAATGCAAATGCATTTTGGTTTTTTAGTTTTCTTTCTTTCATTTTTTTCATTTTCATTTAATTGTTTGTTGTTTTAGCTTTTTTGCTTCTTTCTGTTTTACTATTATTTTGTTTAGTACCAGGAAAAAACAATATGTTTGAATCAAACATAATTATCGTTGTTATACAGTCAACTACAAATTATTCTTGAATTAAACATAGGTAATTATTTTGATTCAACACATAATAAGTTTGATTTAATAAAAACGAAATTTTATTCAATTATAAAATATGTTTAAGTCAAACATACTTTTTTTGGTTAGCTTCTTATTTTACAATAAAAAAAAATTTTCCTCTGTGTATTTTTGTTTTCTTTTATTTCTTGTTTTTCTTTTTTGTTATATATTCTTGATATTCCTCTTTTTTTTGCTTTTTTGTTTCTTTTGGTTAATTATTCTTATTTTGTTTTGTATTTTTGCTTTCTATATTTTTATTTTTTAAATTTTTTCCTCTCTTTTGATTCTTTTAGTTTTTTCACATTTTGTTTAAAATTTCATCTTTTTCTTCTTTCTTTGCTTTCTTCAAATTTATCTGTTTTTCTGTTTTGTTTAAATTTTTGATCTTCTTCTGTTTTTTTTTGTTTCATTTTGTTTAATTCTTATTTTGTTTTGTACTTTTGCTTTCTTCATTTTTATTTTATAAATTTTTTTCTCAGTTTTCTTTTATATTTTTGATCCTCTTCTTCTTCTTCTTTTCTTTTTGCTTTTTTGTTTCTTTTGATTTAATTACAATTATTTTGTTTTGTATTTTTGCTGTCTTTATTTTTATTTTTTAAATTATTTCCTCTGTTTTGATTCTTTTTTTACATTTTGTTTTATATTTCATCTTTTTTTTTGTTTTCTTCAAACTTTTCTGTTTTTCTGTTTTGTTTTGAATTTTTGATCTTCTTCTGCTTTTTTTGTTTCTTTTTCTTTAATTCTTATTTTGTTTGTATTTTTGCTTTCTTCATTTTTTATTTTTAAAATTTTTTTCTCAGTTTTCTTTTATATTTTTGATCCCCTTCTTTTTTTTGCTTTTTTGTTTCTTTTGGTTTAATTATTATTATTTTGTTTTGTATTTTTGATTTCTTTATTTTTAATATTTAAAATTTTTTTCTCTGCTTTGATTTTTTTGTTTTTTTCACATTTTGTTTCGTACTTTTATTTTCTCTAAATCCTTTTTTTCTATATGAAGTAGAATTTTTTTTTCTTTTTTTTTATTTTGTTTTATATTTTTGCTTCTTCTTCTTCTTCTTTTTGTTTTTTTGTTTCTTTTTGTTTCATTCTTATTTTATTTTGTATTTTTACGATCTTTATTTTTAATTTATTTAATTTTTTTCTGTTTTGTTCTTATTTTCTTTTGTATTTTTGTTTTTTTAAATCCTTCTTTTTTTTGTTTTGTTTTACATTTTTGCTTTTTCTTCTTCTTTTTGTTTTTTTGCTTTTCTATTTCTTTTTGTTTCATTATTATTTTATTTTGTTTTGTATTTTTGATTCTCTTCTATTTTTTCGCCTTTTTCTTTATTTTGGTTTAATTATTCTTATTTTGTTTTGTATTTTTGCTTTCTTTATTTTTATTTTCAAAAGTTTTTTCTTTGCTTTGATTTGTTTTTTTCACATTTTGTTCTGTATTTTTGTTTTTTTTAAATCTTTCTTTTTTTCTATTTTGTTTTATATTTTTGCTTCTTCTTCTTCTTCTTCTTCTTCTTCTTCTTCTTCTTCTTCTTACTGTTTTTTTTCCTTCTTTGTTTCTTTTTGTTTTATTCTTATTTTATTTTGTATTTTTACTTTCTTTATTTTTTATTTATTGAATTTTCTTCTGTTTTGTTCTTATTTTGTTTTTTTACATTTTTTTTTATATTTTTGTTTTCTTTAAATCTTTCTTTTTTCTATTTTGTTTTATATTTTTACTTTCTTTAATTTTTTTTTCTGTTTTGTTCTTACTTTGTTTTTTATTTTGGTTTTTGTTACTTTTCTATTTTTCTGCTTTGTTTTATATTTTTGCTTTTTCTTTTTCCTTTTGTTGTTTTGCTTTTTGATTCATTTTGTTTTATTCTTATTTTATTCAGTATTTTTGCTTTCTTTATTTTTATCTTTCTAAATTTTTGTTTCTTTGTTTTGTTTCATTTTTGATTTGTATTTGTTTTTGTTTCTTTTTACTTTGTTCTTAGTCTGTATTATTTCTTTCTTTTCTTCTGTTTCTTTTTTTTTATTTCGTTTTCCTTTATTTTTCACCTTTTTGGGAGTTTTAGTGACCTATTTCTTTACTTGTCCAATTTTTTTAAAATTTTTTACTCGTTCCAAACATTTTTTTTTCTTTTATTTTTTTTAATCTATTTTTTCTCTAAGCACGTTTACTACTTAAATAAATAAATAAATTTTTCTGTTTTCACTGTGTCTTGTTTTCCATTTTTGCTAATTTTTCTCTTTTCTTTTTTTCTTTTTCTCCTTTTCTTTTATTTTTTGTCTTAAAAAAACAAAAAAAAAAATTCAAAAAAGAGAAAAAATTTCTTTCTTTTTTATTAATAATTATTTTTGTCCCTCATTAAAATATTAGACTATTGAAAAAAAAATTCTACTCCCCAAAAAGAGAGAAATTAATCACTCAGAAATTATTCGCAATGAAATTTATCAAAAAATGTGTCTGAATTCAAAATGACTGTGAATTTTTCTTTTTTCCATTTTTTTTTTAATTTTAATTTTTATCGTTCTCTTGTTCAGTGAACGAGAGAGCTCTCTCTCTCTCTCTTTCTCTCTCGGCAGGCAGGGGGTATTCCCATAGGTGAAAGTTTAGGGCTATTCGTATGTGGCGGTAACATAGGTATACATGCGCTACGTGCATGTTTAAGTAAATATCTCCACAGTATTTGGACGAGCAAGCCTGAAACCGAGATAGCCGATGATTAATGGTCCTTCTTCTCGGTTTATTAACGACGTGGTCGTCTACGTATTTTCATCCCCTTGCCAGAAACGTCAACGATTTTTTTTCCCTGGTCGAGGTGGTGGAAGGGGGAGGGGGGGGGTTAATTCTCCTTCTAAAGGAGAAAAAGGATATTCATACCGAAAAATTGACATAAAATGTATAATTAATAAAAGGCAGAAGAAAAAAATTTATTAATTACAAGTAACCGAATATTTTTTGTTTGAAATATTATTTTATTCAATTAATATTAATAATAATACAAAAAGATATTTTCAATTTTTCAGATTTTTTTTTAAAAATTCACTTATGGAAAATTGAATATTTTTCGAAAAATGCGAACTTGTATTTATAATCCAAGGTCCTTGGAGTTTCTCGTCACATTATCGATTCATATATTTAACCCCGTCGCACAAGGCATAAATAAACGGTAATTCAATCCGATAATAGTCATACGCACAGAGTCAATTAAGATGAACCTTATAAGAACCAATTAAATCCCAAGTGGTAGTTTGGCTTATATTACTTATTTACGATCTAAAATTATGCCTTCTCGAAGTCTCTCGTTTGCTCAAATTTTTAACTTCGTTTCTGAAAATAATTTTTTTTTTAATATTTTGCAAATTTTTTCGTTTATTTTAGCAATTAAATTCTGTGAATTCGAATCAATGAAATTTATAACAGTTTATAAAATTTGTTGTAAAATAAAATATAAAATATAATAAAATAATGAAGTACAATTTAAAAAAATAAAAGAAACTAAAATAATGAAATAAAATATTATAATATGAATAATAATATAATAAATAAAAAACTTATTCGCAACAAATAAAACTGAAATATAAATTTTTATCTAAAGTCATCAACTCTTTTTTCTCCTAAACATCCACCTTGTGAGTTATTATTATAGGTAATAAAAAAAACCCCCCCAACGGAAATATTGAAGCAAAATAAGCATTCTAATATACAGAGACTATTTTTAGTTTCAACAGCTAAATGAATTCATAAACCCCCCCCCCTCCTCTTCCCTACTTCACTGTAAAGAAAGTAAAGAACAAGAATGGAGAAAAAGTCAATGAAAAAGAAAAGAAATAGGAAATAAAAGAAGCATAATTGTTTCATATATAACTTAATTGAAAAGTAGATTGAAATTTAATACGAAATGGAAAATCAGATTTCTCGTTTAACTGACATTTTTATTCTGTTAGAACGATTCTTAGTCGAGCTATATATCGCGTAAAAAATAGTGTTTCATAGCCAACGAAGAATATTGGAAAGGCGTTTTCGTTCGCGCCATTTTCAATCGGGAATTTTAATCTGCACACTGACCGTAGACGAGTTTAAATAGAAGCGAAATATATCTATATATAGCCTCTCTTCGAAACACGGCACACAGAGAGAGAGTGAGAGAAAGAGAGAGAGAGAGAGAAAAAGAGAAAACCTGGGTGCAACATCAATTCCCTCAGAAAAATAAATCGTACGCGAAACAAACACATTCGACTGAAAAATTATTGTTCTCACACACTCGTATGAGATCGATGTTGAAATAGAACAATTGTTTGCCAGCTGCAGAAAAAGACCGATTGCCTGATGAATGAACTCGTCCTTTACAAGTTTACAAGATAGTTTACTTTGACTTCTCATATATCACATTTTTTTCTCTGTATTTATTAAAGAACTTACTAATTTTTTTTCTATTTTAATCAACTTATTTGGAAAATATTATTTTTTATTGTTAAACAGTTATGTAAATTAAATTTATCGAAACATTTTTCTATTTTTCAATTGTCTTTAATTTTTTTTAAAAATTATTTTTAATTATTATTTCAAATTGATTTCAAATTATTTCTAATTGTATTTAATTATTTTCAATTGTTACCAACTATTTCAATTGTTTCCAATCGTTTCCAATTGTTTCAATTGTTTAAAAATAATATTTACTTTTTTTAAAATTTATTTAACATATTTTCAATTGTGTCAAATCGGTTTTAAATTATTGCAAATCGTTTTTAATTATTTTCAATTGTTTGCAATTATTAAAAAACGGTTTCAATTATTTTCAAATTATCTCCAACTGTTTATAATTTATTACAAATGTTTTCAATTGTTTACCATTGATTTCAAATTATTTTCAATTATTTTCAATTATTTCTAATCGGTTTCATATTATTTTTAATTATTTTCATATTATCTTCAATGGTTTTAAATTTTCTTCAATGGTTTCTAATTTTCTTTAATTGTTTATAATTATTTTTAAATGTTTTCAATTCTTTCAAATCGTTTTTATTTTCAATTATTTCCATTCAGTTTCAATTATATTAAATTATTTTCAAATTATCTACAATTGTTTTTAATATGCTGCAAATGTTTTCAATTGTTTACCATTGTCTGCAATTATTTTAAATTGTTTTCAAATGATTTCCAATTGTTTTCAATTATTTCCTATTGTTTTTAATTATTTACAATAATAATTTACAATAATTACAATTGTTTTCAATTATTTCCTATTGTTTTTAATTATTTACAATAATAATTTACAATAATTACAATTGTTTTCAATTATTTCCTATTGTTTTTAATTATTCTTAATTGTTTCAATTATTTACAATAATAATTTACAATAATTATTTACAATATAAAGACCAATTGCCTGATGAATGAACTCGTCCTTTCAACTTTTTCAACTTTATTATTATTTACAATATTGTTTTTAATTATTTACAATTATTTTCATATTATCTCTAATTATTTTTAATTATCTTCAATTGATTTTAATTATTTTTAAATGTTTTCTAATATTAAAAATTATTTTCAATTATTTTCTATTACTTTGGATGATTTTAAATAGTGTTCAAATAATTTATAATTTTGAAAATTATTTTCAATTGTTTAAAATTATTTTCAAATGTTTTCGATTCCATCCTATTGTATTTAATAATTTTTTATTTGAATTTTGAATATTTATTCTATTTTTAAATTGTTTTTAATTTTTTTTTGAAATTGATCTTAATGCTTTTAAATCGTTTTTAATTATTTCAAATTGCTTTTAATTAATTTAAATTGTTTTTACTTTGCAGTAAGATATGTAAAGTAAATTAATTAAATTAATCAAAAGTTACGATTAAATTAAATCACTAAAATTTTTTGATAATTATTAAATACATTATTATTATTATTACCATTATTAAATAACTAAACAATGTTGAATGAATGAATTAAATTCAATTTTTTCATAGTTTTAATTTTCAATTCCTAAAAAATAGTTATTATTTTTATTACTATTATTACTATTATTATTACCACTATTATTCTATTAAATATTTGTAAATAATTTTTAAATGTATTTTTCCAACAAAGTAAGAAAATGTGGATTTATATATTTTTTTCACAATTCACAGATAACAATACTCGGATTTATTGTATTTTAATAAATATGTATGGGAGAGAAATTTCATTTTTTATTGAATCGCTTTTTGAATCCATTATAATGATTAATTTTCTCTCTCACTCTACCTTTCTCTCTCTCTTCTTTTTTTCACTCTGGTTAGTGACATCGAATGACGACATTATGGGCAGAGAAATAAAGCATTTAATGAAATCAATAGCAATGAAATTGAACGGAAAGGTGGACAAATTTTTTAATTCCTATACTTTTTCGGTTAGACATTTTTTTTTATTTGATTTAAATTAATTTTTTTTTTATTCTGTTTCCTACTAATCTTTTGAATTTATAACTACTTCAAATGGTGTTATATGATAATTAATTTGAATAAAAAAATTATCTATTTTATCAATTCTGAAAAAAAATTATAATTTTCAACTAAAAATTTTGTTTTTAATTATAGATTTTGATATGGTATTATTTTTTTTATTATTATATTTCATATTTATATATTTTATATTTATTTACTTATTTATTTACCTACTTATTTACTTTATTTATTTACTTATTTATTTAATTGTTTATGTACATATAGATTCACTTATTTATTTACCTATTTATTTACTTATTTATTTTACCTATTAATTTAATTACTTACATATTCATTTACATATTTATTTACATATTTATTTACTTAATTATTTACTTATTTATTTACCTATTTATTTACTTATTTATTTACCTATTTATTTACTTATTTATTTACCTATTTATTTACCTATTTATTTTATTATTTATGTACATATTAAATTACTTATTTACTTAATAATTTATTTCATAAACGATTCTATAATAAAAATAAATAAAATATAAGCTAATATTTCTTTTAATTAACTTTCCCCAAAAAATTCAGTTCTTAAAAATAAAATCAATTGGGACCAACTGCATAGGGAGCTTTATCTCTTGTGTGAAGAAAAAATCTTCCCTTTGATTTAAAATTTTTCTCTATCCCTCCCATGAGTGCAATTTCATCGCTGCATTTTTCCTCCTCATAAGAATCGTAGTCGTCGCATTTTTTCCCATAAAATCCGTCTTTACTTAAAATTGACTCGGCATAAAATTCAAAGGCACGTTTGTGAGAACAAATTCCAAATATATCAATGAAACAACCAATTTGTGAACTGCCACCATTTGGATAAAAATCAACATCGCCAATGTCATTTTTATAACCCAAATAACCGGCGTTAGTGTGAATTATTTCCACATTATTAGCGTCATTTGGTGATATTCTCGAACCCTCTGACGCTGATCCAAAAAGTGGTAGAGCGGGGTCGAGACCTTGGAAATAAAAATTTACCTAATTTAGTTTTTTTCCTAATTGATATTTTTTATTAATTGTTATGATAATTTAATTTATTTTTGATTATTATTCTATTAATTATTCGGAATTATTTTAATAATTAACTAATTATACTTTTCACTAGTTGACCTATTACCTAACTAAGCTAATTCATTTATTCACCAATTATCCTACTAATTAATTATCTACATGACATATTAACTAATTAACCTATTATCTAATTAATCTATTCATTAATAATCTAATTGACCTATTAATTAATTAATCTATTATCTGATTGATCTATTCATTAATTATTATTCTGCTAATTAAGAAACTGATTAACATATTTACTAATTATTCTATTAACTATTAAATGATTAACCTATCAACCAATTAATTAATTAACTAATTAATTTTGAGTACCAATTATCCTACTAATTAATTAACTATTTAATCTATTCACTAATTACCCTATTAACTAATTAACCTTTCAACCAATAAACTAATTTATTTATTCATCAATTATCCTACTAATTAATTATCTAATTGACCTATTAATTAATTAATCTCTTATCTAATTAATTTATTCATTAATTATTATTCTGCTAATTAAGAAACTGATTAACCTATTTACTAATTATGATATTAACTGTTAAATGTTTAACCTATCAATAAATTAACTTATTGTTTTTGAGTACCAATTATCCTACTAATTAATTAACTATTTAACCTATTCACTACTTAGCCCTTTAACTAATTAATCGATTCGCTAATTATCCTACTAAGTAATTATCTAATTAAAATATTCGTTAATTAATCTTACTAATTAATTATCTAATTATCCTATTGATTAATTATCTTATTAATTAATTATGATTTATTAGTTATTTAATACTAATTTATTTTTATTTATTAATTATTTTCTATTAAATAATAATGAATTGCAAATAATTAATTATTTTCTATTAAATAATAATTGATTTCATATGATTAATTATTTGCTATTAAATAATAATTAATTACAAATGATTAATTATTATTTGTAAGTAATTATGATTTTTTACTTTTTTCGCAAATAAATTTGGAATTATTACCAACAATGTAGTCGATAGTATTAAGAGAATTATAGCCAGCAAGGCCCATAACGTGAGCCCCGAGTGAATGACCAACAAGTGTTGTTGCTAATGTATCCAATCCCTTTGTCTGTAGAAAATCAATCATTGCAGCTACGTAAATAGCAACTTTTTTCACTTGATAAGATGCATAAATATATTCATTCTTTGAGATTCGGCTCCAATCGATTATAATAATATTATAATCTCCCTGCTCTAAAAATGCTGAAATTTAAATTATTGTCAATTTTAAAATATCATTTTTGCTATTAATTTCAATATTTTGTTTTATTATTCCCAATAAAAATTGAGAGAAAGAGAGGAAAAATATAATTTTCCACCTACTCATTTCCCTATTAATGGATAATTAAAAATTTATTATTTGTCAATTTTGATATTTTTTCTTTTTCTAATTTAAATTTTTCAATTTAAATTAAAAATTTTTAAATTAAAATTTAGTTAATTTTTTCTATTAATTTTAATTTTTTCTTTCATTATTCAAATAAAAATTGAGAGAGGGAAAAATTATTATTTTTCACTTACTTATTTGCCTACTAATAAAAATTTTTAAATTTTATTACTCGTCAATTTTGATTTTTTTCTTTTTCTAATTCAAATTTTTCAATTATTAAAATTTAGTTCTTAATATTTTAATTTTAAATAATTATACCTAATATTTTAATTAATATTTAATTTCTATTTTAATTTATGTTTTATATTTAATTAATATTTTAATTAATATTTTATACCTATTTAATTAACATTTTAATTGTAAATATTTAGTTATTAATATTTTAGTTGTTATTTTCAATATTTAAATTATAAATTAATTTTAGTCATCAATGATCAATTATTATATCAAACCATGAAAAAAAATTATATTTAGAAGAATATGAAAAACATTTTTTGTAAATAATAAAAAATTTTTAAATACCATCTTTAATGAGATTGCAAGCGGGACTTTTATAGCTATTGGTCCATCCATGAGTGATAAATTTTGTCGGTCTTTTAGAATTAAAATTACTCTGCGATAAGGTGACATTGTCATTTAGATAGAGCCACTGGAAATTTTCGATATTTTCTTTTGTATAGAGTAGAAAAAAAACATAATTGTCGAGATTCAAATTTAAATCAACATCACCAGATGAGAGGAGACTTTTATTTAATGTCGCTCTAACTAAATTATTATTATCATCAGCAAACCATAATCCATTATCATCGAATATTTCTGTATTCTCATTCTCAAATCGATTGATATCGTCATCTAATTCCACTACAAAACATTTACCTATAAAATTCAAAACCAAAAAATTGTTTTTTAGAATTCGCATTTTTTTATTCTTATTTTGTCATTAAGAAAGCGTTTTATGAATTAAAAAAAGATTTTATTATGAAAATATTTTAAATATTATTTTTAGATTCTATAATAATTCTACAGTAATAACAATCAAGATAATAATAAATATAAAATAATAATAATTGTTTAATAAGTAAAAAAAATAAACACTATAAATATAAAATTATTATAAATAACAAAAAAATAATAAATATTTTAATTTTTAAGTATTTCAAAAAATAGATAATATTTTTTTGTTTTTTATTTTATAATAATATTTGCACAATATTTTATTATGAATATAATATTATTTAGAAACAATATTTTTATTAGAAATAAATTCACTGTTGGGGAAAAATCGTTTTTGAAATTAAAAAAAAAATAGAAAAAAGTAAAATAACGAGTCTTACCAACTGCCACGATAATAGTTAAATAAGAAAGAACACTAATGATTGTCATGTTGTCGTAAACGAAACTGATTAAAATGAGTGAATTGTTCTTTTAAATCCAAGCAACGATAGTCGGCATAAAAAGATAATTGTCTTACTAAACTCTCTTCTATCATCTTTTTAAAAACAGTTTTAATTCTCCTTTGACATGACTGCCAAACAATATATTGCGCATAATTCAAATATTTCAAAAGAAAAAAATTTTGTCGTTTTTTCAATTAAACAAAAAATAAATAAATAATAAATTTGTTTTGTTAAAATTTATAAAATTAAAAATTTTGTTTTTGTTCATTTTTGTAAATAAATAAATAAATGAAAACGTTTTTTTGTTCATTTTTGTAAATAAATAAATTAATAAATAAATAAAAGCGACTTTTCCCGATTATATTTTTAAATAAATAAAAAATAAACAAAAACTTTTTTTTTTGGTTTCGTTCAATTTTGTAAATAAATAAATAAAATCGACTTGTTCCCATTATTTTTTTAAACAACTAATACATAAATAAATAAAAACGGCTGGTCCCGTTAAGTTTTTGCAATTAAGTAAATAAATAATTGAACAAATAAATAATTCTACGAATAATTTGTTTTTACCAGACAGTAAAAATCCAAAAAGTAATTTTACAAAACTAAATTAAAATTTTAAAATCCACTTTTTATTTTTATATAAACGATAATTAATATTTCCTGTCATTTTTATTTTCGCTAGTATTAGAAGTTTTATTATTCTTCTAAATTATTTATTATAATTATTTATAACGTTTTTTTTTTTTTTTAAAGAAAAATTGATTTTGCAAATTAAAATAAACTTACATTTCACACTGAATTTTTAATTATCGTTTGGTATATATATATTGAAAAAAAGAACTTGTTTAATGTTTAATCAAATTAGAGTTGATCATCGGAGATGTTAACAACCTGCGATTTTATTAAATATTCAATCGACAAATTCAAATTCGAATGAAAAAGTATGACAATATTTTTAAACAAAATTTATAATAGCATGTTATACACGTGTATGTTAATATTCAATTAATTTTATTATTAATATTTATAATTATTTAAAATTTAATTATTAATTTAATTACAAAAAAACCGTTTCAAGAAAAAAAATTAATATAATTATAAATTCAATATATTTTAATATATTATTTTTATAATGTATTGAAAATTAATATATTTAGTAATAATTATTTACTAAAGAATTTAATAATTTATTAATTACTTAATTAATAATGACAACAATGTTTTTTAAGGTAAATTGTAATTGTTTAATATTAATAATATAAATAAATAATTAATTAAAATATTAACAAAACTTTCCACACAGTGAACAAAGTGACAAATAAAATATTTGATGAATAATTGAGTGAAAAATTGCAAATTATTCGAAAAAAAGGTTTTTATCAAAAATAATTATTATTTTTCCTAAGAAATTCACTCTTTTTATTTTTCATTAATTGGATTGTGTGTCAACGCGATAAACGAATCTCTAAATCGTCGATTGATTGATTGATAGCAAATTTATTTCCTGCTTTTAAAATGCTTTTGTAAATAATAATCAATCAGTAACGGATGTTAACGCAATACTTTTTTTTTATTATCATTCTTTTTTATTTTTAAATAAAATCTTCAAAAAAAAAAAAAAAAAGAAATTAATTGACCTTTGAAATTAAATTATTTTTTCCATTATTCTTTATTTGTAAATGTAATTATTATCATGTCGAGAATTTTTTTTTTCGAAAACTATACTGGAAAGAATGGTTCCAGTACAAAAAAAAAATGTTTTCTTCTCAAAGTTTTTCGAATTCAACAGTTTTTAATTATTACAATTCTATTTCTTTCCAAAATAAATTTTTTTCTACTTAAAAATCTTATTCAAAAGAGTAAAATAATGTTAAGAAGAAATATAATTAAATAATATATTACAAAAATAGTTAAAAAAGAAAAAAAAATTCTAAAAGAATTACTCAAAAAAAATTTTTTTTCCAATTTAAAAAAAAGTGAATTAAAAATTTATTTTTTTTTTCAAGTAATTTTTTTTTAACGAGTTTAATTTGCTTCTTTGGATAAATAATTAAATAATCGTCTAGGCTATCACGAAATTGCGCGTAGGCGTCTGTAAGACTATGCTGAGGGTGCGGGCGCTTGCGTGAAACTCGAAAATGAGGGTCTCGTCAAAGGGGGCGGGAGGGTGGCTAAAGTTGAGGGTGAAAGAGGCGGCGGGACGTGGTAAGAGGGGCAAGGGGGTGGAAGCGAGGGCGCCTGCAGTGACTAGCCTCCATCGATTTACCGTGCGACGCCATTTTGCCACCCTACACTCAGGGTTGAACACCCCCTTTGCCCCCATCTCGTTGAGGCAGTCGACGTTTTTGAAAAATGACTCCCAAAGTCATCAACCAACTGGGCTCTCAATAAAAGTGCCAATTTTTCGTTGAATATTTCAATTTCCTTTCACAAAAAAAAAAAAAATAAATAAATAAAAATAAAATGAAAAAAAATAATAATGAAAAAATAAATACTAATGAAAATAAAATAATAATGAATAAATAAATAAGAAATAAAATAGTTAATGAATGAATAAATAGGAAATAAAATAGGAATGAATAAAACGAAAATTAATAATGAATAAATGAATAACGAATAAAATAGTATTAAATAAATAAATAAGAAATAAAATATTAATGAATAAATAAATAAGAAATAAAGTAGTAATAAATAAACACATAAAAGATGAAATAATAATGAATACTTGAATAAAAAATAAAAAAATAAAATAATAATAAAAAAGTAAATAATAAAATAAATATTTTTTTAATATATAAAATAGAATAAATCAGAAATAAAATTGTAATCAATGAGTAAATGATAATAATCAATAAAAACTGATTGTTAATAAAGAAATGTGAATAATAATAATAATAATAATAAATAAACGAAAATAAGAAGAAATAAAAATATCAATAATTGTTAATTGAATAATGTAACGTTTGTAGCGCGGTGGTTAGCGTGTTGGATTTTAAATCCTTTGGTCGTGGGTTCGAATCCCCTCAGAAGCGAGTTATTTCCAAATTTCCCGATTTTGAGTTATTTAAAATTAGTTAAAAATAGTAAAGATATAAAAAAAAAATATTTAAAAATAAATTAATAGATATAAATAATAGGGAAATAAAAAAATATTAACAAATAAATAATAGTAACTAAAAATAATAAAAAAATAAATTGAAAAATATTAACAAATAAATAAAAATAGTAAAGAAATAAATAACAGAAGTATTAACAAGTAAATAAAAATAATTAAAGAATAAATGAAAATAATATCAATAATTGAATAATGCAACGTTTGTAGCGTGGTGATTAGCGCGTTTGGTTTTAAAATCCATTGGTTTTGGGTTCGATTCAACTCGGAGTTGATTTTTCTAAATTTTTCGATTTCGAATTATTAAGAGCTGAAAAAAATTATAATAATGAAGAAAATAAATATAAATATAAATAAATAAAATAATAAAAATAATGAAGAAATAAATAAAAAAAAAATATTAACCAAATAAGCAAAAATATTTAAAAAATAAATACAGAAATTATTAACCAAATAAACAAAAATAGTAAAGAAATAAATAAAAAAAAAAATATAAACAAACAAATAAAATAAAAAAGAAATGAACAAAAATACTAGAGAAAAAAATAAATATTAGGAAATAAATAAAAGAAGTAAAATTCGTAGCATAAATTTCCGATTTAACGACAATAAATAATTTACATTTTCATTTCGAATAATGAATGAAAAAATTTATTCAAAAACAAATTTCTTTCGCTATTTTTTTTTTCCTTCTTTTTTATAGATGAAGGATAAAATGAGATTTCGTGGCGATTTTTACAATACATATAAAATTCCCTTGATTTGTGAATATAAATTTGAATACTTTTTTCCTTTTTTTTCTTCTTTTTTTCGAGAGAGAGTGAGTGAGAGAGTGAGAGAGAGAGAGAGAGAGAGAGAGAGAGAGAGAGAGAGTGTCGAAATCACGCGAGCGCGTGATTTGGACGTAATGTGTAAATACCATCGGCTTTAAGCAAAACGGGCGCGCGGCTCAAATTCACACACAATCGGGGGAAAACAGATAGATAATGGAAACGAGTTGCGAGAAAAAGATTTCAATCGCCTCTAACCAATCCAACGAATGGACACAATGCCGAGTATTCGAGAACTCGTGGTGCGGTCGATCGGCTCTCGATTATCTCAAAAAAGATTTTTTGTTACCCCCTTTGCCCCCCCTCATCTCTCCTCACCTCATCGAAAACCCTCTTTCTGCACCCCCCCCTCCCTCTCCCCCACCTCTTTCAACTCTCGACCTGTCGAGAGAAGATTAAATGCGTGTCTACCTTTCAGGAAGTAACCTTTTCAAAACCCTTTTGTTAATAACACCTCTAAAAAACAAATAAAGGGAACAATGATTTTATCATTTATAATTTTCTTTCTTTTTTTTGTTCTTTCTTCATTTTCAATTCTAATAATAATTTCATTTTAATTTTGAATTCTTATTAAAGAATTTTGTTAATTAAATTTTTTAAAAATTAAAATAATGTAATTTTAATATTTTATTTTTATCTGGAATTTTTATTTTCTAATCTATTCTAAAAATCTGCAATTATTTCTATTTTGAATTTTTATTGGAGAGAGTAGTTTTAATTAAATTTTTGAAAAACAATAATTAATGTAATTTTAATATTTTATTTTTTTCTGAAATCTTTATTTCTATTTTCTATTCTATTTTAGAATTCTAAATGAATTGTAAAAAAAGGAAGGAAATAATTTTAGTGAACCGTTTTTTAGTAAAATTACATTTTTTTTTTGCTAAATTTGGAATAATTTAAATTTTGTAGAAAATTTAATTGTAAGAAAAGTAATTTTTTGAAAATACTTTTACTAAACTTATCAGTAAAATTACTTTTTCATTTCAATTTTAAATTTTTATTAAAGAATTTTGTTAATTAAATTTTTTAAAAACAATAGTAATGTAATTTTAATATTTTATTTTTTTCTGTAATTTTTATTTCTATTTTCTATTCTATTCTAGAATTCTATAAGTAAATAAATTGTAAAAAGGAAGGAAATAATTTTAGTGAACCATTTCTTAGTAAAGTTTTTTTTTTTTTTTGCTAAATTTGCAATAATTTAAATTTAGTAGAAAAAGTAATTTTCAGAAAAGTAATTTTTTGAAAATACTTTTACTCAACCTGATAGTAAAATTACTTTTAGTAAACTATTTAAAACAAAAATTAGTCCTTATTAAACTAAAAATATTTTCTGTATTTTTGATTATATTATTAGTGAACTATTATTCACTAAAATTACTTTTTGTACTGAATATAAATTCATTGTAGGGAGAATTAGTTTAATTTTAAATAGTTTAGTAAAAATTACAAAAGAAGAAGAAAAA
This sequence comes from Leptopilina heterotoma, assembly GCF_015476425.1. Lineage (NCBI taxonomy): Eukaryota > Metazoa > Arthropoda > Insecta > Hymenoptera > Figitidae > Leptopilina > Leptopilina heterotoma. The sequence continues at coordinate 1,120,659 of NW_025111191.1, read as the reverse complement.
TCAACAATACAAATTATAAAGTCGATATTCTTAAGTGTATCGAGAGAAAAATAGTTTTTTTTCCATGTCAAGGGCATGACAAATAGATTCATTAAAGAGATCAATTCGATAATTGATAAAGAGAACAATGATTGACGCAAATAAGATTTCAAGATTTTAATTTATTAGATAAGTTAGAAAACATTCTTTAATAGCCGTATATCGAAAATTTATCGCAACTAAAAATTCTGGAAATATTAAGAATTTCTTTTCTTTAGTTTTATTTACTACTTTTAAATTAAAAAAATATTTTCAATTTGATAGGATTTTTTTATTCAGTTTTTTTAATTGATAAGAAAAATTATATTTTCTTAAACAAATATTTAATTATTATTTTAATTAATAATAATATAAAGTAGAGGTAATAATAATAATAGCAATAATAATAATTATTCTTATTAATATTATTATAACAAATATAACAATAAAAAATAATAAAAAATAGTAAAAATTTTAGATATATATTTATTAAAAACTGCGTAGGTTGAATAAAGAAAAATTGAAAAAATAAAATTTGAAAAAAGAATGAAAAATTAAAAAAAAAATGTTTTTTTGTCCAATTAGTAAAAAAAATACATGATTTTTTTTTGCTCGATTGTCCTATATTATTTTGATTACATTTTATTTTTTATTTTTTTTGTTGTTATTTTTTGTTATATGTGTACGTTATATTGGGCATTAGTTTTGTTTTTTTCATCCTTTTGTTTGTAATGAGTTACAATACTACTGCTATCGACTATCTGACCATCAAAATGTTGAATGCATGTTATCGGGGAAATTTCCCCGTGTAAAATTTACAGAAGAATTATATGTTTAATATATCGAAATTCAAATAACTTTTGTTAACATATTTTAACAATATTGTTTATTAAAAGTCAAAGATATTGAGCAGTGTATGTATAATTAATGCATTTTAATTATTTACACCGTTTTACTATTCAATTTATCGTTTCACTTAAACAATACGTATTTACATGTTTATTTGCAAACGTATAGCTACATAAATCATTAAAATGAAAAATTAAATGAAATCACTACGTGAGTAATAATAAATATTATTATTTATATTAACACCAAAAATAATAATAAAAAAAAATAATATTAATAATTAATAGTAATAAATCGTGGAAAAAAAAATTTTGTATGTTAGTTTGAATATAAATTAATAATAATGGCAAATAAAAACATTATTATTGAAAATAATAATTATAAATACATATTTTTTACACTAAATAAATAATAATTCGTTTAGTATAAAAAAGATAAAAAAGTAAAACATAATTATTAGTTTATCTTCAATAATAAATATTTTTTTAGTAATAATAATCAAAAACAAATTTTTAATTATTTAATATATTATTAATTAACAATAATTCACTAATAATTAATAAATAAATTCTTTTCCTCTTAATAATTAATAAAATCTAAAAAAAAAATAAAGAAAATATAAAAAAACATAGTTATGTGTATTATAACCAGAAAATGAATATTATTTTTGAAAATACTTATTGTTATTGAAATTAAAATTAAACAATAGGAAATGAATAACAATAATAATTAAATAGTTTTAAAAATAGTTGGGTAACAGTGAAAAACCACTGAGTGTATGTATAATAAATTCCAGAGTAACAAGAGATTATCAAAGATGTCACCGAACCTGACAAGGGTCGTGAGGTCAGGCAGAATAAGGGGTTAACGGAACTACTATCCCGTCAAAACAAGTAAAAAGAATTTTTCAAACATTCTCTTAGCAAATAAATTATTAAAAATCACTCCGAGAATATGCAAAATGCTGTTAATAAGTTAATATATGTTAACGTCACCAATACTTTATTTTCTAATTCACTCTGTCGCAAAAATGCTAGTTAAATAATTTATATGCTAAAAGATTCTCTTAATTTTCATTTCCTATTTTTTGTTTCATTATTCTAGTTATTATTACTATTATTATTATTATTATTATTATTATTATTATTATTATTATTATTATTATTATTATTATTATTATTATTATTATTATTATTATTATTATTATTATTATTATTATTATTATTATTATTAATATCATTACGTTATCTTCGCAGTAGTAAAGGTAAATTATCAGTCAGACATTTTATTATTGCTAGGATTGTTACTATTATTAGATATTATTATAAAATTTTTATCTCAGTAGTAGAAGTAAATTATTGGTCAGACGTATTTTTTTATTATTATTTTTCTAGTTTTTATATTATTTTCTTAGTAGTGGAAGTAAATTGTAAGTCAGACGTATTTTTCTATTTTTATTTTCTAATTATTATAATATTATTTTTTTAAGTAGTAGAAGTAAATTATTAGTCAGACGTATTTTTATAATTTTTATATTATTTTCTTAGTAGTAAAAGTAAATTATTGGTCAGACATATTTTATTATTATTATATTTTTCTCTCTCAGTAGTAGAAGTAAATAACTAGTCAGACAATTTTTTATTATTATTTTTCTAATTACTATAATATTATTTCTCAGTAGTAAAAGTAAATTAATAGTCAGACGTATTATTTATTGTTATTTTTCCAATTTTTATATAATTTTCTTACTATTAGAAATTTAGAAGTAAACTATTATTACTTAACAATTTTCATAAATAGATAAATTTCAAAAGGTTTTAATTTAAAATTTTGTAAAAGTTCAATTTTGAATGAATTAATTAAATAATAAAAATTTCACAAAAATTGTATTATTTACAATAATTTTTTATAAATTCCATCGTAATAATTCAATTATATTCATAAATAATCAAATTTTTTTACAGAGATTCAATTGTTTTCGTAAATAATGGAAAACATTTTATAGGTTTTCAATTATTTTCATTAATAATAAAATTTTTTACAGAGATTCAATTATTTTCATAAATCATAAAAAACTTTTTATAGGTTTTCAATTATTTTTATAAATAATAAAACTCATCGCAAAATTTCAATTATTTTTAATACAATTTTAATGGAATTTCTCGAAAAATGTAATTATTCTTAAAAATTTTATTAAAATTCTTTAAAGAAATTTAATTATTTTAAAAAACTTTCGTATAATTCATTTATTAGAATTTATGTTTTATCGTCAATACATTTTTAATTCAATTTCTTGAAAGAATTAAATTATTTTCAAAGATTTTAATGAAATTCTTTTTAACAATTTAATTTTTGTTCAAATTAATTTTAATAAAATTCTTCGTAAAAAATAAATTAATTTTAATATAATTTATCAAAATTCAATTATTTTCAATATCTACTATTTTAATAAAATTTCACAAAAGAATTCAACTATTTCAAAAGAAATATTATTAAAATTCGTCTCAAGAATTAAATTATTTTCAAAAATAATAAAATTTTTCGCAGAAATTAAATTATGTTCCAAAGTTTAAAAAAAATTCTCGTCAAAATTTAAATTATTTTTATAAAAAATAAAAATTTTCTCCAAAAATAAATTATTTAACAAATTTTAATAAAATTCTTGTCAAAATTCCAATTATTTTCAAAAACTTTTCTCGATTTAATCAAACTTTTTACAGAGATTCAATTATTTATTTATTTTTAATACAATTTTAATCTAATTTTTGGAAAAATGAAATTATTCATAAAAATTTTATTAAAATTCGTCAAAAGAATTTTAATTACCTTTTTAAAAATTTTGTTTATAAAATTCTTTGTAAAAGTTCTATTTTAAGAAACATTTAATTCTCGAATAAATTATTTATTTTTGTATTTAAATAATTGAATTCTTGTAGAATTTTCTAATAAAAATTAATTTAAATCTAAATTTCAGTTAAAATTTACGATAATAATTGAATATTAAACTCTCTAAATTTTTGTGAGTAGATTTAATTTTTTTTGAAAAAGTTTAATGGAACTTTTTTAAAGCAAAATTTTTTGAAGTTTTTATTTTTTAATATATATTTGATTAAAGAATTTCCAAATAATCGACGAAATTTCGTAAAATTTAATTGTAAACAAAAAGATTTGAAAATTTTCAAAGAAACATTTCAAAAATTATTAAAAATAATTGAATTTCAAAAAAAATTCTTGTAAAAATCCCAATTATCTTTATAAATAACAAAATTATTCTCCAAAGTTCAATTATTTTCATAAATGTCAAAAAAATTCTTGTCCCAATTACAATTATTTTCAAAAAATTTTCTAATTTCAATGATTTTCAAATATCTACTATTTTAATAAAATTTCCCAAAAAGAATTCAATTATTTAAAAAAAAATTTTAATAAAATTGTATGCAAACATTTAATTATTTTCAAAAAATAATAAAAATTTCACAGAAATTCAATTATTTTCATAAATAATAAATTTTTTTTAAGGAATTCAATTATTATTTTCATAAAAAAAATTAAAAATTCTAAAAAATAATAATTGAATTAAAATGATGAAAATAATTTTGATGAAGTTTCAGTAACAATATTCTTATAATATAAAATAATGATTTTATCTCTCGGTCATCTTTAATTATTAGAAAACATGAAGAAATCGATCACTCCGAGTCTTCGACTCGGAGCAATCGATATCTTCATGTTTCATAACAATACTTTTATAATTTGTTTAATTTAAAAAAGGTTTAAATTTGAAATTTTTGATTGTCTTAATTCTTGTGGAAAATCCTGTTCTAAACATGATTAAAAATAGCAATTGTGCAAATATTTTTCTTCTTTTTCTAAAACAAAATAATAATTTTATTTAAAAAAATTGTGATTCATAAAGAAAAATAATACAAAATAAAAAATTTTCTATTTCTCAATCACAGTTGTTTGAAAATTTTCTAATTTTATTTAGAAGTAAAGAACAAGAATCTGCATGCTTTCAATTTGACAAAACGTAATATTCAACACAATGTTTGCCTTTTATAAAAAAAAAATTCTGATGATTTCTATTTGTCATTACAATTTTCAATTAATTATAAAATAAAAATAATTATAACATAATAATATAATATATACAATCTATCTAAAGTTGAAAAAAAAACCCAAAAACCAATCAAATGTATTTTTTTGTTATTATTTTTCTAAATTTTCTATTATTGTATTAGTAGTAAAAGTAAATTATTAGTCAGACGCATTATTATTAATTTTAGTAATAGAAGTAAATTGTTAGTTTTTGCAACCAAATCTGTAGAAAATTATTCACATAATTTTCTATTTCAATTGTGAGCGAAGATTCTCCTCGCCATCTGTCGGCAGCTTTTCGAGTCATTTTCCCGCGAAATTCAAATTTCGCTTAATATTTCGGTCTTATAGGTAAAGAATTTTAAAATTGAAAATATAATTTTATATTCAAAAAATTGAAATTATAATATTTTAGGCGATTTGACGACAATGAGAGGGAGAAGATAAGAGAATAAGAGAGGAAGAGAGTAAAAAATAGAGAAGGTAAGAAGAAAAAGAGAAAAAAGAGAAAAATAAAGTGAGACAGAAAATAAGAGAGAAAAAAGTAGAAAAATAGAGTGAGAGAGATAGGAAATGAGAAAGAGAGAGAGTAAGAGAGATAGAAAATGAGAAAGAGAGAGAGAGAGAGAAAGAGAGTAAAAATGAATGGAGTAAATTGAAGGGGTTAAGGGATGACAATATATAATATAGGTGCAGAGATCGTGCATTCATCCAGGCCAAGATGGATCCTTCACACAGCTAGGATTTAAAAAAGCAGAAACCCTTCTCGAATCCCAACTCCCTACTCTTCGAACCAACTAGGTTCCTATGCGACAAGAGGAAACGGGGAGGGGGGGGGTGAAAGGGGGTTGTGGGGAGCTTTGGCGATCTCTATATAACTGATGGTGCTTCTGAGTGTCACCAGCAGACTGTCCACTTCTTTGTGCGCCTGTATTTGTGTATGCCCCTCTAGAGTGAGAGGACAACTCTCTCTCACTCTCTCTCTCCCTACTTGTGAGTATATGACGATATAGTGACGTACTTGCAATGCGAGCAGACACTGGCAACCATCTATACCCGTTGGTACACTGGATATCGTTTCCTATGTACTATATATATATGTGTGTGTGCATACGCCAAAATGTAGGCGGAGGACAGTCCGTTTCCTGCACGTGTTTGTAACGATATGTCACACTATGGCAATTCTGCGGCATTCAACATTCGCTCCAATGAATAAACTAATAAAGCACACACTCGTCAATTCTTGACTGTCAAAAAAAAAAAAATAATAATAATAAAAATTGTTGAAAATTTTACTGGTCAACGATAATCCACAGAGAGGAATTCCTCCTCCCCCTCTTCCATGGAAAGGAGGGGGGGAATTAGTAAGAACTGCTTTGAAATTTGAATTGATGGGTTTTGCCTGACTAAACGTATTTTTTACTACTGAAAGTTGACTACTTTTACTTAAAGTAGAATTATCGATGGTTATTAACTGACAGAATTTTAAATGAGATTTTTCAGTTATGAGAGATTATACTTTGTTAGTACGTAATGCATTACATCCATGTTAACTTAAAAGTATCAAATTGCAACGTATTGTTTACCAAAAATGTGGATCAATACAAAAATTGATCCATATTTTGGGCTTTAATTTGATCCACAATTAGTATCAATTTGATACTTTAAACTTTAAAGAAAACTGTGTGGCTGACCAAAACTCTATTTTACTACTGATAGTAGCAGAAATTCTATTTTACTACCAAAAGAAATAAAAAATACCCTAATTCTTAAATTTTACATCCTGTAAAATCACTTGGTACTTAAATAGATTTTTTGAAATAAATATTTAATTATTATCGATTATTTTTCCATAGGAAGATTTAAAAAAAAATCCAAATTTTAAATCCTAAATTCGAATAATTTTTTTGAATTGCTACTGTAACTTATTAAAAATTATTTTCAAAATTTCAATTCAATTATTTTCTAGAAATTTTAACTAAAATATTTCTAAAATCCACTTGTTTACAAAACAAATTCATGAAATTTTGAATAATTTGAAAGTTTTTCAATTAAATATTATACATTTAAAAATACAACTACTTTGAAAACAAATGTGAATAAAAATGTTTCAAAAAACTAACTTGTTTGAGAATTTTTAATTTAAAATCTTTTACAATCCAACTTTTCTAAAACTTCAATTTGAAACTTTTTAAAATTCAATCTATATTAATATTGGTAATATTAATTTAACATTCTAAAATATAGAAAAAGTTGCTTATGAATAATTGCAAAAAAAAAACGAATTTATATTAATGCAAAACACGGTTTTTTAAAAATTTATTTTCTAAGAAAAGAAGCTTTATTTATTTTTATTTTTTAATTACTTTATTTATTATTTAAAAATTAATTTTTATGAATTTCGTATTACTTTTTTTCTAATTAGTTCAAATTTTTAATAATTCAAATTTGTTTTGTGATAATATTATTGCAAAAAAAAATTTATAAATTGATTTATTGTTCACTATTTTAGAGGATGTGAAATTTTTTCTCTTTCAAATTTTTTTCCACGAATTTAATTAAAATTATATTTTGTTTAATTATTGTTAGAGATAGAAAGAATTTAAAATTAAATTCAATATTTTCATTTTTAAGTCTGTTACGTTGGACAACAAAATTAATAATTTTCTTATAAATTCTAGAAATTGAATATTTTTATAGTACTTTATACTTTTGATAAAATCCGCTGACAAAATAAAACGATTTTATAAAAGATCATTTAATCTTTCTTAATGAAATATAATTAATAAGTCTTAAAATCAATATACTAACAAATATTGAAGGAAACAGATAAAAATAGTAAAGAAAATAATAAAAAAACCGTTATGTCTGACTAAAAATCTATTTTACTACTGAAAATAGGAAAAATTAGATGAATTTATTAAATAAATTGAATTTTTCAGGAATAAATAATTTTTACTGTCGTAGGTTTTTACTGTATAAATAAAAAAAATTACAAATAATAAAATAAATAGAAAAGTCCTGTCTGACCAAAATTCTACTTTACTACTGAAAACACCAACAAAAAAAACAGGAAATCGTAAAATTTTTCGAATTGGATTTTTCAGTAATAAATGTCAACAGTAGATAGGAATACTAACAAATATTAAATAAAACTGATAAAAATAGTAAATAAAATAATAAAAAACCGCTCTGTCTGACTAAAACTCTATTTTACTACTGAAAATAGAAAAAATTAGAGGAATTTCCTAGATAAATTGGATTTTTCATAAATAAATAATTTATACTATTGTAGATTTTGACTATAAATAAAGATAGTAGGTAACAAATTGTAACAAAAATAGAGAAGTCCCGTCTGACCAAAACTCTACTTTACCACTTAAAAGTAATAAAATTTACAGAAATTTGTAAATTTTATTAAAAATTTTTTTTCTAATTTACATAATCATCAAATCTTTAATTCGTTCCTATAAAAACAGAATAATAAGAAATCGAACAGGATTTATTTTAACATATTCCAATATTAATTTATCGTCAAAAGAGGAAAAAAAAACTTTTACTTACATTTTACAGTCTAATTTTAATCCGATCATCCCTGTTCCAATTTCATTTTGAAATATTCAAACTTAATTAATAATGTTCCAAATCCATATTACACGGTAAGTTGTACAAACTCCTAAACTTGTTTAATTACAAACTTTGATCAGTTTCCCGTTCAAGCCTTCAAAATAAAATTCCCCGGAACAAAAATTCTAGAAAGAACCTTCTATTTCCGGAAATTGGTATTTCAAAGTTTCCCCCTAGTTTCAATTGTATTTCAGGTCAATGACATAATTTTCTTTTGTCAAAAAATTTTAAACTTTGTGGTCATCAAGAAAATTAAATTTTTCAATTTTTTATTACTTTTTGTTCAATACTTAATATTGAGAAAAATATACAAATAATATTTTGTTTTAATATTTTATATTAATATTATGATATTTTATTATATAATTTAAAATAATATATATTTGTAAAAATATTTAATTATTACTTAATAATATTTTTTATTTATTATATTTTATCGTCCACAATTTTCTGTTTTTATTTTTGATAACTAGTGGAGACTAAGAAACCCTGTTTTGCCTCTTTCTTATTTCTGCTAATTATAAAAATTACAATAATTATTATCGTCTTAATTAGTATAGTAGAAGTAAATTATTAGTCAGACATTTATTTATTTTTATTTTTCTAATTTTTATATTATATTTTCAGTAGTGGATGTAAATTATTAGTCAGACGTATTTATTTATTATTAAATTATCATTTCAGTAGTAAAAGTAAATTAGTAGTCAGACGTATAATATTATTATTGTTATAAAACTTTTTTCTCGATAGTAGAAATAAAATAATTAATGAGACGAATTTGTTCTCCTTAGTAGTAAAAGTAAATTGTTGGTCAGACGTATTTTATTATTATTTTTTCTACTTTTTATATATTATTTTCTGAGTAGTGAAAGTAAATTATTGGTCAGACATAATTCGTTATTATCAATTAACCATTTGAGTGGTATAAGTAAATTACTAGTCAGACGAATTTTTTTTTTAGTAGTAAAAGTAAATTATTGGTCAGACGTACTTTATTATTTCATTTTTTTCTCTCAGTAGCATAAGTAAATTATTAGTCAGACGTATTTCTTTATTAATAAATTATCCTTTCAGTAGTAGAAGTAAATGACTAGTCAGACGAGTTTCTCAAAAGGAATATTCCCAATTTCCAAAAATATTTTAGTGGAATTTGCTATTGTGGTAAAAAATAAAAGAATTCGGTAGAATATTATTTTCCTCTCTGTACATATCCTTAAGGAAATATCTTATTTAAAAATACCACCACTTTGAAAAGTTTATTATATGAAATTTTCAGAAGAGACGAAGAGAGAAAGGAAGAGAGAGAGAGATGGAGAGAGAAAGAATAAGAGAGTGAGTGAGTGAGAGAGACGGAAGAATTTAACGATAAATGACAGGACTCGTATTTCGTTGAGCGTCTTTTTGCGAGAGAAGCGCCCACAAGGGTATTTTCCCCGGGAGCTCTATTAGCGCCTCGAATAATGATGAGTTTAAACATGGCGCCGCGTCGTCATCCGGCCATACTACCTCGACGAAAGCAAGCTCGCGGATTAACCGGACTGTTGACGAGGTGATTAAACGTTGATTAAACGCAGACTAAATTGCAGTCAAAAATATCGATCTTTCGCCCAATCTTTTATATTCTATATACATATATGTATATATATATCGAGCACATCCTCCTCTTCCCCCTCCTTCCTTTTCTTCTTCGTTACCTCCCATGATTTTCGAACACAAAAATATTACCCTCTAATCCTATTTGCTATTCATTCAAATTTAATTCTTTTCTCAATTATCTCAATTTTTAAGAATTCTGATACTTTTTGAAAATTTAATGTTTAATCTAATCTATTTTTCCCACTCCTTCTATTTAAATTTCATTTTGAAATAATTTTAATTTTTTATTTTAATTTTTTTAATTTCTAATTTTTAACTTATAATAAATTTCAAATTTATCATAAGTGAATTTATTGAGATTTATTTTTGCTTTAAAAATTTTCGCACTTTTCGAAGAATTCTCTTACTCTCTGAAACTGAATCAATGAAATTTGATTGATTTTCATGATTGATTCAGATTTAAAGAGTACTATTCTCGAATCTATTCCTTCCACATTTATTAAAATTTAAAATGCTTTTCAAATTTGTAAATTTTTTAAAGAACTCTTCAATTTTTTTTTAAATAAACTTTTTTGAAAGAATTTTAATTCCTTTGATGATAATTTTAATTTTTTTTTTAAATATTTTTTCCTTACATTTTTTCTTCTATATTTTTTTCACATTTATTTCTTTTGCTCCCATCCTTTTTACTCTACACGTAATATATGATTTATATAATAAAATTAGAGAATCACTTTGATATTCTTCCACTGTAATTATGGAATTGTTAAATTATGAGAATCACTATAACAAAGCGTAACTGCATAAAAGAATTGCTTTTTTTTTTAATAGTCAAGATTCTCGAGGGAACGCAACTCGACTCGTTGGAACTATTTTTGTCTAGACATTATATATATATATATATATAAAGAGTATCTTTTTTATTTTCATTTCTATTAATTTAAAAAAAAAAAAATAAAAAATTTTTTACTACTGCCTTTTTGTAATTTCCATTTGTTTTTTATTACTAGAAATTTATATTTAATATTCATTTTGTTTTTATTTTCATTTTCTTCAAATTTTATACGAATTACTATTTATTCTGATACGTAATTATTAATTGCAATCTTCAATATTATTTGTTATTAAATTATTTTTTTCAGTAGTAGAAGTAAATTAATTGTCAGACATATTCTTTGATATTATTTATTAACATTTTAGTAGTAGAAGTAAAATATTAGTCCGACGTGTTTTTTTAATATTTTTCTGATATTAAAATTTTTTTCTCATTAGTGAAAGTAAACTTTATTAGTCAGACGTGTTTTTCTATTTATTAAACTATTGTTTCAGTAGTGGAGGTAAATTTTTAGTCAGACGTTTCTGATTATTAATTATTTTTTCAGTAGTAAAAGTAAATTATTAGTCAGACGTATTTTCGAATTATTAATTTGGAAAATAATTGAATTAAACAAAGAATTTTTTCAATTTTTTAAAATAATCTCGTGTCTTCTTAATTATAGTTGAAAATTTGATTAATTCAATTTTATTAAAATGTATTGATACTATTTGAATTTTTGCAAAGAATTTTATTATTTATAAATTATAAATGTAATTTAATCCTTCCAAAGAATGTTATTATTTATGAAAATAATTAAATGTTTGCGTAGAAATTTATTAAAACTTTTGAAAATAATTTTTCATTTATAAATAAAATTAATCTTTATTTATAAAGATAATTGAAATTTTGAGGAGAATTTAAAAAAAGTTTTAAATTAAAATTGAATTTCTGCGCAGGATTTTATGGAAATTTATGAAAATTGAATTCTTGTGAAGAATTTTTTTTTTTAAATAATATTAAAAAGAATTTAGTAAATCTGAAGAAGTTTGCTATTAATGGGAATAATTGAGAATTTTTTTACAGTTTCTAGAAATAATTAAATTCTTTCGATGCATTTTAATAAAATTTTTAAGAATAATTACATTTTTCGAGGAATTCGATTAAAATTTTATAAAAAATAATGGGAATTCTGCAATGAAAATAATTGAATATATTGCAAAGATATTTTTAAAAATAAAATTATAATTACGGTGACTAACTTCCCTTGATTATTTTCGAAAAAATTACATAAAATTTTTTTAAAAGCAGTTCAGTATTTTTAATAGAATGTAAAGTCAATTATTTCAAAAATTTTCAATTATTTGTTTATAAAAATTAAATTATCTTGAAACAATAGAATTGAAAAATTTCAAAAATCCTATTTTTCAGAATTTTCAAAAAACTTTGAGAAAATTCAATTTTATTAAAAAAATTTTAAGTGTGTATCTTTTTTTAAATTAACTAATAAAATTTTTAATTAATAATCTTCGCACTAAGAAACATTCGCAACATTCTAATGTTTTCACATTAGAATGTGACTCTTTATAAAATTCAATTATTTATTAATTATTAAATTAAAATACTTTCAAAATTCGATTTGTTAAAAAGTTTTTAATGAAATTCTTTAAAAATTTTAATTATTTTCAGTTGGATTTCACAAAATTAATATTAATTCAATAAATTTTTTTTTTAAATATATTTACATACTATATTTTAATCAGTGACTGATTGTTTAATATCAAATTAATTATTTTTAACTAATTCAAATTTAGAGAACAGTATATAAATATCTATAAAAATTTATATAAAAAGCGATTTTTTAAAAACAAATTAAAATAATAAAACTTTTTTTACTTTGGTGAAAAAATTAACGGTTTGACATAAAATTCCTGGCTTATTCCTGATTAGTAAGAATTCGTCGGACGTATTTTCTTATTATATTAAATTTAAACCATAAATTTCTGCTAAAACTTTAAAATGAATTTTTAATATTAAAATTAAAAAGAAACAGAAATTCATCGCCGAGGTGTATATTTATTTAATCGTTTCGTCTCTATTGAGGAGCAAAAAAATATTTACTGTGTCCATTTCTACGCAAAATGTTTCATTAAATCGACTTATAAAGAAACAATAGAGTAAAATGTGTTTCCTCCTCTCTCTATTTTACTCTTTTTCTACATTGTGTTTCTCTCTCTCTCTATACAAAAGTAAAAGAGAGAAAGAAAGAGAAATAAAGGTCGCAAAGAAGTGAGAGGGTTGAAGTGAGCCGATAAAAAAAAACCGACCGCAAGAACGAGTCAATTAAGAGCGATCGTTGAGGCGAGTTTTTCACTAACATATACAGGCAAACATTGGTGAGAGCGTATTGAGAGAGAAGTGAGATATGTCGAAGAGAGAACACGAGCGAGTGAGTGAGTGAGAGAGAAAGAAGGAAAAAAAGTGGAAAAAAAAGAAAGAGTGATGTGGGACGAGAGATGACGACGATGGTAAAACGTTAATACACGCGCGTACATTGGGAGTCTAGTAAAGGAGAGATGCCAAGTCCAATCCACCTGACAATAATCGGATTGATTAAAAGTCGCCACCAATGTTCCCTCTCTACTTTTCTGTCTCCCTTGATATCGAATCGTTCATGTATGTACACGTGTCATCGTAGGTGGAGAAATTTCCAATCGGCTCTCACTAAGTCGAAGGGTAATCGGTTATGAAGTAAATTAATTTTATTTTTTATCTCCTATCTTGCAGCGACAATCTCTTTCAACATTCTTTTTTTCTTCTTCCTTTATTTTTGCACTCCTGCCTATCGTGCATTTATTTTTATCGTTTGTTTATATAAAAGCCTTGTATTTAAATGGTAACAAAAAAAAGGGAAATTAAATCCAAACTATTGTTATTGTTAAAGGGAATTTTTATAATTATTCCTCCCTTGTCCTCTTTAAATTTTGTTTTTGTTCTTTTTTATACTTTTAATCAGAATTTTTTTTTATTAATTATTTTTTCAGTAGTAAAAGTAAATCAGTAGTCAAATGTGTTTTATTGTTGTTAATTAATTTCTCAGTAGTAAAAGTTAATTAGTAGTACAAGGGAATTTTATTAGAGTCAACTAGCAAATGTTAAGCGCGCTAGCGCACGGAACGTGATATTTAATTTATTTTTGTTATGCAAAGAGGAAAATTTTTTTATTTTCTAACATAAATTTTAAAAATAATTTCATAGTCAAAATTTAAAAAATTCACTTATTAGGTACAAAATTATTTATTACTGTTCATATTTTCAAATATTTTATTTATTTATTTAACGGTTCCTAGGGCTAATGAGCCCTTTAAGTTAAATAAATAAATAAATAAAATTTTTGAAAATATGAACAATTATTAATTTTGTACTCAATAAGTGAATTTTAATAAAATTTTATTAAAGAATTCAATTATTTTCTAAAATTTTAATAAATTCTTCTAACCAATTCAATTATTTTTTTATTTTTTAAATAGTAAAATCTTTACAAAAATTCAGTTATTTTCAAAACAATTTTAATTGAATTCCTCGAAAGAATTTAATTTTATTAAAAATTTTAACACATTTCGAGAAAATTCAATTTTTTTCTAAAATTTTAATAAATCCTTCTAACCAATTCAATTTTTATTTATTTTTTAAATCGAATATCATTACAAAAATTCAATTACTTTCAAAACAATTGTAATTGAATTCCTTGGAAGAATTCAATTTTTTAAAAAATTTTTAACACATTTCGAAAAAATTCAATTATTTTTATAAATAGTAAAATTCTTCGCAAGAATTCAATTAATTTTATAAATAGTAAAATTCTTTGCAGGAACTCAATTATTTTCAAAACAATTTTAATTGAATTCCTCGAATGGATTCAAATATTTTTTAATGTTTCCATAAATTTTTAAATATTTCTTAACATTTTAATGAATTCTTTGAAACAATTCAACTATTTTTTTTTAATAGTAATATCTTTACAAAAATTAAATTATTTTTAATGCAATTTAAATAAAATTCTTCTTCATAAAATGCAATTGCTTTTTTAAATTTTTCAATTAAAATTATTAAAGAAACTCCATTAGTTTAAAACAAAAATTGAAAGAAATTCTTCAAAATAATTTAATTAGGATTTTTAAAAAATTTAATACTTTATTATTATTAATTATTTTCTCAGTAGTAGAAGTATCTCATTAGTCAGACGTATTTTCTTATTATTAGAATTTTAATATCTCAATAGAAGTAGTGAATTTTTAACCAGAAGTATTTTTTATTATTAATTATTTTTCAGTAGTAGAAGTAAATTATTAGTCAGACGTATTTTCTTTTTAATATTTTTAGTAGTAAACGTAAATTATTAGTCAGACATTTATCATTAAATATGTTTTCAGTAGTAAAAGTAAATTATTAGTCAGACATTTTTTATCATTAAATATTTTTTCAGTAGTAAAAGTAAATTATTGGTCAGACATTTTTATCATTAAATATTTTTTCCGTAGTAAAAGTATATTTTTAGTCAGACGTATTTTCATATTATTAATTTTTTCAGTAGTAGAAATAAATCATTAGTCAGACATTTTTTATCATTAAATATTTTTTCAGTAGTAAAAGTAAATTGTTAGTCAGACAATTTTTTATATTTTTAATTATCCCTCCAGTTGTAAAAGTAAATTAATAATCAGACGTATTTTTTTATTTTTTTTTTTTTTAGTAAAAGTAAATTGTTTCACTAAATCCCTGCAAAGTCAATTAATAGTCAGACGTATATTACTAATTTTTTTAATATATCAGTAGTAGTAGTATATTTTTAGTCAGGCGTATTATCTTATTATTAATTTTTCCAGTAGTAGAAATAAATCATTAGTCAGACGTTCTTAATTATTATTAATTATATTTTCAGTAGTAAAAGTAAATTATTAGTCAGACGTTTTTAATTATTATTATTAAATATATTTTCAGTAGTAGTAGTATATTTTAGTCAGGCGTATTATCTTATTATTAATTTTTTCAGTAGTAGAAATAAATCATTAGTCAGACGTTCTTAATTATTATTAATTATATTTTCAGTAGTAAAAGTAAATTATTAGTCAGACGTTTTTAATTATTATTATTAAATATATTTTCAGTAGTAGTAGTATATTTTTAGTCAGGCGTATTATCTTATTATTAATTTTTTCAGTAGTAGAAATAAATCATTAGTCAGACGTTCTTAATTATTATTAATTATATTTTCAGTAGTAAAAGTAAATTATTAGTCAGACGTTTTTAATTATTATTATTAATTATATTTTCAGTAGTAAAAGTAAATTTTTAGTCAGACAACTTTTTATATTACTAATAAATCCTTTCAGTAGTAAAAATAATGTTATAGTCATCTTCTTCTTTTTCTTCTTTTTTTCTCTTCTTCAAACAATTTCAATTTCAGAAATGAATTTTCGTTTCAAATGGTAATAATACGAAATAATTATCTTAACGTTGGAATTGTTTTCTGAGTTCGGTCAGACGTTGAGAGAAGAGAAAGACAAAGAGAGAGAGTGAGAGAAGGAGAGAGAGAGAGAAAGTCGCCCATGCGAAAGTTGAAGGTATATAGAAGTGAATTTCTAGAAAGGACTAGGGAACGCCCCGAAGGGTTGTTCTATACTCTATGGGAGTAGAGTCGTAAGGGTCGTAAGGGACGGCTTTAATTAAGGCAAGTGGAGGAAAGAAAAATCCTGAGGGAATTTATAGAGGTCCACAGACGCTCGAGGGATATGTAAGGGACTAAAGGGAAACTCAGAATTGACGGGGGTAAAAACGAAGGTCTAAGCTTCAACGGTTGGTTCCTGGTAATTTTGACCTTCGGGACAATGGCCCTACTCCTCGCTCCTTCTCTCGCTCACAAAAGTTCTCTCTTTAAAAAGTAAACTTCATTTTTCTCCGCACAATTATAAATATAATAAAAAAAGAAGAAAAAAATAAAACTCTATTACATTAGTAAATTTAGTTTTATTTTTTATTACTTATATTATTTTTTTTATTTCTATTTTACTTATTAGGGAGGTTTTATACTTTCTCTCCTTTATAAATCTAAGTTGTAAGTAAGATATATTTTAAAAGTTTTCTAATTTAAAAACAAAAAGTGAGTCAAAAAGTTTAGTCACATAAAAAATGAGTCTTTTCGTAATTTTTATCAATAAAAATAATTAAATTAATTTAAGAATCTTAATTTCTGCTTCACGACTTAATTTATCCGAAAAGAAAATAAAAAAAAATTCTTAGATAAAGAAGTAATTTGCAAAATTATTAAAAAAAGGCTGAAAATTTTAACTGCGAATAATAAATCGATTAATTAAAACAAATTTTGTATTAAAGATATTAAAACATTCAGTGGCTTGTTTAATTTTTTTTAAATTCAATTCAGCGATTGATTACATCAACTCTCTCTCTCTCACTCTGCTTCTCTCTGTCTCACTCTCCTGCTCTCTCTGCCAATGGAAAGCATTCCATTAAGTCAATGCATTTCAGTAAATGTTTCAGTGATCTGTGGCGTTAAATGGTTCCAATTCACATTTGCTGATAGGATATTATTCACAGTAGTGTGTGCAAATTTTCCTCTACTTTTTCCCACAGTCCCCTAAATTTTCTTTTTTTCTATATTTCTAAACAGTCGTTTTGTTTTTAATTTTAGTTTATTAATTATTTCTTTTTTTATATTTTAGTATTTATTTTAGTTTTTTTTCAACTATTTTGCTGTATTTTTATGTTTTACTGTTTATATTATTTTTTATTTTACAATTTATTTTATTTTTACTTTTTAGAATTAATATTTATTATATTTTTCTGTTTACTTTTTATTTGTTATACTCTCTAAATTTGAATTAGTAAAAGTCATTTTCCAATTTATATTTTTTTTATTAATTACTTTTCTTTCTGATTTTACTATTAATTTTATTCTTTTATTTTAGTGGTAAATTTTTAGTCAGGCGCATTTTCTTATTATTAAATTTTCCAGTAGTGGAAATAAATCATAAGTCAGAGGTTTTTTATTATTAATTATTTTTTCTGTAGTAAAAGTAAATTGTAAGTCAGACAATTTTTTATATTATTAATTATGATTTCAGTAGTGGAAGTAATTAAATAGTCAGGCGAATTTTTCTAATTTAAATTTTTGTTGAAAACACTAAAAAAAATTCAATTTTGGAGAATTTACAAAAAATTGCAGAAATTCAATTATTTAAAAAAAAAAAAAAATAAAATTCTTCTTATAAGATTCAACTATGTTCAAAATTTGAAAAAAAATTTCGTAAAAATCCCAATTATCTTTATAGATAACAAAATTCTTCTCCAAAGTTCAATTATTTTCATAAATATCAAAAAAATTCTTGTCCTAATTTTAATTATTTTCAAAAAAAAAATACAGTTTTCTAATTTCAATGATTTTCAAATATCTACTATTTTAAAAAAATTTTCCAAAAAGAATTCAATTATTTAAAAAAAAATGTAATAAAATTGTATGCAAACATTTAATTATTTTCATAAAAAAATACAAATTTCACAGGAATTCAATTATTTTCATAAATAATACAATTTTTTTTAAGGAATTCAATTATTATTTGAATAAAAAATAATTTAAAAATCTAGAAAATAATAATTGAATTAAAAGGATGAAAATAATTTTGATGAACTTACAGTAACAATATTCTTATAATATAAAATAATGATTTTAT
Source organism: Leptopilina heterotoma (assembly GCF_015476425.1). Lineage (NCBI taxonomy): Eukaryota > Metazoa > Arthropoda > Insecta > Hymenoptera > Figitidae > Leptopilina > Leptopilina heterotoma. The sequence goes on along the minus strand of NW_025111191.1, from coordinate 1,101,909 downwards.
CTCTCGGTCATCTTTCATTATTAGAAAACATGAAGAGTTGTTTAATTTAAAAAAGGTTTGAATTTGAAATTTTTAAATCTCTTAATTCCTGTGAAAAATCCTCTTCTAAAAATAAGATTAAAAATAGGAATTGTGAAAATATTTTTCTTCTTTATCGAAAAGAAAATAATATTTTTTTTTTTTAAAATTGTAATTCATAAACAAAAATAATTCGAAATAAATAAATTTTCTATTTCTTAATCACAGTTGTTTAACAATTTTCTAATTTTCTTCAGGAGGAAAGAACAAAAATCTGCATAATTTCAATTTGACAAAACGTAATATTTAACAAAATTTGTTGTTTAATTTTTAATTTTATTATTAAATTGTACTTTCAGTAGTAGTAGCAAATTTTTAATCAGACGTATTTTTTATTATTAATTATTTTTTAGTAGTAGAAGTAAATTGTTAGTAGGCAATTTTTTAACTTATTAATTATCCTTTCAGTAGTGGAAGTAAATTAATGGTCAGAAGATTTTTTATATTACTAATTATCCCTCCAGTAGTGTAAGTAAATTAATAGTCAGACGTATATTATTAATTTTTATTAATATATCAGTAGTAGTAGTATATTTTTAGTCAGACGTATTTTTTTATTATTTAATTATTTCTTAGTAGTAGAAGTAAATTAATAGTCAAACGCATTTATTCATATTTATTCATATTATAATTTTTTCCAGTAGTTTTTATTATTAAATTTATATTAAAATTTAAATATTAAATTTATTTCTATAAATCATTAGTCAGACGTTTTTTATTATTAAATATTTTTTCAGTAGTAAAAGTAAATTGTTAGTCAGACAATTTTTTATATTATTAATTATCTTTTTAGTAGTGTAAGTAATTTAATATTCAGACATATATTATTATTTTTTACTAATCTCTCAGTAGTAGTAGTAAATTTTTAGTCAGACAATTTTTTTCTATTATTAATCACTAAAAATTACACAAGAAAAATAAATAAAAAAAAAAATTCGATAAAATTCTCTCAAATTCCCTCTAGAAAACTGTTTTTTCCAGGTGGAAATATTGAAAATACTTTTAAAAACTTTTCCCGCGCAAAAATTTCTTTTATAACTTTTTTCACAGTTTTCTTCTTTCACAGTGGAATTATTGTTGTGCGCGCGCACACCTCACGATATAAGGAAGGGTCGAACAGGCGTGGATTGTCCCTGTTAGTAGCTATGATTCCTAGGTTTTTGCCACCCTCCTTCCTCTCTCCCCCCACCCTCAACCTACTGATTCCTTTTCACCAAAGGCAAAATGAATATAGGAGAAGTAATTCCACGAAATTTGGAAGGGGTAAGGAAGAATAAGCTCCAGAAAGATTCTCTCTCTCTCTCTCTCGCACTTAGAGAGAAATTCTCTCTCGCTTTCTTTCTCTCTCTTTCGCACTCAGAGAGAAATTCTCTCGCTTTCTTTCTCTCTCTTTCGCACTCAGAGAGAAATTCTCTCTCTTTCTTTCTCTGTCTTTCGCACTCAGAGAAAAATTCTCTCTCTTTCTTTCTCTGTCTTTCGCACTCAGAGAAAAATTCTCTCTCTTTCTTTCTCTGTCTTTCGCATTCAGAGAGAAAAAGAGAGAATTCGAATTTTGCACTGAGAGGAATAGAGACAATGAGAGATTTGCACTCAGAGGAAAAGAGAAAGAGAGCAAGAGAGAGAGAGAGAGAGAGCTTTTCGTAGGGATGGACGCACCCGGTGGTACTTCGACCTCCTCCCCCCCTCCCTTCACCGCCTGCCTCTATAAACGAAAAGAGTGGGGATGGAAATGTTAGCATCCTCGGAAGCTTTTGCAAGCTGAGTCGAACTTGTCGCATTCGTGGTGGGGTTGTTGAGGGGGGTGGTGGCGAGGAGATGAGGGTAGATGGTCGCTCGGTCGATGCGCTCGGCCGCTACCGAGCTTGGCAGGGGCTGTTTTTGCGGGTGTGGCTTAACGCGCAACCCCCCTTCACACCCCACTTCCCCGCTAGTTCCCTGGCTGACTTGCCCCAGGAACACACACACATTCGCTCACCTCACTCTCGCTTGCTCTCTCTCTCATATTCTCTTTCTCGCATTTACTCTATACCCCGAGAGTCTCCCTCGCTTTTCTCTCTTCCCTTCGCCTTTACACCCACCACCACCACCCCCCCCCGCCTCCCTCCCTTCTCCGAACCCTAGTCCCTGCCTCTCGTCGCTCTCGTCTAGCCACCGGTCTCGAGAAACATCGGCAAAACTACCAAGCCTGATATTCTATCCGCTCGAGTGCTTATAAATCCACTAATAAATATTACATTTCTAAGAAAAGTGAATTTTTGAACTTTTTTTTTAATATTGGGAAAAAGTATTCTCTTTTCTTTGAAGAAGAATATTTTCTTCTCTTGATATATTTTGTCCTTGAAATATTTTTTCCTTGGGGTATTTTTTTCTTTTCTAAGAAAAATTCTTTTCTCTTAGTATTCTTCCATTGGAATACTTTTTTTGTCTTCAGTTAAAAGTATTCTTATTTTTTATTTAAAGTAGATAATAATTATTTTCTTCTCTTGGAATATTCCTTCCTTGGAATAATTTTTACCTTGGGATATATTTTTCTACTTAAAAGAAAAATATTCTTTTCTCTCTTCTCTTAGTATTCTTCACTTAGAATACTGTGTGCTGTCTTCAAATTAAAAGTATTTTTCTTTTTTCTCCTAATATACAAATATTAAGAGAAAAAAGAAAAATATTCAGAATATTTTTTCTATCTTTTAGTATTTTTTGTGTTTCTCTGAGGTGAGAATTATTCTCCCCTCATAATATTCTATTCTTAGAATACTTTTTGTTTTACTTTAGTGAAAAGTATTCTTTTTTTTCTCGTAATATGTTTGCTTTTAGATTATTTATTTTTCTCTTTGATTATTTTTCCTGTTTGATCAAAGAACAGTATTCCTTTCTCTCTTAGTTTTCTTCCCTCGATTCTTCCCTTAGAATACTTTTTCTTGTCTTCAGTTAAAAGTATTTTTATTTTTTATTTGAAATAGATAATAATTATTTTCTTCTCTTGGAATATTTTATCATTGGGATATCTTTTTCTACTAAGAAGAAAAATATTCTTTTCTCTCTTCTCTTAGTATTCCTCACTTAGAATACTGCGTCTTGTCTTCAAATTAAAAGTATTTTTCTTTTTTCTCGTAATATTTGTCGTTTAGAATATTTTTTCTATCTTTTAGTATTTTTTGAGTTTCCTTGAGGTGAGTAACATTCTTTTCTTAGAATACTTTTTTCTTCTCTTCAATAAAAAGTATTCTTCTTTCTCCTCGTAATATTTTTGCGTGTAGAATATTTTTACTTCTCCATAAATATTATAAATTTATTAGGAGAAAATTATTTTTTTCTTTTAATATTCTTCTCTTAGAATACTATTTTCTTCTCTACAAAAAAGTATTCTTTGTTTCTTCTCTTAATATTTTTGCATTCAGAATACTTTTTTCTATTTTTTTTGAATATTTTTTCAATTTGTTAAGTGAAAAATATTTTTTTCTCTTAATAATCTTCGCTTAAAATATATTCTCTTCTTTTCAGTGAAAAAAATTCCTGTATATTTCCTTCTTATAATCTTACCTTAGAATACTTTTATCTTCTCTTAAAATATTTTTATCTTCTCTTAGGTAAAAAATATTTAAATCTTCGACTATTTTTTACTCTTATATAAAAAATATTCTTCTACTTTTTCTCCTGATATTCTTCCCCTGGAATTCTTTTTTCTTCTGTTAGAATACTTTTCTCCTTCTTTGAATTCATTTGCTCTTCATTTGGAGTATGTTTTGTCTCTTAAAATATTTTTTCTCAGAATATTTTTTTTTCCTTCAGCTGAAAAGTATTCTTTTCTTTTAATATTCTATTCTGAAAAGATTTTTTCGAAAATCTTATTTGGAATATTTTTTTCCTTCTTAGAAGAGAAAAGAAGAAAGAAAAGAAAAATATTTCTTTCTTTAAATATTTATCGATATGAATATTTTTACCCCTTTTGGGAAAAATATTCTTCTTTTTTTTCTCTTGAATATTCTTTGTTTAGAATATTTTCTTTATATTTTTTTTCTTTTTTCCTACACCAAAATTATTCTTTTTTCTGTTTAAAGAGTGGGAGAAAGATTATTCTTGTATTTTTCTTCTCTCTTTGAAGAAAGACATTATTTTCTCTTTGCCTGGGAGAAAAGAGTATTCTTCTTTCTTTGTCTGGAAGAAAAGATTATTTTTTTAAGGATTTTTGAATTTTTGTATTTTGAAAAAAAGAATTAAGAGAAAAAAGAAATTAAGAAATAAATTTTGAAACAAAAAGTATTCTTTATGCTTTAACAGGGAGAAAAAAATATTCTTTTCTCCCAGTTAAAGAGAATAGAATACTTTTCGTCTTCTAAGAATATCAAATTGAGACAAAAAAACGTATCGAAATTTTTGCTTAGCAAAAATTTTGATACGTTTTTTTGTCTTAATTTTATATCCTAAGAAAAAATGTGATTCCATTATCTGGGAGAAAAGAATTTATTTATTTAAAGATTTTTTATTTTTACAATTTTTCACAAAAAGGAACAAATCTCTTTTTGTAGATTTTCGTCCCCACCCTTGAAAGGAAAAATATTCTTTGCTCCATATTCAGAGGCAAGAAATTTTCTTTTATCGTCTGTTTGAATAAACAATAAATCTTCTCGACGCCAGTAAATTTTTTCTCCCGATATTTGACATTGAAAAAAGAGAGAGAGATCAGTTCGGTAAGAATGTGAAGGCCATTGACCGAGGATTTTTTTTCGGTCTGCGAATATAAAACAGCTGTTTTCCCCATGCGCAAACGCAAATTCAAACTTACACTTTTCTACATCACCCCTCTCGAGTGATACAGTCTCTCTCTTTCTCTCTCCTCGATCCAATATTTCCCACTACCACAAAAACAATATAAAAAAAAATTCTTTTCTCCTATGAAACAAAAAAAATTAGAAGAAATACCTTCTTTACAAACTTCCCCCTTTTTTACACCCTTCTTTCCTTTTTTTTGCCTTTAGTAAACATTGTCATTATTCACAATATGCAAATGGATTCATTACTCATTTTATGTAAACAAAATTTTTTTTTTTTAAAAACCCCGATGATTAACGGAGAAACTAATTAAAATAAAAAAAAAATGACAGCACTCAAAAGTGTAAACATAATTAGAAGTTGGTTGGAGATGAAGAAAAAGAGGGTTGAATTGTTTGTGGACACATGATCTGACTTGAGTCGACGATGACCGAGTGGGTCATTGCTAATGGCGCGATGATGAAAAAAAAAGAATAAATAAATAAATGTTTATACACACCCGTTTACAAAAGAGTTTTTTGAGACTCGCCTACAAGACTTTAGAGCTGCCGGCCCTTCAGAAACCCGATAACGTCACAAACTCGTTAAAAGTTCGAACACCAGAGAATATAGTTTCGAAAGGCGAGGGCAAAACGGGCAACATGGTTCCTCTGACGTTATAACCAAACACATTAAAGCTTCAATTTATATGCTTCGAAATTGGTTAATTATAACTTTTTAACACGATTTCACGACCCGATTACAATATATATATATATATATATATAATTCTAGTAGAAAAAATAAACATTTATATTTTTACTGTAAATATATATTTTTTAATGTAAAAAATAAATTTTTTTTGAATATTTTCACCCTCTTAAAACCTTAATCATCTTGAAATTGTCTTTAAATATTCTATAGATAATTTTTAATTCACTTTAAAATATTTTTTATATTATTTTTTAAATGAAAATAATATGCCTGACATATCATTTATTTGTACTACTGAAAACTTAGTATGATAATAAACAAAAAGTCTAAATAATTATTTATCGCTATTTCTGAAATTATAATTTAATAATAAGAAACTACGTCTGACTAATAATTTATTTATACTACTGAATCCATAATTTAGTAATAAAAAAAACTACGTCTGACTATTAATTTACTTCTATTACTAAAACTTCAATTTAATAATAAAAAAATACGTCTGACTATTAATTTACTTCTACTACTGAAACTACAATTTAATAATAAAAAAATACGTCTGACTATTAATTTACTTCTACTACTGAAACTACAATTTAATAATAAACAAATACGTCTAACTAATAATTTACTTCTACTACTCAGAAGAAAATATAGTAATAATAATTTTAATAATTTACCCCTACTACTAAAAATAAAATAACAATTATGTTAATAAAAAATTCGCCTGATTGATAAATTCCTTTTACTTCTAAAAAGATAATCTAATATTATTAATTAAATTAAAAAATTTGACTGACTAATAGTTTATTGCCTCTACTGTGAAAAAAATATAAAAATAATAACAAATAATAATAATTAAAAAAAAAGTTCAGTATTAATTTATTTCACGTACTGTGACGATAATATAATAAAAAATTCGACTGACTAATATTATTTTTCTACTACTGAGAAAATGACATAATAATATTAACAATAATCTTAATAATTATTAAATACGTCTGACTAATAATTTACTTCCACTACTGACAAGATAATTAAATAATTATAATATAAACATATTTGTTATATACGTTTGGCTAATAATTTACTTCTACAACTAATAGAAAAAAATATAAAAAATATAAATAAATATAAATATAAATATAAATATAAAAAAATATACTTTTACTACTACGAAGAAATATTCGCCTGACTAGTTATTTACTTCTACTACTGAAAGGAAAATTTAATAATAATTTAATTCGTCTGACTAGTAATTTATTTCTACTACTGAAACGATAATTTAATAATAAGAAATTCGTCTGACTAACAATTTACTTCTACTACTTAAAAAATACCGCAATAATAGGTAGTAATTACTAATAATTATTACTATCATCTCTTTAAATTTGAATTAGTAAAAATGCTTTTTAATTTGAATTAGTGACTGGCTTTTTGCTTTTAAATTAGTAAAGTTTACTAATAAATATTCATTTCTGATAATTTTTTAGTTAAATTTACTAATTCAAGAACAAAAAGTCAGTCACTAATTCAAATTAGTGAACATTTTTATTAATTTAAATTTAGAGAGATTATTTAGTGAGAATAATAATAATAATTAAATTACTTGTCTAATTAATAATTTACTTCTACTACTGAGACAATAATATAAAAAAAAATTGTCTGACTAATAATATCCTTTTACTACTGATTAGACAATTTTATAACAATAAATAAAACCCGTCTGACTAATAATTCGAAATATGTTTATAATACATTTTTCTGAATATCTTTAATAGTAAAAATCATTTGGAACTAAAATAGATTTTTCAAAATAAATATTTAATTATTATCCATTATTTTTCCATAGGAAGATTTAAAAAAAAAATTTCAAATTTCAAATTCTTTAAACTCGAATAATTTTTAAGAATTGCTGGTGTATTAAAAATTATTTTAAAAATTTCAATTCAATTATTTTCTAGAAATTTTAACTAAAATATTTCTAATATTCACTTGTTTTCAAGACAATTTTGTGAACATTTGAATAATTTGAAAGTTTTTCAATTAAATATCAGACATTTGAAAATATAACTAATTTGAAAAAAATGTGATTAAAAATGTTTCAGAAAACTAACTTGTTTGAGAAATTTTAATGAAAATCTTTTACAATTCAACTTTTCTAAAACTTTATTTTTAAATTTTTTTAAATCAAATCTATATTAATATTAGTAATATTAATTTAAGATTCTAAAATATAGAAATAATTGCTTATGATTATTTGTAAAAAAAGGAATTGATATTAATGCAAAATTCGGTTTTTAAAAAATTTATTTTCTAAGAAAAGAAGTTTTATTTATTTTTATTTTTTATTTACTTTTTTAAATGTTTAAAAATTAATTTTTATAAATTTCGTATCACTTTTGTTCTAATTAGTTTAAATTTTTACGATTTCAAATTTGTTTTGTTCTTTTGTTATAATATTATTGCAAAAAAAAATTTATAATTGATTTATTTTTCACTATTTTTCAGGATGTGAAATTATTTCACTTTCAAATTTTTTCGACGAATTTAATTAAAATTATATTTTGTTTCATTATTGTTCGAAATAGAAAGAATTTAAAATTAAATTTAATATTTTTTTAAGTCTGTTACGTTGGACAACAAAATTCATAATTTTCTTATAAATTTTAGTAATTGAATATTTTTATCGTACTTTTGATAAAATTCCCTGACAAAATAAAACGATTTTAAAGAAGGTCATTTAATCTTTTTCAATGAAATATAATTAATAAGTCTTAAGATAAGTATTTCTATTTTTCCTTACAAAAATAATCAGTGTTTTCAAAAAAAAATTTCTAAAATCCCGGTCAAGATCAAAATTTAGTGTAATTTCCCGGTTTTTACAGTTTCCCGGTCGAAAGGCCATCCTGAATAATTCTACTACTGAGACGATAGTTTAGAAATAAAAAAATACGTCTGACGAATAATTTATTTCTACCACTTCGACATTAATATAAAAAAATAAAAAATACGTCTGACTAATAATTTATTTCTACTACTTTGACAATAATATAAAAACATAAAAATTCGTCTGACTAATAATTTACTTCTACTACTTCGACAATAATAAAAAAAAATACGTCTGACTAATTATTTATTTCTACTACTTCGACAATAATATAAAAAATAAAAATTTCTCTGAATAATAATTTATTTCTACTACTTCGACAATAATATAAAAAAAATATAAAATACGTCTGACTAATAATTTACTTCTACTACTGAAACGATAGTTTTAAAAAATTAAGAAACACGTCCAACCAATAATTTACCTTTACTACTGAAAACAATTTTTACATACAATTTTAAAATATAATTTTTTTGTATCATTATACCTCAATAAATATAATACTGAAGAAAATACTAATACTAAAAAAAAATATATAAATATAAATAAGTAAATAAAAAAAGCAGACAAGTAAATAAACGAAAAAAAAATCATTAATGCCGTTCACCAAGATAAGGAACGATCAAACAGAAGTTCGCAAAATCACACATGAACCGTATACATGAATATTTGTTATGTCAAGTGTAGAAATTGAATGAAAATATTATTAGGGAATTGTCAACGTTCCGCAAGAGCAATTGTTGAACGACAATCGTCAAAGGTATATAGAACACAAATGGTCGAACAATTGTTGGCCTATTAGTAAACTATTACAATATCGATAGAGGAGACGATGGGTCGATATATATATATTCTATATACATTATACATATATATATATTTTGGACCATCAGCTGTTGCTCTGATCGGATATCTCTGATAGGCTAGTGTAAAGCTATAGTTATAGGGACGATCCTAAATTACGTTTGGCGCCTGCAAACGCGTGTCCCTCTAAATTGTAAACAATCTCGTTCGCACATAACTTATGATCCCGTGATCAAATCTATCAAAATTTTCCAACTCTCCTCTCTTATAATTTTCAAATTTTAATGTTCCTTTTCCATCTTTTCGTTTTTCTATTAATTTTTTTCTATTTCTATTTTTTTCTATTCTTTCTATTTTTTCCATTTTTTTCTTATTATTTCTATTTCACTACTCTTCAAATTCGAATTAGTAAAAGTGTTTATCACTAATTTTTTTTTCTCTAATTAAAATTTAGAGAGTATAAGCCTCGAAAAAACTCAGTGCGTAAAATTTTGAATTTTGTCTCTATTTATTTATTTTTCAGAGTTGGGGGAAAAAGGAAACAATTTTCATTCTTCTAAGTATATGCGTATATAGCATGACACTAAAATGTGTGTGACATAGTTGTACTCATTTTTTTCGCGTCACGAATGGCTGTAAAATATAGAAAAATAAAAAAAAAAAAACATGACCGCGTACAGATAAATGTAACCCCGACCTAGGCGAATCCGCAAGCGAAAAAGGGTTAGAGAGAGAAAGAAGGAGAGAGAAAGAGAGAGAGAGAGAAAAAGAGAGAAGCCATTCAAAATCGATTTCGCAACACATCGCGAGAGCGCGTTTACTTCGATGAACGGGGACGCTCTGACACGCCACATATACACTCACACATCGTTAGAAATATGAATGAAAAACTGCTATATGCGCGATTCTTCGGGAAATACGGGCGCGGATAGGAAAAAAAAGCACAAAAGGAAGGGATCGATTGAACCATGTGACTGGCACATGTTCGACTCATTCTGATTGGCTCTCACTGTATATAAACAACTTTCCATTTTGCTTATTTCTTTATGTCTTGTTTATATATTATTGACATTGTCCTGAAATTTTTTTTTTTATGCAGAAAAAGCAACAGTTATGAAACTAAAATTCTTTATTTCTTTTTCTTTTTAAAAAGTGAGGATAATTTTTTCAAAAGAATTTTTTTTGTATTTTTATATTTCGTTCCTTTTTTTTGTATTGTGTATATTTATAATTTTTATATAATCTGTTACTAGTTTGAGGTCAATGGTTTTAATTTCTATGCACTTTTATTTAAATTATATAATTTAGTCTTAATGGAAATTTTTCTAATTACTTAAATTTACTTAATTAATTAATTACTTAATTTCACTTATCTAGTGAGTAAATAAAATAGATTTTTGTAAAATACACTTTTAGTCTGACTAAAAATTGTTTAAACTACTTACTCTTAGGGTGTTTTTACTCTGCTATTGAGTAATTATGTAAATCAAATAATTAATTAAAATTTTTGTAATAAATTGCTACACTTTAGTATCAATTTGGTACTTTAAAAAAAAAGTGTTTTATTAGTAAATAAAATAGACTGAAAATGTCTCACTTAAAAGTATCGAATCTACTTAAAATTAGGATTTTTAACTTCACTATTAAGTAAATAAAATAAAAAAAGTTAAATAAAGGAAATAGAATAAAATAAAATAGCCTGATTGAAAAATATTACCACTACTTAATGTTATTTATTCCATTTTGTTATTGAGTAAAACAAGAAAAAAAAACTAATCACAGTTTTTTTTTTTGTTTTTTTACAAAAAGATAATAAATGATTGTGGCTGTTTCCGAATATTAAAAATATTTTATTTATATTCTGCATCACTAAAAAAACATTAAAAAAAACATTTAAAAACATTTATTTATACATTATTTTTAAATTTAGCGTGGTCTTTGGGAAGTTTTTGGCTTTTAAGTTTATTTTTTACTTTTTTATTTTTACTCTGACGTATTTTTAAAAACAAAAGTTAATAATTTTTTAATAGTAGAAGTAAATTATTAGTCAGACGGATTTATAATTTATTAAGATTAATACATTATATAATTTACTCATCTTTCAAGTAGCAGAAGTAAATTATTTGTCAGACTAATTTATAAATTATTAAGATCATCAATATTATGATTATTATTCTCTTGTCTTTTTCCCAGTAGTAAAAGTAAATTACTAATCGTATTCAAATTAGTAAAAATTTCATACAAATATTAGTCAATTTTTACTAAAATTTAGGTAAAAAACAATTTTTGTCTAATAAAAGAAATTTTTTAGTAATAAATAATTGTCAACAGCAAAAACAAATAGTTAAATTCCTAAAAAAAAGTTTGTGAGAAGTATTTCCTAATTTAAATAAGCGAAAAATGGTAAATTAAATTAATAAAAATTGCTACAGATTTTTAGTAAAATTTAATTTTTCATTTTCTAGTTTTTGAATTTTTCAGCTTTAAATATTTAGTAAAGAAAGTATTTATTGTCATATTTATTTATTTTTTATTTATTTGTAAAATGGAGTATTTGTTTCATATTTGTATTTACTATACAATAATAGTTTTCTAGATATATTTACATTTAATTGTAAAATAGTATTTGTTTTAAATTCGTATTTTCTATTTTTGCTAGTAGTATTTTGTAGAATTCAACAGTAAATGGTATTAAATATTATAATTATATTAAAATTTATACTATTTTATAGTAAATACGATTATTAAACAAATACTTTTTTGATAGATACCAAATACAATAAGTAGTATTAAGTATAGAAAATAATATCTACTATAGAAAATAGTTATTTACTAATAAAAATAGCATTTACTGTAAAAAATTGTATTTACTACAATAAATACCAAACACAAGTAGTATTTAGTATAAAAATAATATTTACTATCGAAAATAGTATTCACTTTAAAAAAAAAAATTAGCATTTACTATAAAAAATTGATTTTATTACAAAAAATAGTATTTATTACAAGAAATAGTATTTATTACAAAAAATAGTATTTATTACAAGAAATAGTATTTATTACAAGAAATAGTATTTATTACAAAAAATAGTATTTATTACAAGAAATAGTATTTATTACAAGAAATAGTATTTATCACAAGAAATAGTATTTATCACAAAAATAGTATTTACTATAAAAGAATCATTTGCTTTAATATTCGTATTTACTAAAGAAAATATTTGTTACAAGAGAATAACGTATTTTCTTGTTATTAATAATTTTTCAGTAGTAAAAGTAAATTATTTATCAGACGTTTTTTTTAATATTATTTTTTAATAGTAAAAGTAAATTGTTAGTCAGACGATTTTTTGTATTATTAATTTTCCCTTCAGTTGTGGAAGTAAATTAATAGTCAGACGTATATTATGAATTTTGATTAATATATCAGTAGTAGTAGTAAATTTTTAGTCAGACGTTTTTTTATTATTAATTATTTTAAGTAGTAGAAGTAAATTATTAGTCAGACGTATTTTCTGATTAGAAATTATTTTCTCAAGAGTAGAAATGAATCATTAGTCAGAAGTTTTTTTATTATTAATTATTTTTTCAGTAGTAAAAGTAAATTTTCAGTAAGACGTTTTTTTTTATTATTAATTATGCTTTCAGTAGAGAAAGTTAATTTATAGTCAGACGGATGTATAAATTATTGAGATTATTGTATTATAATTCAGTCATCTTCGCAGTAGTAGAAGTAAATTATTAGTCAGACAGATTTATAATTTTTTAAGATTATTATTATTATTCTTTTGTTTTATTCTCACTAGTAGAAGCAAATTTTTAGTAAGACGTTTTTTTTTTATTATTAATCATTACTTTCAGTAGTGAAAGTAAATTTATAATCAGACGTATATTATTTAGTCATTTTTTCAGTAGTAGGAGTAAATTATTAGTCAGACGAATTTATAAATTATTAAGATTAAGACAATTCTCATTTTCTCATCTTTGCAGTAGTAAAATAAATGAATTCTAATTTTTAAATAGCATTTTTTTTTCTTCTTAAACTTTTCACTAAGGCTTAAGAGAGATCATTGTAGATTCTACGACCTTCCGGGGCGTCATTAGCTTTCCTCTAGGGGGTTTTTTGAGCTACCCCTTTACTGTGAAGTTGCGGCAGCGGAACGTCCAGAATGTCCCACACAAAAGCCCGGGGAGTCGAGGAATTTCTCTCTCACTCTCTCTCTCTCTCTCGGTCTCTCTTCTTCTCCAACCCACACACACACACACACAACCCCAATTTTAGCTTCGCTTCAAAGTGTGAGTGCAGTATAAGTATATACACAGATAACCAAGGACCCTTTCAGAATATTTTCTGAGTTCTTTCTTCTTTGGTCCCCTCGCCCTAAGCAGTCAACGGCAAGGGGTTGGCTTGAGGTCCTGGTATAAGACCCCCACCAGCTTTTGCTCCTTATTGATCGTCCTTCGTTCCTCCTCTCGACCATTTGCTTTCTCCTTCTCCTTTATCCTCGCTTAGGTCCACCCCTGCAAGCTATCCACCCGCCTTTATGGCCCACCAGCCAAAAACCACCCTTCTTCACCCCCCACCCCACCCCTTTTCACTTCTCTCCTTTCAATAGTAACCCCCGGTTACAAAAGGTTCGTCGTGATCCGGTACCACCAACGTTGGATTTAAACTATTCACCTATCAGACCTAGGCAATATATATAGAGAGAAAATTTCTCTCTATTTACCTATATATATAGTGGTATCGAAATTGTTGTGCCCTCGCCTGGAAAATTAATATAGCTTTTGCTAAAATTTTCCTTTAAACATTTCGTAACCCGCATCCATCGAATGTACATGACGGGATTATTGCTGTATAATCATCCATTAGCGTAATTTTGAGTGATGTAAATCATCATACATGAACATTATTAGCTAGTTCATTTAATCAACGAAAACAAAGTAACAATCAGATTTGTCACAAGCTTTAAGCGGGTACAAAAGATTTATTTCAGTCATTGATTTCGCGTTATAATTTTGACAAGTTTCATTGTTTGTTTAGTTCTCTGATTAAATTCATGGGTGAACATTATTTTTCAATTTCAGCATTAATATTATTGCTAATAATATATATAAATAATAATATATAAATAATTAAATAATAATAATATAGAAATAATTAAATAATAATAATATAAATAAATATATACGTTTTATTAAAAATTTACCTCTACTACTGAAAAAATAATTAATAATAATAAACGTTTATCTAATGATTTATTTCTACTACTAAAAAAATAATTTCCAATACATACGAAAATACGTCTGACTAATAATTTACTTCTACCACTGAGAAGATGACTAAATCATAAATTATAATAATCTTAATAAATAATACATTCGTCTGACTATAAATTTACTTACACTACTGAAAATAGAATTAATAATAAAAAAAAAAGTTTTAATAAAAATTTACTTTTTACTACTGAAAAGATAATAAAACAAAACGTCTGACTAATGATTTATTTCAACTACTGAAAAAATAATTTATAACAAGAAAATACGTCTGACTAATAAATTACTTCTACTACTGAGAAGAAGCAAAAAAGAAGAATAATAATCTTAATAATTTATAAATCCGTCTTAATAATAATTTACTTCTACTTAAAAAAAGAAGACAAAAGAAGAAGAAGAAGAAGAAGACAAAAGTATAATATAATATAATCTTAACAATTTATAAATTCGTCTGACTAATAATTTACTTCTACTACTTCGAAGATGAATAAATAAAAACATAAAAATCTTAATATATTATAAATCCGTCTGACTAATGATTTATTTTTACTACTGGAAAAATAATTTATAATAAAAAAAAACGTCTGACTAGTAATTTACTTCTACCACTGAGAACAATTTCTTTTTCTAATATTTCGACAATAAAGAGAAATTTTTTTTTTTGTTAAAATATTTTTTTTAACATTAATCAATATCTAAAAAAAAATTCTTAAATTTCCTCTCATTGCAATTAACATAATTTAATTATCACGTGAAAATTTGTTCGGAAAATAATAATAATAATAATAATAATAGAGACACAATCAACAGATCCATAATTTTAATTACTCGACTTTAAATTTTCCTCTTGATTTACTCGATTAGAATTTATCTCACAAGGGAGATGTGATGAGTGAGAGAAAGAGAGAGAGAGAGGGGAAAAAAAGAAAGAGAGCGAGAGAGGGAAATTTTAATCCTCGCCTAATATTCAAACCTCTTACTCCTAATTAGTGGGTGTGAATCCGGCAAATCACGAGGGAGGATTTGTGTGTGCCAGTGGACGTGACTGCTTCAAATGGAGGTAATTAGCAAAAGGGGGTTGCGCGCAACTCAAGTGGATTCAAGATTCAAGAACTCCGTAGAATTTCAAAAGATATGGAAAGATGTATATGTGCGATATGCGAGCGAACTATGGAGCGAAAAAGAGAGAGAGAGAGAGAGAAAATTTCAGGAAAAAAAATCAAAAGAGAGAGAGATAATCTTTGGAGAAAAAAATAGAGAAAGAGAGAGAAAAAGAAATACAGAAAGAGAGAGACAAAATTTTAGGATAAAAAAATAGAAAGAGAGACAAATTTTGGAGAAAAAAATAGAGAAAAAGAGAGAGAGAGAGAGAGAGAAAGAAATAAAGAAAGAGAGAGAAAAAGAAATACAGAAAGAGAGAGACAAAATTTTAGGATAAAAAAATAGAAAGAGAGACAAATTTTGGAGAAAAAAATAGAGAAAGAGAGAGAGAAAATTTTAGGAGAAAAAAGTAGAAAGAGACAGAGGAAAGAGATATAGAGAATAATAAAGAAAATATAGACAAACAAGAGGAGAGAGAGAGAAAAAAAAAGAAAAGAGAGAGAGCGAAAATCTTAGGAGAAAGAAAAAGAGAGAGAGAGAAAGAAATTTATGAGCAAAAAATAAAGAGAATTGAAAAAAAGAAAGAGAGAAAAATAAAAAAAAGAAAGATAATAAAAAATAATTAAAAAATATTTAAAAGAGAAATGTTTTGTTTCGAGAGTTGAGATTTTAGTGTCAGTGAATTAAATGCCGTGTTGCGTGAAAGAGACGGAAGCATCTAATCCAATGGACGGGCATTGTTGTCAGACATATTGGGGTTTGTTCTTGAGGTGTCGGGGGTTTGGGAGTTAGTGGGTGGTTAGCTTTATTGATCTGTAAGACTACCGACCTATGGTTCTCTCTCTCTCTCTCATCTCTCTTTTCCTCAACCTTTTCTCCCCCCTTCTTCATCTTTCCACATCCACTCTCCCCTGACTTCTTCATCCCCCCTCCTCTTTCCTCTCTCACCCCTTTCTCTATTTTCGTCTTTCTCCACACACTCCTCTTTCCACCACAAAACCTTTTGCACTTCTTGTGTCTCTTGAATCTCTTTTTTTGTTTCTCTTCAGAAAATTTTCTCCCACCTTGTTGTTGTCTACTCTTGATCTTTTTTTCTCTCTAGAAACTTTTCTTTTATTGTCTTTGTCATTTTTTTTTTTACTCTTTCACTTTCTAAAGGTACTTTTTAACAAAAAAAAGTTTTTTTTTCCTTCTCTCCTTTTTTTCTTCTTTTTATTTCTCCGAAAAAATAGTCTTTTCTCCTCCTAATTTTTGTTTCTTGTGATTTTTCTTCTGCTTATTCTTTTCTCCCACAATTCTTTTTTTTAACTTGAATCTTCTCTTCGTGTTTTTTTTCTCAAAATAAAATTTTTCCTTTTTGTATTTTTTCCATGAACAATTTTTTTACACTTTGCGTCTCCTCTTCTTGTTTTTTGTAGGAAAAATTTTTTTTTTCTCCCAGGAATTAGTCTTTTCTCCCACCTCCATTTCTCTCTTTCTGTATTTTCTCTCACTTCAAACCTTTTTTCTTTTTGTATCTCCTCTTTTTGTTCTTTTCTCCAAAAAGTAATTTCACTTCTTGTATCTTCTCTTCGAATTATTTTCTCCCAATTTTTTTCACTTTCCGCATTTCTACTTCTTCGAAATTTTTTCTCCCAAAAATTTTTTATCTCTTTCGTATTTTTATGTATATTTTTATTTAAAATCTACTTTTTCAGTAGATTTTAAAGGAATCATTTTTAGTAGTTTTTTGTGAGAAAAGAAAGGAAAAGGAGACACTTTCTTTTTGGGAGAAAAGAAGGGAAAAAGTAGACACTTTCTTTTTGGGAGAAAAGAAGGAAAAAAGGAGACACTTTCTTTTTTTTAGAAAAGAAGGAAAAAAGGAGACACTTTCTTTTTTTTAGAAAAGAAGGAATAAGATTGAAAGAAAAAAAAATATGAAAAGGAATGAAAAGAAATTTCTTTTTTCCCTTTTAAACCTTTTTCAAGGAGAGAGAGAGAGAGAGAGAGAGAGAAAAAAAAAGAGACAGAGAGACAGCTTCTCTCTATCTTTGTCTTTCACCCTTTATTCGTTTTCCACCTTCCTGTGGGTTCCAACTATACTCTCATGGCCACCCTTAACGCTGGCTTAGCGAGGGACAAAACCGTGACCATCACTCCTATATAGCTAACCAACACACAATTCTCTTAAATCCACGGTTTCATTGTGTTTGTGTAACACGGAAGACCACCAACGACAATGACTTCGTCATAACTTCCGACGTACTTCACACTTCATTGACAACAAATTTATGAAATAATTTTTATTTTTCCCTCATTCTCCATTTATTTTCCAATTATTATTCCAATCTCTAAATTTCAATTAAACTCGTTCACCAGATCGAATTACTGTAAAAAAAAATTGAAAAAAACTTTAAAAATTACCAAGTTTTGATAAATTTTAATTTTCTACTAAAATTGATCCTATTTTTAGTTGTTGAAGGGAATAACTTTGAAGAGTTTATTATATTAAGTAATTTTAAGTGAAAAAAAATTTGAATTACACAGTTTTTCTAAGAATTTGTTTCGTTTTTTGTCTTAGTTTGATATCCTAAGAAAAACTGTAATACTGAAAAATGTCCATTAATTTTAATTAGTGTATTAATTAGTAATTACTAATTTTAGTATTTAACTAATTTTCCGTATTTTTCATTTTTTCTATTTCTTGTATTTTTTTCGGTACAAAATTCTAAAGTAAAATTAGTATAGAAATTGCCAAGTAAATTGTCAAATTTTTACTAAAACTTACTCTCTAACTTTGAATTAACAAAAATATTTACTAATTTCAATTAGTGACTGACTTATAATAATAAGAAAATTCGTCTAAATAAAAATTTACTACTAATATTTAAGGAAAATTAATAATATACGTCTGATTATAAATTTATTTCTACTACTGAAATTATTATTAATAATAAAAAAAGTCTTACTAAAAATTTACTTTTACTACTGAAAAAATAATCAAAATAAAAAATGTCTGACTAATGATTTATTTCTACTACTGAAAAAATAATTTCTAATAAAGAAATACGTCTGACTAATAATTTACTTCTACTACTGAAAAATTGTTAATAACAAGAAAATACGTCTGACTAATAATTTACTTCTACTACTGAAAAATTATTAATAACAAGAAAATACGCCTGAATAAAAATTCACTACTACTACTACTAATATATTAATAAAAATTAATAATGTACGTCTGATTATAAATTTACTTCTACTACTGAAAATATAATTAATAATAAACTAACATCTTACTGGAAATTTACTTTTACTATTAAAAAAATAATTAATAATAAAAAAAGTCTGACTAATGATTTACTTTTACTACTGAAAAAAAACAAATTTTAATTAGTGACTGACTTTTTGCTTTTGAATTAGTAAATTTCACTAATTAATTTAGTAGAAATTACTATTCATTAATGAAATTTACTAAATCGAAAGCAAAAAGTCAGTCACTAATTAAAATTTCATCTTTAAATTTGGATATATTAAAAAGTTCTGAAGATAAAATTTAGCAACAAAAAATAAATAAATAAAAAAGTTCAAATTCAGTAAGAAACTAAAAGGCAATTAAATTTTTGAATATTTCCGGTTATTACAGTCAAAAATACTTCCAACAGTTTTGGGAAAGTTACTCGAGCAGACGATAATTTGCGAAATAGTGAATTTTCAGGAGCATTTCGCCCTTCCCTGTGTTTGTCGCATTGTCTCTCTCTCTATCTCCCCCTAACATTTTCCCTCTCTGTTTCGCATTTTTCTTACATTCCCCCTTCGTCTCTACTCGTTTCTCGGGGCCGAGGCTTTCGGCAAACCTCCCACCTCTCAGTGGCTCTCGAATCGACTCGGCTACCCCTTAAAAACACCCTCTTCTGTTTCTGAATTCGCCCCGGCGAACCAACACTTTCACGTTTTGAATATGCTCTCCCACCCTTTCTCTCAATTTCTCTCAGTATCTTTCCTTCCTTCTGTCTCTCTCTCTCTCTCTCTCTCATTCCTTATTTTCTCTCAATATTTTCCTCTCTTTATTTATTTTTTCTTACTATTTTCCTGTCTTTCTCTATTTTCTCTCACTATTTGCCTCTTTTTCTCTATTTTTTCTCACTATTTTTACTAGCTTTCTTTATTTTCGCTTACTATTTTATTCTCTTTCTTTATTTTCTTTCACTATTTGTCACTCTTTCTCCTACTATTTCCCTCTCTTTCTCTATTTTCTCGCACTATTTGCCTCTTTTTCTCTATTTTCTAGTTTTCTCTCACTATTTTTTCTCTCTTTCCTTGTTTTCTCTTACTATTTTATTTTCCTTCTTTATTTTCTCTCACTATTTGTCACTCTTTCTCTTACTATTTATCTCTCTTTTTTTTCTCACTATTTGTCTCTCTTTCTTTTACTATTTCCCTCTCTTTCTCTATTTTCTCTCTGTCTTTATTTTCTCCTACTATTTTACTCTCTTTCTTTATTTTCTCTCACTATTAGATTAGAAGGAGAGATTAGAAAAACAGGAAGAAAGAATAGAAAAAGAGGGGGGAGAATAGAAAAAAGGGAGGGAGCAGATAAAAGAGAGGGAGAAATAATAAAAAGAAAAGGATGAGAGAATAGAAAACAAAGGGAGAGAATAGAAAAAAGGGAGGGAGAGATTAGGAAAACAGGAAGAAAGAATAGAAAAAGAGGGGTGGATAGAAAAAGAGGGGAAAGAATAGAAAAAGGGGAGGGGGCTAAACAGAAAAAAGGGAGGGGAGATTAGAAAAACGAGAGGAAAGAATAGAAAAAGATGGTAGAGAATAGAAAAAAGGGAGGGAGCAGATAAAAGAGAGGGAGAAATAATAAAAAGAAAAGGATGAGAGAATAGAAAACAAAGGGAGAGAATAGAAAAAAGGGAGGGAGAGATTAGGAAAACAGGAAGAAAGAATAGAAAAAGAGGGGGGGATAGAAAAAGAGGGGAGAGAATAGAAAAAGGGGAGGGGGCTAAATAGAAAAAAGGGAGGGAGAGATTAGAAAAACAGGAGGAAAGAATATAAAAAGAGAAGAGAGAATAGAAAAAAGGGAGGAAGCACATAAAAGAGAAGGAGAAATAATAAGAAAGGATGAGAGAATAGAAAATAGTGGGAGATAATAGAAAATAGAAGGAGATAATAGAAAATAGAAGGAGATAATAGAAAATACAGGAAGGGAATAGAAAATTCAGTGAGGAAGAGAGAGAGAGAGAGAGAGACAGTGACAAAGAGGAAGAAACAGATTGGTAGAGAAAATGAGAGAGAGATAGAGAGAGATAGAGAGAATAAGGGCAAAGGCTTTAGGAGGGGGGCAATGTGGACACGGAAGTACATCGTACGTGATAGAGAGAGGGGGACGAGTGTTAGTGTTGGCAGACACATTAACGCACACGGACTCCCGGTTTCGAGATTAAACTCCAACGGAACATGAAGCAACTCCCTAACGTGGAGGCATTTTTCTTAGCTCACCAGGACCACGTGCCTAAATTAATATTCACCCACTCTCTCTTACACACACACACACACACACACACTCTCTCACACATATTCAATGTCTCTTTACAAACATTTTCCCCGAGTCCTTGCCATCTACACTCACACGTTTATTTCTCCAAACACAACCAATACACTCACGTAAACAAACTTATTCACACAGACACGAACACACATTCTGTTGCCCACTGTTTCTAGATTGGCACACAAGTACAAGGGGAAAAGGAAATTTCCCCCTCAAACACTAATGCAAAATTTCTGTATGACTCTCGCTCCTCTGCACCACGGACATTTTCGGTGAGAAACACCCGTGTGTACCCCTTCTTCCCTTCTTACGACCATGGATTTCTAGCGCGGCCATTATTTAGCGCGCTTAGAAACTCTGCGGCGGAAATGGCCGCTCCTGAATATATATATGTGTGTATAGAAACTTGGAATTTGTGTATTGGTTTTGTATATATACGATATATATATATATATATATGTATATATAGATTTCCAGCAGAATTGTGTGTAAATTTCGAGTCGGTTTTTAGGGCTCAATGGCTGGGTTAACCTTTTCGCTTGAAATAACGCAAAACCTGATGCGAGTTACGCAGTATACTGTAGATTGACACTGCCGGAAGCCAGCCGGAAACTCGACGGCATGTTTCATGCTGACTGCGTGTAATGCCACCATGATATCAACACTTTTCATGTGTGTTTCATATATGCACGAGAGAGGAACATTATTCTTGTTTTTCATTTTTCATATCAAGTTTCATGGGATTTTTCTGTTTTTTTTTCTGTTTTTTTTTTTTTTTTTGGTTCTTAAATACCGTCGATGACATAGTTTTAATGTGTGGGGAAAAAATAAGTTTTCTATTTCTGTGGGTGGAGTGGCAGAAATAATTTATTTGACTCAAAATACTGATTAGTTGGCTACTATTAAGTAAACGTTTACTTGAATCAAATAATTTTTACTCGAATCATATAATTTTTACTTTAATTAAAGAAAACAATATTTTGAACCAAATAAAATTCGATTAAAGTACACAAAAAAATATTTTACCTGAAGCAAGGACAATTTTCTCTGGAACAGCAAAAGTCTTAACTAAATAAACTAAAAATTTTGCTAATTTAATAAAATTTGTAGTTGCTTCGAATAAAATATTTTTTGCTTGTAAATAAAATTAATTTAAATAAAAATAAATAACGATACGAACCTAATAAAGCTTTGTATGAACCAAAAAAAAAAAACTGACTTGAACCAAGCGAAACTTTGATTGAACCAAAGAAAAATTCTAGTACAGAAAATAAAATTAATTTGAACCGAAAAAATTCGATTTGAACCAAATAAAGGTAACTTTGAACCAAATGAAAAAATGTACCAAAGAAAATTTTATTACAGAAAATAAAATTAATTTGAATCAAATAAAGCCTTGTTTCAACCAAAAAATTACCGATTGGAACCAAATGAAACTTTGATTGAGCCAAAGAAAATTCTATTGCAAAAAATAAAATTAATTTAAAACAAAAAAATTCGATTTTAACCAAAAAAATACCGATTGGAACCAAATGAAACATTTAAATGAACCTAAGAAAATTCTATTGCAAAAAAACTAAATTAATTTGAACCAAAAAAATACCGTTTTCAACCAAATGAAACTTTTATTTATCCAAAGACAATTTAATTACAAAAAATAAAATTAATTTGAACCAAAAAAATTAGTTTTGAACAAAGTAATGCTTTGTTTGAACCAAAAAAAGACCGTTTCGAACCAAATGAAACTTTGATTGACGCAAAGAAAATTCAATTATACAAAATAAAATTAATTTAAAACAAAAAATTAGATTTGAACCAAATAAAGGTATGTTTGAACCAAAAAAATTCGATTTTAATCAAAATAATGCTTTGTTTGAACAAAAAAAATACTGATTCGAACCAAATGAATTTTTAATTGAAGCAAAGAAAATTCAAGTACAGAAAATAAAATTAATTTGAACCAAATATAATCAAATGAAAGGTCAATAAAAATTGTCCGAAAGAAAATTTAATTACAGAAAATAAAATTAATTTGAACCAAAAAAAATCGATTTGAACCAAATAAAGCTATATTTAAACCAAAAAATACCGATTTAAACTAAATGAAACCAAATGAAAGGTCAATAAAAATTGGCACAAAGAAAGTTCAAATTCAGAAAATAAAATTAATTTTAACCAAAAATATTCGATTTGAACCAAATAAATCTATCTTTAAACCAAAAAAATACCGATTTGAACCAAATGAAACTTTAATTGACATAAAAAAATGTAATTACATTAAACAAAATAAATTTGAACCCATTAAAATTCGATTGCAGCAAAGAAAATATATTTAAACCAAAAAAATACTTATTTGAACAAAAAAAAAAAGACTTTTTTCTAACCAAAAAGTAATTTGATCGCAGAAGAAAAAGTATTCGTACTAAATAAATTTCGTTTACCAGCAAACAAAAATTTAGTTTACATTTACCCAAAACGAAAATTTAATTTTTGTATCAAATAATTAAAAAAAACGTTTGCACCAAAACAAAAGAACCTTGGAAATTTTCACCTACTACATCTTTGTTGCTTAGAGAAATTCATTATTGTTAAATCAATAATAGAAATTATATTGAAATTTATCATCATGAATATAATTTCTCATTTGTAAATTTAATTATAAAATTCCAATTTTATGGAAATTTTGCAGCTTAATCCTGAAATTACTGTTTGCACTGTACTTATAAGGCATGAACGATGGATGCAATTAAAGTATCTCTAATTAACACGAACTATGAATAGGTAACCATTCATTTTTCATAAAGGGTTTTTTTTTGTTTCGCCGGTATTTGATCAACTTCCTTTCTTTTTTTTTTTAATCAAATGTCGAATGTTTCTCGTTTCTCCATGTTCTTTTTTTCTACAAAAAAATATTTCTCTACATACAAACTAGTTGTCCCTCTCAGAATAAAAAAAAAAAAACAAAAAACTGACTTTCTCCTGTTTTCCCAAATTTTTCGTATTATTATTATTTATTATTATTCTTCATTTTCTCTGTTTTTCGAATTATCTTTTCCTCATTTTTTTCAATTTTCCTCAAAATTAATATTTACTAATATTTCTATATATTAATATTTGTATTTTATATTTTAATTTATTAAAATTTGTTTTTAGTTTTTACTAATATTTCGATTTCTTAATATTCTTAATATTAGATGGCAAGGGGACTAATATTGCCAACTATTAAATTTAATTCGACAGATAGTAATAATAATAAGAAAAATAATAATTATATTCCAAATAGTAGTTAATTAAATTTACTTACAATAATTGATTTTTCACCCGTTTACCTGTAAATAAATAAAAGTTAATTATTATTATTATTTTGTTGTAATTCATTATTTTAATTACTTACTACCCCCTTGATATAAATATTTGATTTTTTAATAACTTGGGGTAGTTTTTCTAAAATGTATTTTTTAATTTTTTATTTTGGAAAATATTTTTTCAAATAATGGTGAATTTCTAAAAAAACTTTTTTCTAATGAAGGTGATATTCTAATTTCGTTTTTTTAATAAAGAAAATTTTCAAATTTTTTTTCTAGCAATATTCAATTTTTTTTAATGACGATCAATAGGTACATGATTAGAAAATAAAATTTATGAAAATTTTGTAATTCTTTAAAAAAAATGCTTGAGATTTCGTTAAAAAACTGTAAAGAAATATTATTATTTCTTTTTTTCAAAGAATAGTAGAATTTTGTTGATTAATTGTAATAAGAAATAAGAATTTTATAAAATTTCTCTTCTTTTTAAAAAATAAAGTCATAATTTAGTGAACAAAATTGTGATTGAGAAGCAGAAAATGTGTAAAATAGTTTCTATTTTCTAATTTTAATTTTTTAACCAGTTTTCTAATTTTTATCAAAATTATCGAATTTCACATTATTCAGGAAAATAAATATTAGAAATCATAACTTTTTTAGAAAAACTTTTTTTAGAAATCAAAACTTGTTGGAAAAGCTTTTTTTAGAAAACAGATTTCATTAGAAATTTATTCACTTTTTTAAATAAAATTAGCAATTTTAAAAATAATAGAACGTAAAAAATTTTAATATAATTTTTTTTCAAAAAAATAAATTATGAATTGGAATATAGTTTTAATATTATTATATAACTGTTTAATAATCATATATTTTGATACAGGGAATTCAGGGAAAAGTCAGGGATTTTTATTAAAAGTACTGAAAAAAATTAAATTTTTAGAATTCATAAGAAAATTCTGAAATTCGTGAATAAATGTAACAAAACAGTTTTTTTTTTTTGAGTAAAATTTTTTCCTTTATTTTCTAAAAATTCAAAAATTTTCAATTTCATTTTCAATTATAATTTGTAAATAGAATTTATAAAAAAAAAAATTTCCTTTCTTTTTGAAAAACTTTTGAATTTTATTAATACAATATTGAGAAAAATATATGTAATGATTTTTCTTTCAAAATAAAAGAATGAGTTTTGTGAACAATATTATTATTGAGAAAAAAAAATTATGCATAAAATTAATATTTATTACATTACATATTTCTTAATAATAATTTTTTTTAACAATTTTCTATTTTTTATAAATAAAAAGGAGAAAAATTTGCATAATTTAGAATAATCAGTCAAGCGAAATTCGTTATAGAAAAAAAACAAAATAGGTATATTATTTATAATTTTTTTTTAAATTTTCTACTAAATATTATTTTATTATAAATCGTATATTTTCCATTTGTCAAACAATATTTTTTAACCTTGACAGGGCCGTGGTGGCAACTATAGTGTCCACTATTTATTTTAACGAATCTTTTTATTGAATTTACTTATTTAATTTTATTTAATAAAAAAAATTACTATTTGTGCAAATTTACCAGCCCTCTAAAAGGTTAAAGAAAACAAAACAAAAGCATAAGAAACTAACTTCAAAACGGCTATCAGAATAAATGAAAGAATACGAAGATTAATATAAGTAATTTTTTTTGGAAAAAGTAACCACCTACCACTATTTTAATTCATATTCTTAAAAATCTTCCTATATATATAATTTTTATCTTATGAAATAATGAATTTATTTCGCAAAAAAATGGCTTTCGTGAAGCTACTTCTTAGAATTTATATATTCAACTTGCATGCATTAATAATAATAGGCGAATAATGGTGAACTATAAGCTTCTAACGGGAATAATTTTCTAAGCTGAATGTACCGGTTCGTTGGACTTAGATTTAGGGGCTGCTAGTTTCATGGCAGTTCACGGGAGAAGGAGGAGGGAGGGGTGGGGGGTTGGTCGAGGGGCAGAGTTCAAGGGGGAGGGTGAGATGAAAGTCGTTGCTCCAGGTTTTGGTATGAAGTATATAGTACGAGAGAAAGGGATAAATGGTGTGGGGTTGGTCCACATTTACATAGCGGACCCCTGACGTGGACTAGATGACTAGGAGTTTGGGGGATAGATGGTGGCAATTCTGGCAACATGGCCGCGACCAAATCTCTCTCTCTCACTCTCTCATTCTCTCTCTTACTCTTTCTCTCTCTATTGCTCTTTTTCTCTCTCTCTCTCTCTCTCTCACTCTCATTTACTCTTTCTCTCTCACTCTCTCCTTACTCTTCCTCTCTCACTCTTCTTTACTCTTTCTCTCTTCCTTTCTCTTTCTCTCTCTCTCTTTCTCTCTATATCGCTCTATCTCTCTTTCTCTCTCACTCTATCTTACTGTTTCTCTTTTTCTCTCTCTCTCGCCTCTCTTGCTCTCTAATTTTCTCTCTCGCTCACTTTCGCGATGGAAATACGAAGGGTGGTCAAAGGGGAGTGAAAAGGCGACGGGGGGTTGAAAGAGAGAGAGAGAGAGAGAGAGAGAAAGGGTGGGTGGGTGCTTTTCGTATGAGTTTCCTATGTTTCCTCATCTCACACTCTCTGTGGACCTCTCCATCGCACTCCCTCCTAAAAACATCCCAATGATCCTCCCACACCCTTCATTTCTATCTCATCCTTTCTCGGTTACTACCTCGAATCCTCCCGTCTCAATTCTCTTCCTCTCTCTCCTTCTCTCTATTTTCCTCTTTCATCCGAACGCCTTTCTCTTTTGCTTAGACGTATGTAGATTTCTCCCGAGCTGGATTTTCTGTTATTGGATTATTAAGGACCGCTATTGGATTAAATGCGATTTCAGTGTGTGACTCATTTCAAACTACGCTGCGGTCTTCTATTCTGATTGGTCGCGACATCAAAGTTCCGGCGCATTTATGTACGAAAAGTCATTCTCAGTTTTGGCTATTTTCTCCCTATAAAGCATATATCTGCATTTAGAAAATGAAGGAAAATTGGAAACCATAGTGGAAATAAAGTTCCACTATTTATAGCGTTGATAGTTAGAAAGAATCGAAAATTTTCTACTTTATTAAGAAAATTCATTATTTAAATTGTTTTTTTTATTTAATATTAATTTGTTATTGACGGAAGGAAAATTAAACCCCAAACATGAAAATTTAGCTACATTGGCGAAATTTTCAAATAATTCAGTCGAGACGCTGTCCGCTTTCGCAATTCCAGAGAAAATCGCTGTTTGAAACTTTCTTTCCAGGTACATTTTTTTTCTCCCTTTTCTTCCTTTTCTCCCTTTTCAGTTTGTGCAAAACGAAAAAAATTTAGTTTTAAAAATAAAGAAAAATAATTATGGCATTAATTAAATAAAAAATAAATATAAAAATGAATTTAATTAATAAAATGAAAGTATTAATTAGATAAAAAAAAAAAAATTTTAATAATTTGAAATAATTATAAAATACACAGTTTTTCTATAAAGATATCAATAAATTGAGACAAAAAACGAATCAAAAGTGTTGTGTCGCAACACTTTTGATTCTTTTTTTAAAAATTAAATAACTGAATTCCAAAGAAATTTTTATTATTCATAAAAATAATTAAATTCTTACTAAGATTTTTCAAAAAACTTTTTTTAAATAATTGCTGTGTGCTATTTTATTAAATTCTTTTGAAAAAAATTGAATTCCTAAAAATCATTTTATTATTAATAAAAAAATTGAATTTCTTGTTATTTATGTAAATAATTGAATTTCTGGGAATTTTTAAGAATAATAACATTTCTTGATCAATTTCTGTAAAATTTTACAGAAAAAAAATGAAAAATATTAAATATTAAATATTAAATATTAAAAATAATTGAAATCCTGCAATTAATTTTATTATTTATGAAAATAATTGAATAGTTGCAAAGATTTTATTAAAATTTTCAAAAATAATTGAATTCCTGAGAAGAATTTTAATATCTATGAAAATAATTGAATTATTGCGAAAAATTTTATTTAAATTTTTAAAAAATAATTGAATTATTGCGAAAAATTTTATTTAAATTTTTAAAAAGTAATTGAATTTCTGTAAAAAATGTTGTTATTATTGAAAATAATTGAATTCTGCATAAGAAATATTGTAAAATTTTTTTTTAAATATAATTGAATATTTGTGGAAAATTTTAATTGTGAAAATAATTAAATTCTTTTGACAAATTTGATTAAAATAGTATTAAAAATAATTGAAATTCGTCGACGAGTTTTATTATTTATGAAAATAATTGAATTTTGCAAAGAATTTTATTAAAATTCCTCAAAATAATTGAATTTTCGGGAATAATTTTGTTATTTATCAAAATAAATTAATTTTCTTGAAGAATTATTTACGCAAATAAAATAATTGCTGGGAACAATTTTATTATAATCTAAAAGAATAATTGAATTATTTCAAAAAAAAAAAAATTAATTAAAATTTTATTTAAAATAATTGACTTCTTTCGACCAATTTTATTAAAATATTTGTAAAAAATTGAATTCCAGTGAAAAATTCTAATATTCTTACAAAGAATTTAATAAAAACAATTTTTTAAATAATTGATTTTATCGAGGAATCGAAAATAAATTTTTAAGAATAATTGCATTTTTAAATCAATTCCTGTAAAATTGTATTTAAAATAATTGAAATCCTGCGATGAATTTTATTATTTATGAAAGTAATTGGATAATTGCAAAGAATTTTATTGAAATTTTTAAAAATAATTGAACTCCTGAGAAGAATTTTATT
The DNA here is from genome assembly GCF_015476425.1 of Leptopilina heterotoma. Lineage (NCBI taxonomy): Eukaryota > Metazoa > Arthropoda > Insecta > Hymenoptera > Figitidae > Leptopilina > Leptopilina heterotoma. The sequence goes on along the minus strand of NW_025111191.1, from coordinate 1,072,667 downwards.
ATTTATGGAAATAATTGAATTATTGCGAAAATTTTTTTAAAAATAATTGAATTTCTGCGAAAAATTTGGTTATTTTTGAAAATAATTGAATTCTTCATACGAATTTTATAAACAATGTTTTAAATAATTAATTTTTTCGAAATAAGATAAATATTGTAAAAATTGTATTTTAAATATAATTGAATTCTTGTGGAAAATTATATTTGTGAAAATAATTGGATTTTTCGATAAATTAAATTAAAATAGTATTAAAAATAATTGAAATTCTTCGATGAGTTTTATTATTTATGAAAATAGTTGAATTTTTGCTTGGAATTTTATCAACAAATTTTGTAAAAAATTGAATTTCCAAGAAAAATTTTATTATTAGTAAAAGTAATTGAATTATTGTGAAAAATTGTATGAAAATTTTGTTAAATAATTGATTTTTTTGAAATTTTTTTTAAAATGCTTTTCTAAATTAATTCCATTCCTGTGTGAATTTTATTATTTATGAAAATAAGTGAATTTTAAATGGATTTTGTTAATTTTGTTTTTAATTGAATTCTTTTACGAAATTTTATGAAATTATTAGATATTGAAAGTAATGGAATTTCGAATCTTTTTTGAAAATAATTGAATCGTTTTAAAGAATTTGATTATAATTTTTGAGAATAGTTTTTTGTTTTTAGTTTTAACAAATTTAAAGTAGTGGAAATTTAAAAAAAAACTAAAATAGTAACTTTTAGTGTCTGAAATATAAAAAAGTACCCAAATAGTATAACGTAAAAAAAGTAGTAAATAGTAGGTTTTAGTAGAGGAATTCAAAGCCCGAAATTCCAAACCTGAATTTTTTGAAAAATTTGCTAAATTAGCAATATTTTTGTGTTTGTTTACTACTCTTGGAATCAATTTTTTTGTTTTTGAAATTCTATACAGAGGCAAAAGGGAATTTTAGTGTTCCTTTTTTCACTACGTATGTATATGTTTTTTTTTTTTTTTTTTTTTTGTAACGGAGCGACATTGATGAAAGCAATTTTTATTCTGGGAGAAAAAACTCCGAGGCGCAACAAGTAATTCATAAAAGCTCTCGGGGAAAGTCGCGTAGCGAATAAAAGTCAACTTGAGAAATGGGGTGAAGATAAAAGGGACACGCTAATAAAAACTCTGACCTTAGTATCCTTTTTTTTAACCGTCTTTTTTTTTAATTTATCAAAAAATAATCAAACTTGATAAAATATATAGTTTTTCCTCTCACCAAATATTCTTTCTTTCGGAAAAAATATTTTTCTACCCTCGAAATATTTCTTTCGCAAAAATTCATTTCTTTTCTCCAAAATGTTTCTTTCGAAAAAATAATTTCTTTTCTCGTAGTATTTCTCTTTTGAAAAAATATTTTCTCTTGAAATATTTCTTTTGGAAAGAATATTTTCTCTCGAAATATTTCATTCAGAAAAAAATTTTCTTCTGAAGAATATTTTTTTCTATAGAGAAAAAGGACAAAACATACAAAAAAGTACAAAAAATAGGAAAAAATACAGAAAAGTAGAAAAAAATTAGGAAAAGAAATATACAAAAATATTTTTTTAAAAATACTAAAAAAATAAATAAAATAATAAAAAAAAGAATAAAATGCAAATACTGAAAAAAGTAAGAAAATAAAATTAAATAAAAATATGTTTGTAAATATAATGAAAAAAGCAATAAAATCTAAATGTGAAAATAATTAATGTAATTTCCTTCTTCTTCTTCTTCTTCTAATGTAAACTAAAATTGTTCGGAATAAACTGGTCGAAAATTAGTAAAAGTCAAGTAAACCACGAAGGGAAAAAGGCGTTTGCGGGGGGAGGGGAGGAAGAGAGAGGGAGGGGTTGCGCCGCACCCACGGAAAAGCGGTTAAAACAAATGAGCGGCCAGTGCTAGTCTTAAATTAGCGTCAGCCAAGGGGTGGTTTTCATTTCCACCCTTAAATTAGGACTAAGCCTCGTGTGCCTCCCAAGTTTCACTGGTTTGATCGGATGAGTTACTGGCCGTTAAAAGTTACGCCAACACGGATTAATGTCCGTTCCTTGTTTCCGCCAAGAGTTATATATGTTTCCTTTGAGAAAAACAGAAAAAAAAGACGAAAAAAGAAAATACAAACAGAAAATAAAATAAGTAGCGCAATTTTAGAAGGAAATTCTTTAAGGGAAAAAAATGGAAATTTTTCTAAAATCTAAATTAATTTCAGAGAGATTTTTTTTTCCCAACTGAAATTAATTCTTTTCGATTTATAATAAAGTTTAACTCAAATTTTTTTTTTCTAACATTTTTGCAAAGTTTTAATTTATTTTTGCAATACTTTTTTTAAATTGAGAAATTTATTAGAAAGTTTTTACTAATTTTTAAAGTATACAATTATTTTGTTACTTAAAAAATAAAAGTAATTCAAAGAAGAAGAAAATGATTTGTTTTTATTTATTAATTATATATTAGTAATATTAATTAATAATGTTTTTTTTATTTATTTAATTACTAACTTTACCAATAATAATTTTTAGTCTATTTTATTTTTTAACATTTGTTAATAATGTTTAATTTATTAATTTAATTACTGAATGTACCAATAATAATTTTTAGTCTATTTTATTTTTTAACATTAATTAATAATGTTAAATTTATTAATTTAATTACTGAATTTACCAATAATAATTTTTAGTCTATTTTATTTTTTAACATTTGTTAATAATGATGATTAAACATTAGTTAATAATGCTAATAATTTAAATACCAAATTTTCCAATAATAATGTTTAGTCCATTAATTTCCTACTAATATTAATTAATAATTCAACTATACTGTACTTTGAAGAAAATAAAAAATTTTGATTCGGAATTAAAAAAAGTTCATGGTTTGAAAGTGGTTTTTGAGGTTTATCGAATTCTTTGGAATTATTTTCCTCCCCACCCCCTCACCAACTTTTTTCTCTCTTTTTTTCTTCTATCTTTTCCTTTAGATTCGATATATTGGAACTTGTTCTCGATAATCGTTTTAAAGCTCTTGCCGTATATTACGCGCACCCTCGTTTTCAAGCTTGTCGTTCATGTCATTTTTAATGGCTCACTTTTTTCCTTTCACTCAACCACCTTCGCAAACCTTCCCCTCTCCTTTCTCCTCTCTATCTCACTTTTTCTCTCTTATTATCCAGGATCATCCAAGGATAATGGAATTAATTTACAATTTACCAATTTATTTCTGTATAAAGCTTACATCACTGTCTGCGGCAGTTTACGACATTTTCATTATATCAGACAATGTAAACAAGTAACCTAATTTTTACCCTCGTGAATATTGTTATAATAATTTATTTATTTTTTTTTTATACAATTTTTCAATTTTTAATTACTCTTTTAGTTTTTTTTCAATTTTTGTTGTTTTCTCTATTATTATTTTATTATTTTTTGTTTTTTGTAGTTTTTCAGTTTTCTTTCGTTATTATTATTTATTTAATTATTTATTCCATTTACTATATTTATTATAAAATATTTTTTTTAATTGTTATTTTTTAATTGTCTATTAATTTTTTTAAATATTTCTTTTTCAATTATAATTAATTTTTTCTAACTACTAAATATTACACTTTGCCGATTTATTTATTGAATTAACTATAAATAAACTTGTATAAACATTTATAATAAACTTGTATAAAAATTTTCCTATTTTATATTTTACAACTAAATTTGTAAAATCAAAAAAAATATATATATATATATATATATATATATATAAAATTACGAAAGTTGTATAAAATTTTCCTATTTTATATTTTAAAATCAAATTTAAAAAACTCCAAAACAAAGAAAAACAGAAAAATCCGAAACTTGTATAAAATACCCACTATTTTTTATTTTACAAACAAATTTGTAAAATCCAAGAAAAAAAATTCCGAAAGTTGAATAAAATTTTTCTATTTTATAATTTACAATATTAAACTCATAAAATCCAAAAAAAAAAATAAAAGAAAACTCATATTGACAATACTTAACAAAAAAAAATTGACAAATATTTCATGGACACAAAAGTATCCATGAAATATTTTCCAATTTTTTACCTTTCTCTTTTTTTTTAAGATCTGACAGTACCTTTTTTGGTGGGGGGGGGCAGAGAGGTGAGGGGAGTTAATTATGCACATAAAGTAATCATGCATTTTGATAAAGCATGGAGAATGCTTCACTAATCATACGTGATGCATTATAATGATTACATATTTATGAAAGCTACGCCCTCGGGTTACTACATTATTGATCAAAATAATAAAACAATGCACTACTTGTGTCTACACGTCTCACTCATTAATAAAGAAACCCCCTCCCCCTTCTCCCCACCCAGAAACTAATTAATTAATTTTCGAAAATTTTCCCTCCTTTTTTTTCTTATATAATTCGAAAAAAAAAATTTATTTTATTTATTATCAGCAAATTATTACAATTATAATTGGAAACTATATTGAAAAAATTTTGTTTTCATTTTTTTGAAAGTATTGGACTTTTTTAAAAATATTTTCTTTCATTTTCAAAACCAAATCAAAACTAGAAAAAAATAATTTTTTAAATACGATGTAAACTCATAATAATAATAATAATTATAATTAATCATTTTTATTTTTATTATTATTATTATTATTATTATTATTATTATTATTATTATTATTATTATTATTATTATTTATTAATATTATTTATGTTATTATCATTATTATTGATTATTGTTTGATTATTGTATGATTATTGTTATTTTTGTTCTTATTTTTATTATTGATTATTGTTTGATTATTGTATGATTATTGCTATTTTTGTTCTTATTATTTTTATTATTATTATTATTTTTATAATTATTTTTATTATGATTATTATTTCACATTAAAAAAAAAATTCCTTTCACTTTCTTTAGAACCTCAATATCAACTTACAACATAATCATCTTTTGAAATTCACTCACTTCACAGAACATTTTTATTTTCAATTTTTTTGGAGAAATAATAATTCTTCTTCTTTTATTTTATTTATTTTTCATTTATTTATTTTTCTTTTAGAGAAAAGAGTATTCACGTCTCGCGTTTAGATCGCCATGAGCACAACTGACAGAAACGAAAAATAGATCTAAATATCAAAAGGAGATTTTGAGATGAAATGAAAACCTGAATAGCGACTACTGGGGGTCCAGAATTGTCCAGGTGGGGTCTGCACCGGTTAGTTAATATAAAACTGGACCACGATGATGATATACAGAGAGAAAGAAGATAAAAAGAAAAAAAAAACTTTCAAAACTGTTAGTTTCGAAGGGGATAAGGGAGATATTTAAATCTAGCGAGATGCAGCATCCCCCTTGGGGTGGACCTCCTGCGAAACAAGAAGAAACTGGTTTTTCTGGAAGATCTTCCTAACGCTCTTTTTCATCATTGTCCAACCGGATTCCGGTTAAATGCGCATTTATTTTTTTTTTTTTTTTGTTTCTGAAACGAATCTTTTTCTAGGGGGGATAATTGTTGATATTTTTTAAAAATTTTTAATATAGAAAAAAGTGAATTAATAAATAATAATAATACGTCCTGCAATTTTTCATTGTTTTGATTTTTCAATTCTTGTGAATTAATAACTTTTGATAAAATTTTTAGATAAATTTTATTTGGTTCATACAATTTTTTTTGGTTCAAACAAGTATTTTTGGTTCAAATAATTTTTATTTGGTTCAAACAACTTTTTTTTTGTTGAAACAAGTATTTTTGGTTCAAATAAATTTTCCTTGGTTCAAACAAATATTATTGGTTCAAATAATTTTTTTTTTGTTTAAACAACTTCTTTTGATTCAAATAACTTTTATTTGGTTCAAACATTTTTTTTTTGACAATTAATTTTTCTTTGGTTCAAAAAAATATTTTTGGTTCAAATAATTTTTATTCGGTTAAAACAACTATTTTTGGTTCCAACAACTTTTTATGATTCAAATAAACTTTCATTTGATTCAAACAATTTTTATTGGTTCAAATAATTTTTATTTGGTTCAAACAACTATTTTTGACTTCCTGAAAAGAATTTTATTATCTATGAAAATAATTGAATCCCTGTAATAAATTTTATTATTTAAGAAAATAATTGAATTTTGCCTAGAATTTTATTAAAATTTTTGAAAATAATTAAGTTTCGCAGAAGAATTTCATTATTTTTAAAGATAATTGAAATTTTTCTACGAGAATTCAATTACTTAAATACAAAAATAAATAATTCCTTGAATAATTTAATGTTTCTAAAAATTGAATTCTCATAAAGAATTTTATTATAAAACTTTCAATTTTTTCTATTAGAAATTAATGATTGCAATAATTCAATTATTTTTAAAAGTAATAAAATTCTTATTAAAAATATTTTATTATTTATGAAAATAATTGAATCATTGCAAAAAATTTGTCAATAATTGAATTTTTAACAAAAATTCTTCTTTAAATCAATTATTTTTAAATAATTTAGTTAGTTAAAAGTATGAAACTTCTGAGTTTCAAAGATTTTAATTTGAAATCTTTTCGAAATTCAATTATTTCTAAAAAATTCATATGCTTTTAATATTCAATTATTATCAAAATTTTTAATAAATATTCGTTTTTAAATCAATTTTTATTAGACAATTCTACGAGAATTCAATTCCTATAAAGAATTTTATTAACAAAATTTGAAATAATTGAATTCTTTCGACGAATTTTAATAAAAAATTTTTAAGTTAATTACAGTTGTCGAGGAATTAGATTTAAATTGTCTTGAAAATAATTGAAATTCTGCGATGAGTTTTATTTACTTATGAAAATAATTAAATGTTTGCGTAGAATATAAGAAAAAAAATTTTTTTTAATAATTAAATTCTTTTGAAAAATTTTATTAAAATAGTACATTTTGAAAACCGAGGACAATTTTTGAAAATAATTGAAATTTTGTCAAGAATTTTACTAAAATTTTTTTTAATAATTTTTTTTTTTCAATTTTTGAACATAATTGAATTTTGAGAAGAATTTTATTACTTTTGAAAATAATTGAATTTTTGAGAAGAATTTTATTACTTTTAAAAACAATTGAATTATTGCAATCATTAATTTCTAATAGAAAAAATTGAAAGTTTTATAATAAAATTCGTGATAATTTCACAGTTTATTAAACAAACGCAAAAAATACACGAAAATTTATAATTTTCTTAGGAATTCAAAACATTTAATTTTTTCCAGTACTTTTAATGAAAATCCCTGACTTTTTCTTGATTTTATTGACTAATTGTATTTTCCCTAACTTTTTCCTGAATTCCCTGACCTGTGGCAACCCTGAATAAAAGAAACATTTCCAATGCAAAAATTTTTCCTCAAATCGAAAATATCACAATAAAATTAAAAAGAAACAAAACTAAAAAATTCTTCTTCTAAAATAATAAATGAAAATAAAAAAAATAAAAATTACCAACAAAATGTCAGATATATTGAGTTGTAAATGAAACCAAGTCGTTGAGTCGACTTTGATGGCAAATATATATATATACAAAAACATACACATGTACAAAAAACATTCGGTTGAGAAACGATGCAATTTGAAATCGTTCCTGAGACTTGAAATGTATATGCATAAAAGCAAGTAACGCCTAGAATAGTTTTTGGTCTATTATCTGCACACAAATATATATATGTATTGTATATATATATATAGAGTAGCGAAAATAGTAAAAGCAAAACGATCGTTGCAGAAAAGCAACAATGTTATTGGCGGATAGACGAAGCAACCTTGCCGCAAATGGTTAATAAAGCTTCGAAGAGAGCGAGGATCGGCCATAAGACACACATGGGGGGTGGTTAAGGTTGGCGTTAATGATGCCCGCATGCCGGTCCGTTCTCCCGTGAGGCAACGCTTGGAAAAAGAGGTGGGAGGGGGGGAGAGAAGGGTGGAAAATAAATGGTGGCTTCCCCCATCGTCGAAACCCATTCCATTGGTCTCGTTTTCCACCCTCAACCATTCCTCCCTTTCATGTACATGTACGCACCCCTTTTTTGCAAAGTTCCTTCCCACACTAATATATATATATACATATACGGCAAGAGGGGCACGAGAGGGGGTTTTTTAAGACTTATTTTCCCCCTTCAACTATTTTCTATTAATTAAACTCAAATCTTTCTTTTTTCTTTGAAAAAATTTTTAATTCTTTTTTTTTTTCTTTAAAAATTTAAAAATTAAAAAAAAATTAATTAATTAATTAATTAATTAATTAATTAATTTAAAAATTTAAAATTTTTAAAATTTAAAATTCTTTTTCTTTCATAAGAAAAAATTTTTTTTCACAAAATTCTTAAATCTTACGAATGAATTTTGTATTTTTTTTCGGAAAATTTCCAGTATTTTAGAATTTTTCCCAAATAGCTTGCTTGCTATAAATATTATTTTACGATAGGGAAACATAGTCAGGGTTGGACCACCTTTTGAATTTTGTTAATAACTTTTTTTAGTAAACGAATTTAGAGAATTGAGTTAGAAGAGGTTTGAGACGCCCTCGCATAGGTGGCGCTAGTGTTTCTTATTTTAAAAATTCCAGGGGTCCAACCTTGACTATGTTCAATTTTTTTTAATTTTCTTCTTTACTACTTTGTAGTTGTTAATATTTAGAAGTAATTTTTATTTCACATACTACTTTTAATGTCTTTTAATGAACAAAAATTTTTTAATTAAATTAACATTTATTTTATTCAAAACTACTAAGAATTTTCTAATTCTTTGTATAGTTTTGAATAAAATAAATGTTAATTTAAAGTTATATTTAAAAGTTGATATTTATGTTAATATTTGAATAAAATAAAAAAAAAAACTCTAGTTCGAAATAATTAGCAATTGTATCTCGAAAGAAATTATTTTTTTGACGTTCTTGACAACAATGTAATAAATTTTATTTTTTATCGTCACGAAAATATTTTTTAAATAATTAAACAACATTTTTAATCTGTTAAATTACATTAAATTAAATTTAAATTACATTTTAAAATTTTAAAGACGAAAATCAAATACTATTCCGAAGATTTAAAAGCTAAAATTAGTCTAAAAATTAATACTTTCAAAATGTTCAACTTATTAAAATTTTGATAAACGATTTTCAAAATAATTCACGTAAATTTAAAATTATTATTACTATTATTATTATTATTTATTTATTTTAATTATTATATTAATTATTAACTATTAATTATAATTATACACGTAAATTCAATTTATCGAAACTTAAAAATCTCCAAATTTCCCTCCAAATTTATTCAAATTTTTCTAATCGATTTTCGAAATAATCCATGTAAATTTAAAATTATTATTATTTATTATATTAATTATTAACTAATTTTGATTATAAATTATACACGCAAATTCAATTCATCGAAACTTAAAATTCTACAAATTTCGCTTCAACTAATGATTAATGAATACAAATGTGAAATTATCTAAATTTTGAACTATTTAGGCATAAATTATTTGATAATAAATTTCATCTAAAACTTAATGAACCTAAAGGACGAATAATTTGATTTTGAATTATTCAATTTGTAATTATTTGGAAAAAAACCAATATTGAATAATTTAGTGTCCTGAACAAAAAATAGGTTATGGTTTTTTTTACTCAAAATTCTAAAGCTTTATAATAAAAAAAAGTTTTTATCAATTTTTAGTAGCATTTCGTATTTGTATAAAAATTTCGAAAAATTTCTTCCAAAAAATTATACTTTAAAACTTTGATTTAATTTATGACAATTATTTTTACTTTAAAGCAATAATTAATTAATAAATTAACTATAATAATCTTCGAAATTACATTATTTCATTCATTCTGTCTGTCCACGCTTTGAAGTTAGTTTTTGTGTATGCTTTTGTTTTTTTTTCTTTAAAAAATATTGTTTGACAAATTATTATTTTCATAATTTCAATTCAATTATTATTTTTTAGAATTTAAAATTATTTTTTATGAAAATAATTGAATTCCTTAATTAGAATAGTAGATATTGAAAATCACTGAATTGTGGACAGTTTTTGTAAATAATTGAAATTTTGACAAGAATTTTATTAAATTTTTTTTTAAATAATTAAATTTCGAAGAAGAATTTTATTATTAATTAATATTTTTAAAGATAATTGAAATTTTTCTACGAGTATTCAATTACTTAAATACAAAAGTAAATAATTTGTTGAATAATTAAATGTTTCCAACAATTGAATTCCCATAAAGAATTTTATCAACAAATTTTTAAATAAGTGAGTTTTTTGACGAATTTTAATAAAATTTTCAAGAATTATTACGCATTTTTCGAGGTATTCAATTACAATTGTATCAAAAATAATTGAAAATCTACGATGAATTTTATAATTCCTGAAAATAATTGAATCTCTGTAAAAAATGAATTATTTATGAAAATAATTTGAATTATTGCGAAGAAAATTATAAAGAATTTGTAAATAGTTGAATTCCTGTGAAATTTTTATTATTTATGAAAATAATTTAATGTTTGCTTGGAATTTTATAAACATTTTTTTTTATATAATTAAATTCTTTTGACAAATTTTTTTAAAATAATAGATATAGAAAATAATTGAATTGAGGAAAATTATTAAAAATAATTCAAATTTTGCCAAGAATTTTATTAAAATTATTTAAAATAAATAAATTTCGAAGAAGAATTTTGTTATTTATAAAGATAATTGGGATTTTGACGAAAATTTTTTTTATGTTTCTAAACATAATTGAATTTTATGAGAAGGAATTTATTACTTTTGAAAATAATTGAATTTCTGGAATTATTTCTAATTTCTCCAAAATTGAATTCTTTTTAGTGCTTTCAACAAAAAATCGAATTAAAAAATTTTAAATTCCATTATTTTTAAAATTACTAAATTTTTTTTTTTAAAGTAAGTAAGAAATTTTTAATAGTTGCTAGTAATAAATTTTTCGACTAACTCTCTAAATCTGAATTAATTAAATTAACTATTTATTAATAAAAAAAATGCTGTCAATTTTTAAATATTTCCATTATTCCTTCGCACGGAATTTTTACAAAATATATTTTAGATTTTCGTTAAAATTTAAATCCTTGGAGTGTGTGTGTATTTTTTTTATTGGTCGTATTTGAAAATCCCTCGCGCCCTTACATCCGGCTTATCCTTTATCACCCCTCTTGCCCCTAGTCTCTCAAACACAAACCCCCCCCCCCCTCTCTCACTATCTTCCCTTTGTAACAATTATATATATATATATTGCTTATTTTCAGAAATCCAGACCCTAATTTGTAACCAGAAACAATTGTTTCGTTGTAAATTGGTGTTTCAGAGATCCATGTACAAATTGGCATCCTGATACAATAATTATTGTTTCAAATTGAGTGACATTAAAATGACTCGGGTATTAATTACCATTAGAATTGCGTATATCGTTATTTTCCAACGTCAAAATAGTGATAAACTTGTGGTTTCAATATCGTGTGAAATTAAATTATTAATTTTTATATTTTTTTAACGAGAAATAAAAAAAATGGATTTTTTTTCTACTACAAAACACAAGGAGTAAATTATTCTTTCTCCATTCTTATTTTTCGTATCTATATATCTTTTCAATTCAAAAAAAAAAAAAAATTTCAAAAAATGAAAGTCAAAAAATTAAAAAAACGTCTCACTTTTCGCGGAACAAAGTTATTTAACATGAATTAACATAAATCACTCGAGTTCCGTACATATTCACTCACTCGTATATATAAATATATAAATACATATATATATTTGCCAAATGTCCGCGGTAGTCGACCTACGTCGTCGTTCACATCACCCTTCCTCCCCCTCTCCCTATTTCCCTTTTTAACCCGAGACTACAACCCTCCGGCCGATTACACTGGACCGACAGAAATTTTCAATTTTCGAACCTCCAACCTGGAAGTAATTTCCGGGGAACATTTTTTTTCTTTTACTATTTTTCATTTCTAAAAGTGACTTCTTTCTCTTTTTTTTTTTTTTTAATATTTTTCAACCAAGTGACTTTACTTTTTTATTATATTCGAATGAGATTCATACTAAAAGCTCGCAGAAATATTTTTTCTCCCCTGCAGGACAAAAAAAAATTTTTTTTTTTTACTCAAATTTTACATCCACAATTTAGAAGAAGGGGTTGTAGGAAAGCTTATAGAAGTGATTTAAACTACCAGAAGAGCTTTTTTTTCGAAAGTATAGTACAATAGTAGATGTGTGAAAAAATTTTATATATGAAAAACCAGTTCATGATGATGAAAATATGAGAAGACTCATATATTTTATAGAATTGGAGAATATAGAATAGTTTTAAAGAATAGAAAATATTTTTTTTTTTTGGAGGGAAGAAATAAATTTTTTTTATCATTTGGAGAAAAAATTATATATGTTTCAATTTAAATTTGAAAAAGAAATATTATTTAGGTATATTTTTATTTAATAATTCGGTTTAAAATATTTTGAGAAACGGAGGAGCATCGGGGGACCTATTTGATGCCAAATTGGATCAAAATGATAAAAAAATGGAAAAGAAATTTTTATTTTCGGTACCAAATGGACCAAATTAATGCGAAATTGGAACAAATTATTACGATACTTTTAAAAAATTGGTAATTATTGTCAATTATTAACGAATCACGTTGATAATTAATTGAATCAAATTTAATTTGTTTGGAAGATGACAAAATTTGATCGAATTGATACCAAAACAGAAAAAAATTGATAAAAAAAATTTATGAAAGTGGTACCGTAAGCATTGCTGAGAAATTTTTATTACTCATGAAAAGTATTGAATTCTTACGAAGATTTTTGCAAAAAAAATTTTAAATAATTGAATTCTCATTGGAAATTTTCTATTAAAATGTTTGACAATAATTGAATGTTTGTGTGGTATTTTATTAAAATTTTTTTTGAAAATAATTGAATTCCTAAAAATAATTTTTTTATTTATAAAAATAATTGAATTCTAGCGAACGATTTTATTAGAATTTTTTAAAATAATTGAATTTCCAAAAAAAATAATTACTTTTAAAAATAATTAAATTCTTGTGATGAATATTGTTATTTATGAAAATAATTGAATTTTGCAAAGAACTTTATTAAAATGTCTGAAAATTATTGGATTTTCGGGAATAATTTTGTTATTTATCTTTAATAATTGAATTCTTTCAAAGAATTAATTATGAAAATAATTTAATTCTTGGGAAGAATTTTATTAAAATCTAAGAGAATAATTAAATTATTTCAATAAAAATTTAATTAAAATTGTATTTAAAATAATTGATTTCTTTCGAAAAATTTTATTAAAATATTTGAAAATAATTGAATTCTTGTAAAAAATTCTAATATTTCTGTAAATAATTGAATTCTTCTAAAGAATTTTAAAAAAATATTTTTTTAAATAATTAAGTTTCTCCAGAAATAGAAATTAAATTTTTATAAATAATTACATTTTTTGAGCAATTCCTATAAAATTGTATTAAAAAATAATTAAAATCCAGCTATAAATTTTATTATTTGTAAAAATAATTGAATAGTTGCTAAGAATTTTATTAAAATTTTCAAAAATAATTGAATTCCTATAAGAAAAATTTTATTTCTTATGAAAATAATTGAATTATTGTTAAAATTTTATTAAAAAGTTTAAAAAGAATTTAATTTCTATAAAAAATTTTGTTATTTTTAAAAATGATTGAATTCTTCATAAAAATTTTATAAACATTGTTTTAAATAATTAAACTTTTCGAAATATAATAAATATTATGAAAATTTTATTTTAAATAATAATTGAATTCTTGTGGAAAATTTTATTTTTGAAAATAATTGAATTTTTCGATTAATTAATTTAAAATAGTAGGTATTAAAAAGTAATTGAAATTATTCGATGAGTTTAATTATTTATATTATTTATGAAAATAATTGAATTGTTGCTTAGAATTTTATCAAAAATTTTTTTTTAAAAATTGAATTTCCATGAAAAATGCTATTATTAGTGAAAGTAATTAAATGATTGTGAAGATTTGTTTAAAAATTTTGTTAAATAATTGATTTTTTCGAAATATTTTTGAAAATGCTATTCTAAATCTAAATTAATTGATTTCCTGTGGAAATTTTATTATTTATATGAAAATAATTGAATTTTGGATGAATTTTACAAATTTTTTTTAAATAATTGAATTTTTTTGCGAAATTTTATGAAAATACCAGATATTGAAAATAATTGAATTTCGAATATTATTTGAAAATAATTGAATCGTTTTAAAGAATTTGATTATAATTTTTGAGAATAGTTTTTTGATTTCTATTATTAGCGAATTTAAAGTAGTGGAAATTCTAAAAAAAAACAAAAAATAGTATCTTTTAGTGGCTGAATTCTAAAAATTGGATGAAATTGACAACGAATTAGAAAAATTACCGTAAGCACCAAATTAGAAATCAAAAACATTGATAAAAAAATTGTTCAAATTGAGCATAAAATATCGTAAGGACGCAATTGAATCTAAATTGAAAAAAAATGATACCGAATGGACCAAATTGATACCAAATGAATGAATTTGACATCAAATTAAGTAGAATTGATATCAATGGGTATTATAACAAATGAACCAATTTGATATCAAATTGATACCAATTGGGACCAATCCGATAGCAAATAAGGAACAAATTGATATCTTTGGATCAAATTGGTACCAAATTTACCCACTTGATATCAAATTAAAAAGAATTCATTCCAGCAGGAAAAATTTGATATCAAATTGATACCAAATTAAATAGAATTGATACCAGCAGGAACAATTTAATATCAAATTGATACCAAATTAAATAGAATTAATACCAATGGGACTAATTTGATACCAAATTAAATAGAATCGATACCAATGGGACAAATTTGATACCAAATGAAATAGAATTAATTAAAAATACATCTAATTAAATAGAATTGATACCAAAAACCCACTTCGACACCAAATTGAATAAAACATTCTAAATTATCGACAGAATAATAAAAATCAGTTTGAAAATCAACCGAAAATATTTGATCGTCATACAAAAGAAATTTTAAATACTCCAAACTTTCTTTTTTCTCTCCCAGAGAAATGCAAACATCCACAAATTTCCCATTGGTCCACAATTGACTATAGAAATATCAAGAGTAAAAAAAAAAAAAGATGAAAAAAAATAACATTTGACAGTTATAAGCCCTCGAGGGGTCTTGGTTGTCGAATCTCGCATGCAGAGATCAATTTGCACAATTATGCAATTGCAGGACAGGTAATATGAGAGAAAAGCAGGCGGTTATGGATGGATTATGGTTTGGGGTCAAAATGGGAGGTCGCGGAAATACCCGAAAGGTATAGTGGGGGGGGGGTTAGTGGGTGGTCAATGAGGAGTGGGAAGAGAGTGATGCTTAAAGCTCGTTGTAATATCGTGATGCTCAATATATACATATATATGTGAGTGTATACATATACATATAGTGGTAGCAACGAATGAGGACTTGGAATTGTAGCGCCACTCGTTAAACAATGTTTCTACGTGTGTGCAATTCAAGCGACGTGTCTATATGCTTGGGACAGAGGGAAATATCTGTAGCGTTTGGTCTTGTTGTAACGTTCACAGTACAACGTGTAACGCGCACCGCATGATGAACGATGAATAATAAACGACGTCGATGAACAACAAAACGTTGGGAAGTGTAGTACGAATAATAATTAGCCACCCCTGCCTGCCCCCCCACACCCCTCCCCTCCAATGCCCCCCTTCGATATCGTAACATAGATATAGTTAGGAACTTGTGTGTATTTCGCATAACCAATATATTTGCCACTGCCTTATTTTTTTTTTTAGTGTCTTTAGTCTTTTTTCTCTATTCTGTGATCTGATGATGATCTGTTCTCTTCTTGGAACTTATACTCTTTCTCACTTTGATCCCTTTTTTCTACTCGACCCTTTTTTCTACTCAATCTCTTTTTATTACTCAGTCCCTTTTTTCTACTCAAACCCTATTTTCTACTCAAACCCTATTCTCTACTCAATCGCTAACTTCTTACTACCTTTTTTTAAAAAATAAAATAAGTAATTTTAAAAATAATAGAATTTAAAAATTTTGTAATTTAACTTTTTGTTGAAAACACTAAAAAAAAATTCAATTTTGGAGAAATTAGAAATAATTGCAGAAATTCAATTGTTTTCCAAAAAAATTTTACTATAATTGTAAGCAAACATTTAATTATTTTCATAAATAATAAAAATTTCACAAGAATTTGTTGGGAAGAATTTTATTAAAATCTAAAAGAATCTAAAAGAATAATTGAATTATTCAAAAAAAAAAATTTAATTAAAATTGTATTTAAAATAATTGATTTCTTTGGAACAATTTTATTAAAATATTTAAAAATAATTGAATTCTTGTGGAAAATTCTAATATTTTTGTAAATAATTGAATTCTTCCAAAGAATTTTAAAAAAAAACATTTTTTTAAATAATTGATTTTCTCGAGGAATAGAAATTAAATTTCTATAAATAATTACATTTTTAGAGCAATACCTGCAAAATTGTATTAAAAATAATTGAAATCCAGCGATGAATTTTATTATTTATGAAAATAATTGAATATAGTTGCTAAGAATTTTATTAAAACTTTTAAAAATAATTGAATTCCTAAGAAGAATTTTATTTCTTATGAAAATAATAATTGAATTATTGCTAAAAATTTTATTAAAAAGTTTAAAAAGAATTGAATTTCTGTGAAAATTTTTATTATTTTTGAAAATAATTGAATTCTTTGTAAGAATTTATAAACATTGAATCCCTTTTTCTACTCAATCGCTTACTTCTTACTACCAATTTTAAATAAAAAAATCAATTTTAATAATAATAGAATTACAAAATTTTTTAATTTAAATTTTTGTTGAAATCACTAAAAAAAATTTAATTTTGGAGAAATTACAAATCATTGCAGAAATTCAATTATTTAAAAAAAAAATTTTACTATAATTGTATACAAACATTTAATTATTTTCATAAATAATAAATTTTTTTTAAGGAATTCAATTATTATTTTCAGAAAAAATCAAATTCTTCTTATAAAATTCAACTATGTTCAAAATTAATAAAATTGATAAAAAAATTTAAAAAATTAATAAAATTTCACGAAAGAATTGAATTTTTTTCTTTCGTTATAAAATTTAAAAAAAAATTCAATTATTTTCTAAAATTGTAAAAAATGCTTCGAAACAATTCAATTATTTTTATAAATAGTATAATTCCTTGCAAAAATTCAATTATTTTATTTGAATACAATTTTAATAAAATTTTATGAAGGAATTCAATTTTTTAAAAATTTCCAATAATATTTTACGAAAAAATTCAATTATTTTCTAAAATTTTAATAAATTTTTGGAAACAATTCATTTTTTTTTTAATTTTTATAAATAATCCATTAATTATCTAAAATTTTTATAAATCCTTCAAAACAATTTATTTTTTTATAATTAGTAAAATTCATCGCAAGAATTAAATTATTTTTTTATAAATAATAAACTTCTTCTCAGAAATTCATTAATTTTCAATACCATTTTTATAAACTTCAATAATAAAATATTTAATTATAATTATTGTAAAAATCTGTAATAGAATCTATTCTTCGAAAGAATTCAATGACTTTCTATATTTTAATAAAATTCCTTGAATGAATTAAATTATTTTAGAAAATTGTAATAAAATTCTAAGAAAAATTTGATTATTATCAAAAAGATTGTAATAAAATTCAATAATTAAATGTTTAATTTAAATTAGGTATTAAGAAACACGATTATCATAAAAAATTATAACTCCACTCATTTTTTCTCCTCCATCCTCTTTTTCTACTCTATTCTTTTTTTTCTACTTCATTCTTTTCTTCTTCTTTGAAAAAAAAAAATTCAATTTTGAACAGCGATGATTTTTCTTTGGAATATAGTATTAACTGATACAATTAAAACTGTTGCTATTATAAATAGAATCTGTCGCTGTTCGAAATGAATTTTTTCTCTATTGCTAAAAAAATTTTTTGCTTCATATAGATTCATCTGTTATTAAATAAATATTTACTTTTATCAAATACTTTTTATTTGAGTCCATTGAATTAAATTTACTTCAATTACTGGAATTTTTTTGGTTCCAAAATGATTTCTTTCAATTAAATAAAAATTATTTGAATCAAGTAAATATTTATCAGCAAATAAATGTTTTTTTCTGTGTACCCTTAATATCGTTAAAAAAAATACGTTATTTTTTCAGGAGAAGAGAGAGGGGTTATTTTATTTTGTCGATATAACGAGAAATTATTATCAAAAAAAGAAAAGAGGACTAATGGGCCTATAATTTGAATTTTTCAAAATTTTTATATAAATTTATACAACTAAAGAATAGTAAAAAAAAAAAAAAAAAAATTACTGCTAATACAGAAAGTAATAAAAAGAAGTTGATAATACATAAAGTAGTAAAATAAATACATATATGCGAAAATATTGTTTAGTTTCTAGGATGGAGAGTTCATTTAGTCATGAAAATACAATAATGTGAGTTGATGATGCATAAAAAAGATTACAGAGTATATTTTGAAACGAGCATAATAGAACGACTAATAAACTGAAAACGACATGAGAGCGGTGGCGGAAGGAAGAGAGCATAATGATTGAATAGAAAACGACGAATATAGTGCGAGAGAGAAAGAGAGTTAGCTCTCTTTCCCTCTCTCTTTTTCTCTCTTTACTATAATTCTCTCTTTCTCTCTCTTTACTATATTTCTCTCTTTCTCTCTCTTTACTATATTTCTCTCTTTCTCTCTCGTTACTATAATTCTCTCTCTCTCTCTCTCGTTAATATATTTCTCTCTTTCTCTCTCGTTAATATATTTCTCTCTTTCTCTCTCGTTACTAAATTTCCCTCTTTCTCTCTCGTTACTATATTCGTGAGAAGAGGGAAAGAGAGAAAGAGGGACATAGAAAGAGGAAAAGAGAGAGAGAGAGAGAAAGGGAGAAAATGAGGGAAAGAGAGAGAGAGAGAGAAAGCAAGAGAATGAGAGAAAGAGAGAGAGAAACAGAAAGAGGGAGCGAGAGGGTAAAGAGGGAAAGAGTGTAACAGAGAGAAGGAGAGGAAGAAGAGAGAAAGAGAGAGGAGAGGAAAGAGGAGAGGCTAGTGGACCAATCGCATGTTGTACCGTGCAACCAGGAAACTACTATCCCGCACCATTGCGACCATTTGAGTTTCCTACTACCACCCAGCACCCTTTTCCTCCTTCAACGCCCGCAGGAGTATTCTCATTCTCTCTCATCCCTTTTCGTTCTATATCTCTCTTTTGCACTTCCTCTATTTTCGCGTCCCTCTCTTTCTCCCGCGTCCTCCCACAACCACCCACATTGCCATTTCTCTACCACCCACTCAACACACACACACACACATAACCAACCTGGCGAACTGAACCCGCCGGGCCGATTTTGCATTTAAATTTGGTAAATTTGCCGGAGTTGGCAAATGAGCTGTGGGTATGGTGTCTAATACCAGCAACGCTGTGCGCCAGAACCACCGATACTCTCTGCATCTAATGCCTCTGGAGATAGGGTTTTGTCGAACATACTTCTACGGTACAGTCCATTAGGAAAATAAATGAGAGTTAGAAAATTTACATGGTTTTTTTCTTTTTTTGGTAAAAAAATAATTTTTTTTTTCTTTTATTCGAAAGAAGTGTTTTTTTTGACACATTTGGAGTTATTTCTGAAAAAAATAAATAACAACCCAGGGGAGGTAATAATTAATCGAATAGAATTTGAATTCAAAAATATTTGAGTGGAAAAAAAGTTTAATCGAATAGAATTTGAAATCAAAAATATTTTAATCAAATAGAATTTCAATTCAAACATATTTGAATCAAACAAAATTTGCATACAATAATAGTTGAATCGAATAAAATTTTAGTTAAAAATATTTGAATCGAATATAATTTTGAATCAAATAAAATTTGAATAAAAAATATTTGAATCGAATATAATTTAAATTCAATAAAATTTGAATTGAATAGAATTTGAATTCAATAACATTTGAATCGAATAGAATTTGAATTCAATAAAATTTGAATCGTGTATAGAATTTTAATCGAATTAAATTTTAATTAAAAAATATTTTAATCAAATAGAATTTGAATTGAATAAAATTTGAATCGA
This sequence comes from Leptopilina heterotoma, assembly GCF_015476425.1. Taxonomy (NCBI): domain Eukaryota; kingdom Metazoa; phylum Arthropoda; class Insecta; order Hymenoptera; family Figitidae; genus Leptopilina; species Leptopilina heterotoma. The sequence goes on along the minus strand of NW_025111191.1, from coordinate 1,052,443 downwards.
ATAGAATTTGAATTCAATACAATTTTGAATCAAATAGAATTTGAATTCAAAAATATTTTAATCAAACAAAATTTGAATACAATAATAGTTGAATCGAATAAAATTTTAGTTAAAAATATTTGAATCGAATATAATTTTGAATCGATTAAAATTTGAGTAAAAAATATTTGAATCGAATATAATTTTGAATCGAATAAAATTTGAGTAAAAAATATTTGAATCGAATATAATTTGAATTCAATAAAATTTGAATTGAATAGAATTTGAATTCAATAACATTTGAATCGAATAGAATTTGAATTCAATAAAATTTGAATCGTGTGTAGAATTTTAATCGAATTGAATTTTAATTAAAAAATATTTTAATCAAATAAAATTTGAGTAAAAAATATTTGAATTGAATATAATTTGAATTCAATAAAATTTGAATTGAATAGAATTTAAATTCAAAAATAATTGAATCAAACAATATTTTAAGCGAATAGAATTTGAGTGGAATAAAATTTCAATGGAACAGAATTTTTTTTCAATAAAATTTGACTTGAATAAAATTTGAATCATTTGAACTCAATATAATTTGAGTCGAACAGAATTTGAATTCATACTAATTTTAATGGATTTTAATAGGAATTCATAAATTTTTGAATATAACAAAATTTGACTCGAATAAAATTTGAATTAAATAATATTTAATTTGATTAAAATTTGTAATCCATAGTAGTTGAATTGAATTGAAAAAAATTCGAGTTAATAATTTTTGAATTTAATTAATGAATGGAATGAAATTTTAGTTGAATAATAGTTGAATCGAGTAAAATAATAAATGCAATAAAATAGTAAAATTTTATTTCAATTAAATTCGTATCCAATAAAAATTTCTATTGAGTCAATTTTGAATAAAAAAAATGTAAATTTAATAAAATCTTAATCGAGAAAAACCGAATTAAATATTTGCGAATCGAATAAAATTAAAATCGAGTAGAATTTGAATTCAAACATATTTAATTTGAATACAATTTGAATCGAATAAGAATTTGAATAGAAATTGAATAGAATTTGCATTAAAAAATATTTGAATTAAATAGAATTTGAATTCAATAAAATTCGAATCGACTACAATTTGAATCGAATAGAATTTGAATTTAAAAATATTTGAATCTAATATAATTTGAATTCAAAACAACTTCCAAATCTTCAGTCCTTTTTTTTAATAGAACACTGTAAAAAATTCAGGGAACAGCTAATTAAAACTAAATAGTCAAATTTAACTCTTTTTCCACATCTCCAAAAATTTATAAAGTTAAAATTTTATTTCTTTTGTGTACGGTCAAGTTGGTACTCATCCACTTTTATTAGTTAATTAATCAAAAAAAATATTTTAACTCTAAATTCACTGCAGTGTTTCAAAAACAATTTCGTTAATGATAAGAGAAGCGAAAAGCGAACTGAAGAGACATTAGTACTGAAAAATTTATTTCTAAATAAAAATTTGAAAAGTACAATCTAACAATAAACGTATAATTACACTCTGATGTTAATCAACGGGTCAACAGATTTTTTTATAAGGAAAAAAATCATTACCCACACTAATTATATCGGATTTTATTTTTATTTTGCTCAAACAATAACTTATGTCAACTAACAAAAAAAATTTCCAACATTAAAATTTTTTTTTTGTAGGAGACAAGAAAAACTAAAACTAAAATTTACTTTTAAATAATAACAACAAGAAAGTGGTAAAAATATACCTATTCAATTGTTTTTGTTAATTTTTAACTCTTTTTTTGATAAAAAAAGTTTTTTATTATAATTATTATTTAAAATTTTAACTGAATGACATTTTTAAATCAATTTTTATTAGAAAATTCAACGAAAATTCAATTATTTAAATATAAAAATAAATAATTTATTGAATATAATTTAATGTTTCTTAAAATTGTACTAAAAATAATTGAAATTCTGCGAAGAATTTTATTCATATTGATATGAAAATAATTGAATTTATAAAAAGAATTTTATTATTTATGAACATAATTGAATTATTGTAAAGAAATTTATAAAAAAAATTTATATATAACTGAATTCCAGTAGAATTTTTATTATACTTATGAAAATAATTAAATGTTTTCGTGAAATTCTGTTAAAATTTTTTAAAAATAATTATTTGAAAAAAATGTTAACAAAATTCCAAACAAACATTTAATTATTCTTTTGGAAAATTTTATTAAAATCATTGACATTGAAAATCATTAAATTGAGCAAAATTTTTTGGAAATAATTGAAATTTTTGCAAAGTATTTTATTAAAATTTTTGAAAATAATTTAATTTTGGAGAAGAATTTTATTATTTTTAATTAATTAGAGATAATTGAAATTTTGACCAGAATTTTTAAAAAATTTTAGAACATAATTGAATTTTAGCGAAGAATTTTATTATTTTTGAAAATAATTGAATTTGTATCTTTTTAAAAAAAAATTTAATTATTTTAACGTTTTTAACTTAAATTCATATTTAAATTTATTTTTTATTCATTTCTTTTTATTTATAATAATTTATTGAATTCGATTAAAAATCTCAAGGGGGATGAAGCAAAAAAAAGAGGGGGGGGGGAATTCGAATATCAAAAATTCCTTTTTTTTTGTAGAAAAAAGAATAGAAATCTTAAGGGAGTTAAAGGAGAAAAAATCAAAAATATAAAAATTTCTTTTTGTAGAAAAAAGCATAGAAATCTTAAGGGAGTTGAAGAGAATAAAAAAGAGGAAAAAAAAGGAGTAAAAATCTTAAGGCCGAACTGGAGGAAAAAAATAGGGGGGGGGGGTAAAAAAAAAGTGAGAGAGAGAGAGAGAGACAGAGAGAAAGGAAAAAAAATGACATCAAACCGCAGTGAGACCGCGATCGAACATGCGGTTTTACTCGGACCTGTACATACTCACACTCTGGAAATAATGCATAGGAAATGCAAACGTGTAGCGGACAACTTCGGACATCACCCTCTAATTTTAGCTAGCAGAGGGCAGCACCCTGTCACTCTTGTACATGTTCGTTCATGTTCCATTCGCGTTCTATTTTCACGGGTTTCACCCAACATCTGCCCCTTTCACCCTCAATCCCTCCTCTCCCCCCCACCCACCTCAAACTCTCATCCTCTTTTCGTGTTCGAAAGGTGTCAAAAGGACGATTTCACGTTTCGAATTATTTTCCAGTATGTCACTGTATATATATATGTATATACGTCTCTATTAATTTACTCCATGTTGATTTTCCCTCTTCATTTTGAAAATCGGAAAATTTTTTTGTAATAAGAAAAAAGGAATATGAAAATTTTTTTGGAGGAAAATGAAAATGTTTTAATGAAAGGAGAAGCAAATTAATTATTTTGGAGGGGAAATTTTTAAGATTCGATCATTTGAATTTTGAGTTGAATAATGAAAATAAGGGGGGATTATAAATTAGATTACTTAAAAATTGAGTAAAATTTTGAATATAAAGTAAAACTATTTATCTAATAATAAAGAGAAATTTTCTCGATTTTAATTAAATAAAATATGAATCTATTAAAATTGAAATCGAATGGTATTTGAATTTTTAAAATATTTCAATGGAATAAAATTAGAATCGAATAGAATTTGAATTCAATAAAATTTGAATTGAATAGAATTTGAATCGAATAGAATTTAAATTTAAAAATATTTTAATTAAACTGTAATTTAAGCGAATAAAATTTTAATTAAATAAAATTTAAATCGCATACAATTTAAAATCCAAAGAAAAAAATGGAATCAAACAATATTTTAAACAAATATAGAATTTGAATTAAATAAAATTTTAATTGAAATAGTATTTAAATCAAATGTAATTTGAATTCAAAAATATTTGAATCAAATAGAATTTGAATACAAAACCATTTGAATCAAACAAAATTTTAATTCAGTAATAGTTGAATCGAATAAAATTTAAGATAACAATTTTTGAATCGAATAGAATTTTAATTTAATAAAATTTTAATCGAATTGAATTTGATTTCAATAAAATTTTAATTGAATAGAATTTAAATTCAAAAATATTTTAATTGAACAAAATTTAAATTCAGTAGAATTTGAATTTAATAAAATTTAAATTTAATAAAATTTGAATCGAATAGAATTTAATTTCAATAAAATTTTAATTGATTAGAATTTAAATTCAATAAAATTTAAATAGAATGCAATTTAAAATCCAAAGAAAAAATTTAATCAAACAATATTTTAAGCGAATAGAATTTGAATTAAATAAAATTTTAATTGAATAGAATTTGAATTCAAAAATATTTAAATCGAATAAAATTTGTGTTAAAAACATTTGAATGGAATAAAATTCGAATCGAACAGAATTTGAATTCAATAAAATTTGAATCGATTAAATTTGAATCATTTGAATTCAATAAAATTTGAATCGATTAAATTTGAATCATTTGAATTCAATAAAATTTGAATCGATTAAATTTGAATCATTTGAATTTAATAGAATTTGAATTGATTAAATTTGAATCATTTGAATTCAATAAAATTTTAATCGAACAAAATTTGAATTCATAAAAATTTTCAATTGATCACAATTTGAATTCATAAATATTTGAATATAAAAAAATTTAACTCGAATAGAATTTGAATTAAAAAATATTTGAATATAACAAAATTTGACTCGAATAGAATTTGAATTCATGAATATTTGATTCGAATAAAATATGAATTCAATAGTAGTTAAATTCAAAGAAATTAGAGTTAATAATATTGGAATTCAATAAAATTTGAATCGAATGAAATTTTAGTTGAACAGTAGTTGAATCGAGTAAATTAATAAATGCAAAAAAATAGTAAAAATTTAATTCAATAAAATTCCTACCCAATAAAAATTTCTATTGACTAAATTTTGAATAAAAGAAAAATGTAAATTTAAATAAAATCTAATTCGAGAAAAACCGAATTAAATATTTGCGAATTGAATAAAATTAAAATCGAAGAGTATTTTAATTAAATAAACTTTGAATTAAATAAAATTATAGACTACATGCAAAAAAGAAACACTTTTCCCCGGACATATTTTAATGGATTTTATCATCAAAACAGAAAAAAAATAATAAATAAATAAATAACGAGCATATATAATACAATTGAACAGCGTGTACATTATTTTTTTGAATTTAATACAATATTTTATTGATTTATTTTTCATAGCTCTTTTTTTTCGAGAGTGTATTATACATGTACATGAGAAAAGAGATTCTGCACGAACGAATCGTGTAGGCACGTAACGTAACACGATGTAACGTAATACGAAGAAATAATAGGCGGATGGTGAATGTATGCAAGGGGGAGGGGGGGGCAGTACTGTCGGCGGGAAGAAGGGAGGGTGAATAGGGGTGCCCTGTTCATTATGCAGCGGCGCCACTGTACCCCGAACCGTGGTTCTATACTATATATATATATATATATGTATATGTTCTCGCAGAGAAACCAACGCAAAGTACAATCGGGAGTCCCGGTTAATGAGTCGGCCGAACAAAGCGAGAAACGCCCATTAAATAATGCACACTGCAACGCCACGTTGAAATGCCATCTAAAAAAAAGGACACGATTTTTCCAAAAAATTCCTACCTTTCGCTAATTTTCCTCCTCCTCCTCCTCCCCCCCTCTTGGGGTACTCTTCTTTCATTTGCGCTTGGTAAAAAGTAGAGAAAATTAAAAAAAATTATTTTTTTGGTCCAGAATTGAGAATATTTGGGGACTTGCAAGTCTTAAACATATTTGGAAACAAATTTTATTAGTTAATTAATTTTATTTGGTATAAATGAATTTTTTGGTGGAAATAAACTTATTTTCGCAAAAAAAAAAAAATTATTTGGTTCAAATAAAATAATAATTAGAAAATTTATGATTATTATTTGAAACATTTATTTCATTCTGATTATTGTTATTTGGTTCAAATAAAATGTTTATTTCCGACAAAAATATTATTGTGGAAAATTTTCAATTTTCATAAGGAAATAATTTACATCATTTCTATTTCTTAATAATTAAGAAATAATTATTAAGTAATTATTACAGTAATTATTACAGTAATTATTAAAGTAATTATTAAAGTAATTATTACAGTAATTATTAAAGTAATTATTACAGTAATTATTAAAGTAATTATTACAGTAATTATTAAAGTAATTATTACAGTGATTTTTAAAGTAATTATTACAATTGTTTGAATAAAATTCAAATATTTTCAAAAATAAAGGAAAAAAGTGTTTATAAATTCTATTTGTTCATTACAAATTTTAATTGAAAATTAAATTGAAAATTTTTCAATTTACAGAAAATAAAGGAAAAATTTCTCTCAAAAAAATGTTCTGTGACATTTATTGACGAATTTATTTAATTGCAAAATTATTCAAAAACATCAATAACTTCTTTTTTAAATAAATATTTAATTATTATTTTTCCGTAGGAATTAAAATTCTTCAAAATATTCAAATTCAAAACCTTTTTGAAATTAAACAACATTAAAAATATTGTTATAAAACATGCAGATATCGATTGCTCCGAGTCTAAGATAAAAAAAAAAAGATCTTCGAGACATAAAATAATTATTTTACATTATAAGAATATTTTTACTGTAACTTCTTAAAAATTATTTTCATATTCAATTATTATCTAAATTTTAAACTAAAATTAATTTTCAAATAAATTTTTATTAGAAAATTCTACGAGAATTCAATTATTTAAGTACAAAAGTAAATTATTTATTAAATAATTAAATGTTTCTGAAAATTTAATTCTTATAAAGAATTTTGTCAACAAATTTTTAAATAATTAAATTTTTTTTAATGAATTTTAATAAAAATTTTTGGAACAGTTATACAGTTTTCAAGGAATTTAATTAAAATTGTATAAAAAATAATTGAAATTCTGCGATGAGTTTTATTATTTATGAAAATAATTGAATTATTGAGAAGAAACGTATAAACAATTTGTAAATATTTGAATACCTGTGAAATTTTTATTATTTATGAAAATAATTAAACGTTTGCGTGCAATTTTATTAAAATTGTTTTTAAATAATTGAATTCGTTTGGATAATTTTGTTCAAATAGTAGATATTGAAAATCATTGAAATGAGGAAAATTTTTAAAAATAATTGAAATTTTGACAAGATTTTTATTAAAATTTTTGAAAATAATTGAATTTTGAAAAAGAATTTTTTTATTTATAAAGATAATAATTAGGATATTTTCGAGATTTTTTTTTAAATTTTAAACATAATTGAATTTCTGCGAAGAATTTTAATTCTTTTGAAAATAATTGAATTTCTGTAGTCATTTGTAATTTCTTCAAAATTCAAATTTTGCAGTGTTTTTAATAAAAAATTCTTCCAGAAATCCATTATTTAAAAAAATTAATTATATATTCACAAATTTAACTAATTTCAGAAGATTTTAAATTATTAAAATTTTTCAAAAATCTAAGTTCATTAAAATTTTTAATTTAATTCATTCAACATTGAAATTTGATAAAATCTCAAATTAAAACCGTTTGAAAGTTCATTTATTTATAAAAATTGTAAACGCAACGCTTGTAAAATTGAATTAATTTTGAAATATTTAAGTAAAATTATTCATTAAATAATTTATTTATTTTATAATATTTGTTCAAGATTTAAGTTATTTGAAAGGAAATTTTTGTCAGAAATTGAAAAAATTGAAGGTTTTGTATATTAGAATTCGTGGTAATTTCATAATTTATGAGTCAAACAAAAAAAACACAAAAATTCAGAATTTTTTTAAGAATTCCAAAAATTTAATTTTTTCAGTACTTTTAATTAAATTTTAAAAACTTTATTTCCACAAAAAATAATTTTTGATTTAAATAAAACGATTTATTTTCACCAACTATTTTTTTGACGTCAACAAAGTTTCCACTTTCAACCAAATAAAAATTATTTCAACCAAATAAAAGTTATTCAAACCAAATCAATTTTTTTTTTTAAGGAAATAAATTTTTTATTTGAATCAAATAAATTTTTTTAGTGGAAATAAATTTTTTACTTGGACAAAATAATATTCTTTTGGAGAAAATAAATTTTTTACTTGGACCAAGAAAAATTCTTTTGGCAGTAATAAATTTTTTAATACTTGGCAGCATTTTTTTTTTATTTTTTTTTTTTATTGTCTTCATAATTGTTCAGAAACAATTAAATCGAGTATCATTACAATTGACATTAAAATAAAAAGTATCAAATAATTATCAAGAAAAGAGAAAAAAAGACGCCTAACCCAAAAATATTTATTCATCAATTAATTTTTTTTTTACAGAAAAATATTATTAGAAAAAACAAAAATTAAAAACTTTTTGTGAAAATTTTTAATAAATTAAAATTAACAAATTAGCTTTTCAGTGAATTTAAATGAAAGTTATATCTGGAGGAAAGGGAGAAAAAGAAGAAGTCTTGCGATTTTCCCGAGCAGAGTTGACTCACCCTGAATTTATCTAAACTTTCATCTAAACTCCCCTATAGTTATCTAATCACCCCTCCACTATTTTCTATACGAAAGGGCTAGGAAATATATGTTAGAAGGGGAAAACTTATGGTGGGGATTCTCGTGCACACCCTTTTCAGTGAACCAACGAGAAACTCCAAGTCATATTAGGAGGGGAGAATTACGCTCTAATATATTGCTATTTGAGAGTATGAACCTGGAGAAGGGTGCGCAGTGAAATGTCTTGATCTCTGACTAATATTAAAACACATAAGATGTATGTACATTTAATTAATAAAAAGGATTTTTTTTCTGCTCTCGTATTTTTCTGAAAATAATAACAGTAACGTTATTATTTTTAAACGATTTTATTTTAAACGTTATTATTTTTTAAAAGTTTTTATTTTAAACGTTATTATTTTTAAAAGTTTGTTTTTAAACATTATTTTTTTAAGTTTTTTTTTTAAACGTTATTATTTTTAAAAGTTTGTTTTTAAACATTATTTTTTAAAGTTTTTTTTTAAACGTTATTATTATTTTTGTATATATATTTAATTAATAAAAGGAATTTTTTTTTGCATTCAACTTGTGTTTTTCTGAAAATAACAGAAACGTTATTAATAAACGTTTTTATTTTGAAATATTATTTTTAACTCTTTTATTATTAAAATTATTTCTTTATACTTTTATATTATTATATTAATTATATAATAATAATATTAATTATAATTAAATATAAATAATTATATATTAATTATATAATTGTATAATTAAACTAAAGTCATAAAAAATTTAAATACAAACTTCATTAAAGAATTAAACAATATTTAACCGAAAAGTTAAAAAATGCCTAAAAATCTTAATATAATTCGGGCTTATTACGAATTTATTATTAATTTTGAAATTTTATTATGAAAATATGTTGTATTTATCTCAAAATTATTATATTATATTAAACCTACTATATTACATTACATTATTTTTTTATATTTTTTATATTGTATTATTTTACAGTATGTTATTTGATATAAAATTGTTTTACATTATATATTTTTTATTTTACAAGCATGATAAAATATTATATTATGTTATAATATTTATTTATTTATTTATATACAAATTTATGGACAGCTACACTGAAAAAAATTTATTTGATTCAAATAAACGATTAATTTACTATTATCAATTAAATATTTAATTGAATCAAATAATATTTATTGGAGTCAATTAAATGGTTCAATTTATATTTGCTTAAAATACTGAAATTATTGGTTCAAATACAATTTATTTGGCTTAAATATAATTTATTTAACTCAAAGAAAAATTATTTAACTCCAGTAAATATTTAATTGCTAATAGACAAGTAATCGATTATTTTAATCAATTAATTTTTTTTTCAGTGATAACCCTTGATAATATAATATAATAAGAGTTTAATTTTATTATAATTTTTTTTTCCACAATTTTTTTTTTATAAATAAAATATTTAGTAAAATATAATAAAATAAATATAATAAATATAAATATAATATAATAAATATAATAAAAAAAAAAACAATAAAAAAAATAATTATATTTCACTGTATTTTTCTCATTCATAAAAATTATGGAATCAAAAAAATAATATAAAAATTATAAATGCATACGAAAGTAATGTAATATAATAATATATTAATTAATATATCATAATAAAATAATATAAAAATATAACTATAAAAAACAAATTGGAAAATATTTATTATTTGACTGAATTGACAGTCAGGTTTTTTTCTAAATTTTTTTATTATTTCTTAAATATTTATTTTATATTTATATTTTTATATATTTATATTTATATCTATTTATATTTTTTAAATTTTTTATTTAAAATAAATTTAATTCGATTAATAAATAATTAACACTTGCATTTATTTTTAAATTCTTAGAAAATTTTTCAAGTTTCTGTAGTTTTTAGTGGATTTTTTATTTTTTCATTTCGTTCTTCGACGAATTAGAATTAAATTTTTTTTTTTTGCTTTTTGAATATTTTGAACATTCTACGAATTGGGGATTAAATATTTTAGTCATTTTACAAATTAGATTTTCAATTTTTAAAAATATTTGGGACACGCTAAGAATTAAAAATTCAATTTTTAAAGTTAACGAAGTTTTGAAAATTTTACGAATTACAAATTCCAGGAGAACGGACATTCAATTTTTTCATTTCCATTCTCTTTTCTTTCACTCACAACAAAGAAAAGAAAAAAAAGTAAATAAGAATATTAAATATCTTCTCCGCGAGAGTCCTTGAAAACTCGAATTTCTGGACATTTAAATTTAACCCCAGCAGAGGATTGTTGGACTTGTTCTTGTTGTAGTGTTTCCTTTAAAAAAAAAGAAAAATAAAAATAAAATAAAAACCTGTTTCTCATGACACCCCGTGAGCCGGTCATCCCTTACGAGAGAAAATTTGCATTTCCGTGTATCTCGGTGCCATCCGGTATCACGCGGGATAAAAACTCATTCTCTCCCTTGGCGCTCTGGCATGATCCAGGAAGGGTGACCGGGGGGAGGGGGGCTTTCTACAGGAACGAGGGTCACGTGAAGTTTCACGGGGGGGTCTTCGCGTCACTGCAAACGGTGGATTTTTTTTTTTTTTTTTTTTTTAAATGCAAAACGGTTAAAATGTAAATGAAGTCGACCCGCGGGCTTAAGAATGTAGGGTTATTAAGAGCAACGAGGGGAGGGGGAGAGGCCTCTTTTTTTTGGTTTCGAATTTAACAAAATTATATTTTATTGACCAGTTGAGAATTTTTCCTGTTTTTTGTAAATTAGAATTTTGTTTGTTTGTTTTTTTTCTTTTTTTGGTAAAAAAATAAATAAATCAAGAAATATTTCTTATTTTCGAAATTAGAAAAAAAATTGAAGAAAAATAAATATAAATTAATAAAAGTAAACAAGAAAAAAATTGAAGTGAACAGAAAAAAAATATTTCTTTTAGAAAATCTTTTTTTTTATTCAATTAATTAATTTTTCGATATTAAATTTTTTTTTCATTTAATATTTTTTAATTTTATTGCATTATTAATTTAATTAAAATTAGTTATGAAGTAGAGGAAACGCCAAATGAAAATAAAGTAAATCAAAGTAATTAGCGATAAAAAATTCTCTATTCATTTATATTCAAAAATATTGATTTCGAAATAAAAAAGAAATCAAAAATTATTTACTTTCGATAATATTCATTTAAAAAAATAATAATAATTCAAATAAAAGTAAAAATACTCATTGAAATGCAGAAATGTGATTGAAATAAATAAATAATAAATGTAAAAAAATTGCCAAACTATTAATTTTTTGGGAGAAAAAAAATAAAAAAATTTGTCGAATTATTAATTTTGTGGTAAAAAAATAATAAATGAAAAAGAATTTAATATCGAAAAATTACATAAAGTTTGCAAGGGTGAAGAAAATAAAAAATTAAACTAATATTTATTTTCCCCTATCGAAAAATCGACCAGCATTCGAAAAAAAATATTTTTTAAACTCACAATTTTGATATTTAAAAATCCCTTTATTTGCAAACAAAAAATTTCCCATTCAATCTCTCCAGCTATTTTTTAAAAAATCGTACTCGCATTTTTTTTATTCTATTTTCATTATTTTTTATTTATTAAAATTAATTAAAAATTTGGTATTAGCGAAAAAAATTTACAATTATTTCGATTGCAAATTTCTTTTGTAAATTAAAAATTAAGTATAGACGTAAATTTCAAAGAAGAAGTGAAATAATAATAATAATAATTATTATTATTATTATTATTATTATTATTATTATTTTAAATTTAGTTAATTCATTGAAAAAGATAGAAATTTTTTTCCCACTATTTCTATCGATGAAAATGATAACAAAAAAAAAAAACGGTGGAATGAAGGAAATAATATTTATATTTTGTTTGTGTATTTAAAAATTTGTTAAAATACAAAGGAAAAATTGAATAAAACCGCGGAGGTGAGAGAGAGAGAGAGGGGAGTATTATAACGAAAGCTCGACATTTGGGGGCGAGAGGGGAGCGAAGAATTGCCAAGCGGATGGAACAAGGAAAGGGGTGCGGGCGATAGAAATGCAAAAAGGCGCCAGGGTCTTCGCTCAATAACGAAACTGGCGCAAGCGCCTTCATTTTGTTTTTCCTATTTCGCCTCCACCTCTCCCCTCTCTCTCACTCTCTCTCTCTCCCTTTCTCTCTATTCCTTTTTGCAAGATGGCTACTCGTTTTAGTGTCGGTAACTGGTCTCGAAAATCTACTGCATCCTTCCCTATCGACTGTTTTCTTTTGCCTCGAAGCCAGTGCAAAAATTCCCGCTATGTGGCGCTTTTAAAAAAATTTTTTTTTTTATTTTTATGTTAAAAAAAGTTTTCAATTAAAAAAAAAGACATTTTTTTTTACTCTAAAAAAAAGTATGAAAAAAAAAATTTTTAATTTTAAAAAGAATTCTTCTAATTTAAAAAAAACAATTTTAATTTTAAAAAATCTTTTCTTAAATTAAACACAACTTTTTCAGTTTGAAAAATACTTTTTTTTAAATTAAAATTATAAATTTTAATTATAAATTATAAATTTTAATTTGAAAAATAGTTTTTTAAACTAAAATGCAAACTTTTTTATTTTTAAAAATAGTTTTTTAATTTAAAGACAACTTTTTATTTTTTACAATAATTTTTTAATGAAATATTTTTCAAAAGTAGTTTTTCTAAGGTAAAAAAATACTTTATTCTACGTAATGTATTTTTTAAATTATTTTTTCCAATGTAAAAACATTTTTATAATGTAATTTATTTTTAAAATATTTTTTTTAATTGTGATGTATTTTTAAAATATATTTCTTAATTGTGACGTATTTTTAAAATATATTTCTTAATTGTGATGTATTTTTAAAATATATTTTTTAATGTAAAATATATTTTCTAACGTAAAAAATAGTTTTCAAATAAAAAAAAATACTTTCTAAATTCAGAAAAAATTTTCTTAATTTAATAAAATAATTTCTTTAATTTTAAAAATAAGTTTAACATTTTGTCTGACTATAAAGCAACTTTTCTACTTGAAACATTATTTTCCCTCTTCCTACAAGTTCTTAAAAAATTTAATTTAACTAAAATTTCTTAACAGAAATTAGTAATTAAAAATTAATAATTAATAACCAAATAATGAATTAATACTTAAGAACAGAACTTTATAATTAAATATTAATAATAGAACATCAATAGCAAATTAACAAATAAACAAATTTAAAAAGAATAACACAAATAACTTTTTTAGTTAAAAAAATACTTTCTTAATTTAAAAAAATAACTTAAATCTTTTGTCTGACTATAAAATAACTTTTCTACTTGTAATGTCGTTTATTAAAACTTTAAATATTTTAAATATTTTTATTTTAAATAATAATAATTGAAATAGTATTTAAAATATATTTAATGTAAATCTTTTAATAAATTTTAAATTAAACATTAGTAAAAAATAAACAAATTAAAACTAAATAACAGTAATTAGTAACTAAAAATTAATAATAGAAATTAATAATAAAAATCAATAATAGAAATTAATAATAGAAATAATTAATAGAAATTAATAATAAAAATTTATAAAGAAAAATTAGTAACTAAAATTAATGATTGATAAAAGGAATAAATAGAATAAAATAAAAAAATAGCTGATAACATGAAAACTGTAATACTTTTATAAGGGACAAAACTGATTTATTGTCTATATTCTGTTTTATTTATTTTTTTTTAGGTTGTCTTTGTAATTAAATTTAAATTTTTCATTTCGAAACAAGCGTAAATTTTGTCTAAGTAAATCAAGTCAAATTACAAAAAAAAACAAAAAAAAAATTCTTTTTCCATGCAGTAAAAGTAACGGGTCGAAATTGAATTACACCATAACAAGTGGTAAATTTTACATGGTGTTATAACTATCTCTTGTATAACGAGATTGAAATACGATAGGTAACAATTTTTTTTGTAGTTGTTGTTATTTATTCTTTACGCGTTTAGGTTTGCTAAAATTTCAGTCGAGTTTTGCAAACAAAAATATTTGATTAACTGGTATATTTTACAATTTTTCATTTCGTTTTCGTTTTCATTTTCAAAAAAAAAAAGTAATAAACGAAAAATTTTAAAATTTATTTATTTATTAAAATGGGTTTATTTCAATAACGAAAATAAATAAACAGTATAAATATTGAACTATTAAAAAATTTACGTTTAATGCACTAAAAAAATTTATCTGGTTAAAATAAACGATAATTTGTCTATATTATCTAATAAATATTTATTCGTATCGGAATATATTTTTTATTTAAGTGAATTAAACAATATTTTCATAGTAATTTATTTATAAAAAGATATTTTCTAACAAAATTAAAAATTCGCTGACGAAAAACTAATAAATAAAGAACTGAAAGCGTATATTCTTATGAATGAAGAACTCCGCGCTAAGCGACTGGAGATTTAAACGAAGAAAAGAACGCATCGAGGTTCTTCGAGAATCTTCCCCGTTCTAGAAATTTTCCTCCTTTATTTATAACAAAACTCACGAAATTCTTACGTGGTAGTGAGAAAAAAATATTTTTTCAGTAGAAAAATCATACTTTAGTCAGACACAACGAAATTTATTCAGTTTTACAGTAAAAAAATTAAAAATTTGCAATTTCCAAGTAGAAATATCCATATATAGTCAGACAAACACTTTGAAATATATTTTCAAAGTCTGACTAAATAATGACTTTTCTACTTGAAGTGACAATATTTCTGTGTATGCTTTTGTTTTTTTTTTCTTTAAAAAATATTGATATATAACAAATTTCGTTTGACTAATGAAAATTATTATTCAAATTATTCTCCTTTTTGTTTATAAAATATACTGGAAAATTGTTAATTGTTGAAAAATTTCGATTAAAAAGTAAAAAAATATACAAATTTTATACGTAATTTTTATAAAAATTTTATCATTTTTTTTATAATTTTTATTTCTTAATAAAAATATTGTTTACAAACTTATTTTTTCTTTTGGGAAAGAAAAACATGAGACAATATCGTTTCTTAATATTTTCTGTAGAAAATTCTCAATTTTCATAGAAAAATAATTTGCAACAATTCTATTTCTTAATAAAACTGAAAATTTTTGAATTTTTAGAAAATAAATGAAACAATTTTATTGAAAAAAAATGTTCTGTTAAATTTATTTATGAATATCTTTAAGTGTAAAATTATTCGAAAACAATAAATTCTTTTTGACATATTTTAAATATTTAATTATTATTATTTTTCCATAGACATTAGGATTTTTAAAAAATTTTAAATTCAAACCTTCTTGAAACTAATTATATAAAACTTGTAAATATATTTGAATTCCTGTTTGAGGAATTTTATTAAAATTTTTGAAAATAATTGAATTTTGAAGAAGAATTTTTTTTTTATTTATAAAGATAATAATTGGGATTTTGTCTAGATTTTTATGTAAATTTTGAATATAATTGAATTTTTGTGATAAGAATTTTACTATTTCTGAAAATAATCGAATTCCTGCAATCATTTGTAATTTTACTTCAAAATTCAATTTTTTTAAAAGTGTTTTTAACTAAAATCCTTCTATAGATCCATTATTTTTAGTAATTAATTAAATATATATTGACAAATTTAACTAATTTTAGAAGATTTTGAATTATTAAAATATTATAAAATTTTTCAAAAATCTAAGTTCATTAAAATTTGTAATTAAATTCAATTTCAACATTGAAATTTTATAAAATTTCGAATTAAAACCGTTTGAAGTTCATTTATTTATGAAAATTGTAAATATGCAACTCTTAAAATTGAATTAATTTTGAAATATTAAAAATATTCATATTTTATTTTTATAATTGGTAATTTTATTTTTAAAAAAGTGAGGGAGAAGTCATCCGAGCGCGAATAGTTGCTAGTAATTGTTTAATCTTCTGTCTGACTGTAGCAAATTATTTTTTCCACTTTTGACTAATTTATTCTTGAAAGCGATAAAAATTTACTTACTGTCTGACTAAATAACGGGTTTTCTACTTGAAGTGACAATACTGTAGTTTTTTACCCTAAAGTTTTTATATTTTAATTTTAAACTTAAATAAATTTTAAAATAAATTTTTAAATAAATTTTTAAATATTTTAATTAAATATTATTATAAAAACAATAGTAATAATTAAAAATAACAGAATTAATAATAATCATAATGAAAAATACTAATAATAACTCTCGAAATTCGAAAAAGCGATAAGTATAGAAATATATTAAAGACCAAGTGTTTTTGGTATAAATATAATAATAACAATAAAAAAAATAATAATAATCAAAATGCGAGAACCGAGATAGAATAGAAAAGAGGATTCGCATAACAAAAAAAGGTAAAATCAACGTTGAGGGGAAGGCATCAAGCATAATTTGCACGTTTATCGCATTGAAAAAGGTCATAATACCGACGTCCATGTCGGAAAATGGCGCTCGCGGTCGTTTTACTTCGAGTGGTTTTCCTGAAAACGGGCATTTCCTCCCTTTAAGCCACTACCTTTTTCTCTCATCTCATTTTAACTCCTATATATTTCTTCCGCTCTATCCAACAATAATCCTTTTTTTTTACCTATTCTTCTTTCTCCCTCTCTCTTTTTCTCTCATTTTTTTTTTTAAACTTCTGTCTCATTTTTTTCTTTTGAGCCATGTCTAATGACAACCGCACTCAAATGCCTCTCTCGGTTATTAAGAACATTTCGCTCCGTTGTTGAAGGAAGGAGGGTTCCGAAGGAGAGAAGTGATTTAAAATACGCGATTCGGGACCGGATTTTTTCATGGGTGTTGAAGCTGAAAAGAGAGAGAGAGAAGGAGGGAACTAATATATTTTTATACTCTCCTCTGCACACGTCGAGATTAGGTTTAACTGCCTTAATTTTAAAAAACTGCCACCCCACGAAATTGCGACCGTTTTGCGCGCACTCATTCCGAGGGGGAGAAAAAAAATACTGTCTCTCTTTCATTTTTTTTTCTACACATTGAAAAACGTTTTTTTTTCCTTTTTAAAACGGCATTTATTAAATGGCTAAGAGTCACGTTTTTGATTAATGTTAGTTTAACGAACGATTCTGTTGCTAGTAAATCACCTTTTTTTTCGTTTAATAATAATAGTTTTATTTTTAATAAATGTGGAAGTGAATTAATTAAAATTTAGCTGGTAAATTAATTAAATTCCAACTGGAAAATTAATTACATTTCAACTGGTAAATTAATTACATTCCAACTGGTAAATTAATTACATTCCAACTGGTAAATGAATTAAATTTTAACTAATAAAAAATAAAATTTTAATTTGCAAAATAAAAATTTTAATTAATTTACGAAATTCAATTGTTATAAATTAATTCAATTTCAATTCGTAAATTAATTAAATTTAATTTTAGTGAATTAATTTAATATTAATTACTAAATAATTATGTTTCAATTAGTACATTGATTGAATTTCAGTTGGCAAATTAATTGAATTTAAATTCATAAATAATTATATTTCAATTGGCAAATGAATTAAATTTCTATTCGCAAATAAACGTTGATTAAATTACAAATTTCAGTTAGTAAATTAATTGAATTGCCGAATTTCAATTGGTAAATTAATTGAATTTACGAATTTCAATTAGTAAATTCATGAAATTAATTCACGACTTTCAATTAATTGAATTTTAATTCCTAAATAATTATATTTTCAATTGGTAAATGAATTAAATTATAATTTGAAAAATAGTTTTAAATAATTTACGAATTTCAATTAGTAAATTTAATTAAATTTTAGTTGATCAACTAATTAAATTTCAATTGTGATAAAATTAAATTTCAATTGGTTAATTAATTACTAATTAAGTTAATATTCAAAATACTTAAATACATTTCCAACTATTATTTATGAAAAAATTTTTTTTTTCTTCAACTGATATAATTTGATGACAATTTCTCAAAATTTAAATTTTACTTACAAATTTTGACGAAACGTTTTGCCGCCTCGTACTGATTGTCCTTTTTTCGATTAAAATCGATGCCGTCCGTAGTGAACCAATTTTTAATTCTTTCTTGTAATTTTTAATTCCGCCATTCGAAAGTGAGCCTGAAAAATTAAAAAAACGAAAGAAATGTTAAACGATTTTGCATTTTTTTTGTCATCCGAATTTTTGTAAGTAAAAATTTCGTAGAAATTTTCATAACAAAAATTAACAGTAAAAAGTTGTAATCGTTGATTATAATTTGCATTTTATATTTTCGAAAAAATTTTTTCCAGAGTAAAAATTAATTTAATTTCATTCTCATAGAAACATCAATTTTTTTTTTAAATAAAAATATATTTCGCAATGAAATAAATTTTTTCCAGTATAAAAACCATTTCGTATCGTCTGACTATATCTTGCTTTTCTACTTAAGAATATTTCTATTGTATTGTCTGACTTTCTCTTGTATTTTCTACTTAAAAATATTTCCATTATTTGCCAACAGCTTAAAAAAAATTAAAAATAGAAAAAATTTAGAAAAAAAAATTAAATGATTGTAAAAGAATTATAAAATTATGATTTTATAAATATTATAATACTGTGATAATATTTTTTTTTGTTAACATATTTTGTTTGTTGAAATAATTTCAAAAATAATACCTACTCAAAAAAAAAAAAAAAAAAAAAAAAAAAAAAATGAGAAGAATATAAAGAAATATTGTTTGCAAAATTTTTTCTTTTGAAATCTTTTTTTTTTTGTTAAAATTAGAAACAATTGACCAAAGTAAACAAACAAACATGCAAAAAATAAAAAAAAAATGTAAAAAAGAACCCGAATTGAAATTTCCGCTCGGGATTTTATATATGAAATGAAACCTTATTGCCAGAACATCTGTTGCATCAATAACAACTATTTTATCTCTCTATGTCTGGGAAATAAAAAAAAATTGATCCAAGTGTAAATACAAGCTAACATGGAGCAAAAAAAAAACTATTTTCAACAGTACAATTATAAAAAATTATGCAATAATTATTAATATATAATACTGCTTTCAAATAAACGACAGATATAATTATAATTAAAAAGGCGTTTCACATATCGATAAACTATAATAAACTCGAGTTAACTCACGGAAATTTATTAACTTATTTCTGTTATCATTGCTAAAATTTTTATTATTATTATTATTATTATTATCATAATTATTATTATTATTACTAATTATTACTAATTAAAATAGTGGACCAATTTTAATTAGTGGAACAATTCAAATACTGGACTAATTTTAATTAGTGGCTTGATTTAAATAATTAAAATAATTAAAAAAGGTGATTAATTTTAATTAGCAGACGACTTTTCTCAAGAATTAAATTATTAAATCTTGACTTTTTCTCTTACAAGAAATTTTAATTCCTGACTTTATATTCTAGTCGAAAATCTATTGTCTGACTATTCAATGATTCTTTCACTTCTATTGTTCAATATTATAATTTTTAGAATAAACCCCCTATTGTTTTACTACTGTCTGACAACGTCTAGGTTCTTCTACTAATTATACGTGAGTATTTAATTTCATATTTCTATTATAAATATCTATCGATTCAATGTAATGTCTGAATAAATTTTTGAAGGTTCGCATAATAATTTATGTCTGACTGTTCAACGATTTTTTCACTTCTAATAGATAGAAGCAGACTTTTAAATATCGGTGCATAATTTTTTTACTGAATTGAATTTTTCAAGGTAAAATTAAGCATTTAATTATGGTTTATTTTGTAAGTTATAGTAGTCTTTATCTTTTGACTAAAGTTTTTATTTTTTAAAGTGAAAAATAGGAGGACTTAGTACTTTAAATACTCGACTAATTTTAAAAGTGGACTAATTTAAATACTGGCCTAATTTTAATATTTGACCGAAAGTAGACTATTTTTAATACTGGACTAATTTAAATACTCGACTAATTTTAATACTGGACTACTTTAAATACTCGACTAATTTTAACACTGGACTAATTTTAATACTGCACTAATTTTAAAAGTGGACTAATTTAAATACTCGACTAATTTTAATATTGGACTAATTCAAATACTCGACTAATTTTAACACTGGACTAAAAGTGGACTAATTAAAATACTCGACTAATTTTAATACTCCACTAATTAAAATACTGGACTAATTTAAATATTGGACTAATTTAAATACTCGACTAATTTTAACACTGGACTAAAAGTGGACTAATTAGAATACTGGACTTATTTAAATACTCCACTAATTAAAATACTGGACTAATTTAAATACTCCACTAATTAAAATACTGGACTAATTTAAATACTCGACTAATTTTAATACTGGACTAATTTAAAACTCGACTAATTTTAATAGTTAACTAATTTATTTTTTACTAATTTAGTTCACCTTTTTGTTATTTTAGTATACATTTCACGAATTTAATTTTTTTCCTAATTAAGTTTACGTTTTTCTAATTTATCTACCTTTTCATTAATTTAATGTATTTTTTAACAACTAAGTTTACGTTTTTCAAAAGTTATCCGCCATTTTACTAATTTAATATATTTTTCACTAAACTGATGTTTACGTTTTACTATAATAATTTCTCCATGTCACTAATTTATATACTCAGAGCAAGCAAGTCCATTTCGAACTTCCGTTTTGTTTCTAAGCAAATTGTAGAAAATATTTTTTTTAAAAACATTTTTTCTAGTTTTTTAGCTGAAAATTCAAAGAAAATTCATTCCTCTCAATCTCTCTCTCTTGCTCGTGCTCACTTGTGTGCCCCCTTTTAGATAGAGAAATCCCACATTGAGCCAGGTTTCAGACTCGCGTAAAATATTGCCGCGAATTATCATACCATCTGAAATTAAAGGGTTGAAATTTCGGGATGTTGGTGTGCCTGCCTAGTTGCCAGTGGAAAATAATTTTGGCGGATTCCCTCTTTGCTCTCCTTCTCTCTTTCTCTTTTCCTCACTCAGTATTCGAGAAACGAAGAGACGCGAAGGGAGGATCGTTGAGCTTACCATAGGGGTGGTTTCCAGAACGAATTGGGCGAGATAGTTGTAAAGGCTAAATGCGAAAGAGAAAGAGAGAGAGAAAGAGAGAAAGAGAGAGAAGGAGGGAAAGTGAGGGAAAAAGAGAGGGAAAGATAGAAAGAGAGGGAAAGAGAGAAAGAGGAAGAGAGTAAAAGGGAGAGAGAGGATCGGAATTCTAGGAAGTGTTGCGCGTACCATGGAAGTGAAACGCCTCTCCTCGACATTTCGTGCGCATTTTCCTCTCCTCTCTTTTCGAGCGTCTCACTCCACAGGGATTTTCCCCTTTTTTTTCCAAACAGACGATTTTTCTTTTTCAGCGTCTGCGCAGCCACGCCCATGTCTACAATGGCGGCCGATGGAAAATCGTCGCGGGGGCGGCGCCCTTTCCTCGCATCTTTTTCCCACGTCCTTTTCCATCTCGCTCCTTTCGTCCTTCGTCCCAGGAGTGTATTTCAAGAGGGTCCTTGTACCGAACTAACGCCGAGACTAACGGCCGAGCATGTCGATGCTTTACTGCACAAGCATCAGTTTCGTGTGGCATCGACTCTCATTTCTCTCTCTCTCTCTCTCTGCTTTTTTCTTTCTTACTCTCTTTCTTTGCCTTTGCTCTTTTTTTCTCATTCCTTTTTTGTGTCTCTCTCTCTTTTTTGTTATTTTTTGTCTTTCTCTCTCCCTCCTCTTTTTTCGTAATTTTTTTTTTTACCAGAAAAAACCAAATTTGACTAAAATCGTTTACTTTCTATCCACTTTTGACCAAAAATTCTTAGTCACTATTGGCTGACTCAAATCCTTTACATTCGAACCAGTTTTGACTGAATTTTAGCCTCGAGGCTAAAACTCAGTCAAAAATAGTTCGAATGTAAAGGATTTTAGTCAAAAGTAAACAAAAGGTAAACGATTTTAGTCAAAAGTGGAGAAAGGAGAAAAAAAATGAAAATGAAAATTAAAATACCGTAAAAGGAAAATGTTATTTTAAGAAACAAATCTCTGGTTAGAGAATAACTATTGAAAATCAGAAGAAAACGATTATTTTTCAAGGAGAAAAACCAGGACTGAGTCAGACACTAGAATAACAGGACTTGGAAACAATAAACTACTTTTAATAACAAGTATAGTTTTAATACAAGTAGTAAAATAACCCTATAGTCAGACAATTGTCACTCAATTTCTTACGAGCAAGAAAAACGATTTTACTCGCCAAGTAGAAGAACCAGAATTTAGTCAGACGATAATAAACGACTTTGAACTTTCCAACCATTTCGAACACTTTAAGTGAAAAAATCGACCAATAGTCAGACAATTGATATCCCTGAAAGTAATGAAACGGAAATTCTTTGTTCGACAGTGAAAAAAATCGTTCATAGTCAGACTGAATTTATAGATTCAACCAAGAAGACAGTACACCAAAACACTAGGGATTAGTTTAAAAAAAAGAATTTTCTGTAAAAAATATTTTTCTGTAAAACAACTGTCAGTAAATAACAATAAAATAATTCCAATCAATTTTTGATTTTTACTTTTTAAATAAATAATTAAATTCTCTATTATCTTTTTTTTGCATGTTTAGAAAAGCAAAAAAAAAAATGTTTCCCGAACTTTGTTATCCAATCCCCGAAAAACTATATACTGATTCAAATTTGTCCATCTCGTTGCGAAGCACATACATACACAAGTATGTAAATTTCTTTTACAAAAAAAAAAAAGAAAAGAAAAAAAAATTGCGTAGTAAAACTGCAATATAAAACTTCTAACAGTAGTGCTTTCTAAACTTAAGAGCTAAATAAATGAAAATCCTCGTCCCTTGAAAACGCGCACACTCACGTACATTCACACGCATACAAACACACATATATGAGAAAAACATCGAGATAGAGAGACGCTACATTCCCGTCTGTTTTTCATTATTTATCCGACAGAGAGAGACAGAGTGAGTGAGTGAAGAGAGATAAAGAGAAAAAGAAAGAGAGAGAGAGAAATGTCCCCTTGGTTCTTAAACAGAGAAATTTAATTTGATCTCCTCTCTTCTCTCGGAAGTGAATACTTGTCGAATTAAGCTTCGCGTTTAGAATTGAGTAGTAGACACCTCTCTCTAAGGGGATCATTTGAGTCAAGTGCTTTGAGTTCTTTTTTAGGCAGCAAAAAAACGTGCCTTCATAAAGTACCCAGTAACCCTAAAAGAATTTGTTTTAAACAATTTTTTTAATTTATTAAAGAATTCTTTTTATAAAAAAGAAAAAAAGATTTATCAACTACTTCTAAATAGTAAATAATTAACATAAATATAAATTCCTCAATATAAACTCTATATAATCTAGTTTTAAGACTTAAAATAGGATAATTCAATCATTTTGTCTGACTTATAATTTACTTCTACTACTTTAACGTCATATATTTGAAAAATATATGTCTGACTAATAATTTACTCCTACTACTGTAACATTCGTAAATAATAAAATACGTCTGACTATTAAGCTACTTTTACTACTGAGAAGATATTTTAATAATAAAAAACTAAATAATAATTTACTTCCAGTACTTTAACGTCATATATTTGAAAAATATATGTCTGACTAGTAATTTACTCCTACTACTGAAACATTGGTAAATAATAAAATTCGTCTGACTATTAATTTACTTTCACTACTGAGAAGATAATTTAATAATAAAAAACGACGTCTGACTAGTAATTTACTCCTACTACTGAAACATTGGTAAATAATAAAATTCGTCTGACTATTAATTTACTTTCACTACTGAGAAGATAATTTAATAATAAAAAACGACGTCTGACTAGTAATTTACTCCTACTACTGAAACATTGGTAAATAATAAAATTCGTCTGACTATTAATTTACTTTCACTACTGAGAAGATAATTTAATAATAAAAACGACGTCTGACTAATAATTTACTCCTACTACTGAAACATTCGTAAATAATATAATACGTCTGACTAATAAATTACTGTTACTACTGAGAAGATAATTTAACAATAAAAAAATATGTTTGACTAATAATTTACTCCTACTACTGAAAAAATCGTAAATAATAAAATATACGTCTGACTAATAATTTTCTCCTACTACTAAAACATTGGTAAATAATAAATTTTGTCTGACTATTAATTTACTTCTACTACTGAGAAGATAATTTAACAAAAAAAGTACGTCTGACTAATAATTTACTTCTACTACTGAAACATTTGTAAATAATAAAATACGTCTGACTAATAAATTACTTTTACTACTGAGAAGATAATTTAACAATAAAAAAATACGTCTGCCTAATAATTTACTCCTACAGTACCGTCCGCAATTGTCAGTCCACCCATTTTTAAAGGAATGACAAAAATTTTTTAACATAAAATTCATGAAAACTAAAATTTTTTTTGGTTTATATTTTGAAAGACGATAAAATTTTGAAAAGAATAAGACCTTACAGAAGTCATTTGGCCAAAATTTGTAGAAGATATTCCTAAAAATCGTCATTTTCAATGTTTGACAAAAATTTAAATAACTTCTAAAATAATGAACGCTTTTTAATAATCTCAGGCTTATTTTAAAGGTCTTTTTCTACGGAATAAGAATTACTTATAGGCATTAACCTGTCATTTTAAACTTGGAATAAGCATGACGTCAAAATTAGACAAAAAAATTGGAAAAATTTGAAATCAATTTTTTGTACTAAAAACTATTCTAGAACATATATAAAACATGATATGGTGTAGATTTTTCAAGAAAATTTAATAAAAATATATGTTTGAATTTCAAAAATTATTTTTCTTTTAATAATATTATTTCAAATTTTTTGAATTTTTTTGTCCAACTTTGACGTCATGCTTATGCCAAGTTAAAAATTACAGGTTAATGCCTATAAGTAATTCTTATTCTGTAGAAAATGGTCTTTAAAATAAGCCTAAGATTATTAAAAAGCGTTCATTATTTTAGAAGTTATTCAAATTTTTGTAAAACATTGAAAATGACGATTTTTAAGAATATCTTCTACAAATTTTGGCCAAATGACTTCTGTAAGGTCTTATTCTTTTTAAAATTTTATCGTCTTTCAAAATATAAACCAAAAAAAATTTTACTTTTCATGAATTTTATGTTAAAAAATTTTTGTCATTCCTTTGAAAATGGGTGGACTGACAATTTTGGACGGTACTGTACTACTAAAATATTATTAAATAATAAAATTCGTCAGACTATTAATTTACTTTTACTACTGAGAAGATAATTTAACAATAAAAAAATATGTTTGACTAATAATTTACTCCTACTACTGAAAAATTAAATATTAATCAAATATCCGTCCGACTAATACATTACTCTTACTACTGAAAAATAGTAAATAATAAAATTCGTCTGACTAATAATTTACTCCTACTACTGAAACATTATTAAATAATAAAATTCGTCTGACTATTAATTTACTTCTACTACTGAAAATATAATTTAATAATAAAAAAATACGTCTGCCTAATAATTTACTTCTATTACTTTTAGCCTTGAAAAATATTATTATTTGTCTTGATATTAACTTAATCTTTAAGTTAAAAATTAATTAAATTTTTAAATAACTGTTTTTCTAAGAATATCAAATTGAGCCAAAAAACGAATCAAAAATTTTGCTAAGCAGAGTTTTGATACGCATAATAATAGTAGTAGTATTAAAATAGTAGATTTTGCTTTTTACACTTGAGTCAAAATTGCCTGACATTTCTTTCAGGAATTCAATAACAATTGTCTGACTAAACTGTGAATGTTTCACTAATATTAACAAAATTAGTGATTACTACTTAAAAAAGAAATTAAATAACCAGTTTTCTGATTAAATTTTTGCGTTTCTGCGTTTGAAAATTGCTTTTCATTACTGAATAGCCCGTATTTTAAATTTAAGAATATAATATTGGCTGCTATTTAAGTATGTTTTACTTGTATTTTATTCTTAAAGTTACAATATAATATTATTTAAATATGAAAATGTTAATTAAAATAATATTTCTGAAATTCAGAATTGTTTCTTATTTAAGGAAAATATTCCTTTCCTTTAATTCTAAGTTTGAGAAAAAATACATGGAAAATATACTTAAATAGAAGCGAAAATTATATTCCTTTTGGAATATGGATTTTTCAGTGTTTGTATTCGATTATCTAGAAAAATTAATCATACAGTTAGAGTTGCACTCTAATTGTTAAAAATAATAATAAAAAAACAAGGAAAAACGTACTGAAAAGCAAATTTCCTCCATTCGCCGAATTGGAGATTAATTTTTCCACTCACGGCTTTCCCATCTCGCCGAATACATTTTGACTATCAAATCCACATTTTTAGACAAACAAAAAAATAACAATTTCCAGTAAAATAATTTTCAAGTTGAGTAAAAATTTTGTTCCCCAGGAATTATTTATCGTGGACCTGGGGAAAAATTTGTACGTTCCTGAAAGTATAGAGGTGGGTAAGGGAGATTTTTTTTTTTTTTTTTTGCTTTTTTCATCGTTTTGCGAGACGGAGAGTTTGGAGAAGGAGGAAAGGTGGGAGCGAGAGAGAGAAAGAGGGGGATATTGTGAGGGTTTGCGCAGACCCGAGCAGAGAGAGGTTTCCATGCGGAATGAAGCGCAGAAAAAAAAGCTTGTGGAGGAAAAACATGGCGATCGAGGAGGGAAGGAAGCCGGACAACGCAAGTCAATCATGCGTCTCTTAATAGAAAAGTGGGGTCGATTTATGGGTTATAGGCAAACTCAACTCCTACCATATTCCACCTCATCGACCCCTTTCGAGTGATCAGCTATAGTAGATATCACTTTTTTTTCCTGTTTTTTTTCGTTTTCCACAGCGCCTTTATTATTCCTGATGAGATGACACTCTCGGCCCTGACCTCCTCTTTTTAAAATATGGCGAACTCAACATTTATCCTCAAACGAAAAAGAAAATTCACTTAAAGTTTTTTTTTTCTTTCTGTATATTTTTTTCAAATTTTACTCTTTCTCTCTCTCTCTCTCTCTCTCTCCCTAAATCTGCATTAGTAAAATATCTAAATAAGTAAATTTGAATTAGTTAAAAATAATCGTTAGTAAAATCTTGTCTGACTTTTTACTTCTGGTTTAGTAGAGAATAACTAAGTATTAGTAGAAAATAATTCATTTTTAGTAGAAAATTGCTAATTTTATTATTATTAGAAATTTGAAAATAACTGATTATTCAAAATCAGAATAATCAGAATAATCAGATTCTAAAAATATTCACTAATTTTCCAAATGCTACGATTTTTTTTAGTATTTTCAATATTCTTTTCTTAAAATTTTAGTATTGAAAATAAACAGTATAACTAAGATTGCAAATTTAAAAAATGTCTGACTATAAATTTACTTGTATCACTGAGATACTAACAAATAATAATAGAAAGCGTTTGACTCATGATTTACATCTACCACTGATATACTGATAAAAGTTAATAGTATATGTCTGACTATTAATTTGGTTCTATTACTGAGATCAAGTAATAATAAAAAATGTGTCTGACTATTAATTTTCCTCTACTACTGAAATACTAAAAACTAAAAATAAATTACGTCTGACATTTGATTTACATCTCCTACTGAAAATATAACATAATAATAATGAACACGTCTGATTATTGGTTTACCTCTACTACTACAGACTATTAATTTATTTCTACTACTGAGATATTAATTACTATAATAATAAAATACGTCTGAATATTCAATTACTTCCGCTAGTGATATATTTATAAAAATTAATAATATTTGTCTGACTATTAATTTACTTTTACTAAAAAAAAAGATAATATAATAACAAAAATACGTCTCCAGTAGTAGAAGTAAATTTTTGGTCAGACGTATTTCATTATTATTAGCATTATTATTATTATTATTCAATATTTCAGTAGTAAAAGTAAATCACTGCTTAGATGTATATTTTATTAATCTATAATCTTCACAGTAGTAGAAGTAAATCGTTAGTCACACGAATTATTTATTATTAAATAATTTCAGTAGTAGAAGTAAATTATTACTCAGACGTATTTTTTATATTAAATAATTTCAGTATTAGAAGTAAATTATTACTCAGACGTATATTTATTAATCTATAATCTTTACAGTAGTAGAAATAAATCGTCGGTCAGACGAATTTTTTATTATTAAAAAATTTAAGTACTAGAAGTAAATTATTATGGAGACGCATTTTTTATATTAAATAA
The DNA here is from genome assembly GCF_015476425.1 of Leptopilina heterotoma. Lineage (NCBI taxonomy): Eukaryota > Metazoa > Arthropoda > Insecta > Hymenoptera > Figitidae > Leptopilina > Leptopilina heterotoma. The sequence continues at coordinate 1,023,634 of NW_025111191.1, read as the reverse complement.
TCAGTAGTAGAAGTAAATTAATTGTCAGAATTATTTTATTATTGTTTATCAATATTTCAGTAGTAGAAGTAAATCGTTCGTCAGACGAATTTTTTATTATTAAATAATTTCAGTAGTAAAAGTAAATCATAAGTCAGACGCATTTTATAATTATTTACTACCTAATATTATTTAATTTTCTTATTGGAAAAAAAGTTAATTATTTGTCAGACTTATTTTTTAATAAATATTGAAGTAGTAGAAGCAAATCGTTAGTATCGTTAGTAATCCGTAATAAAATTGTTAGTAAGACGAATTTTCTATTATTAAATAATTTTCGTAGTAGAAGTATATTTTTACTACTCTGACGTAATTTTGATATTAAATAATTTCAGTAGTAGAAGTAAATTATTACTCAGACGTACTTTTTATTATTAAACAATTTAAGTAGTAGAACTAAATAAATACGCAGACGTATTTTATTATTCTTTATTATTGTCTCAGTAGTAGAAGCAAATTATTAGTCAGACCTATTTTATTATTTTTTTATTATTGTTTCAGTAGTTGAAGTAAATTTATAGTCAAACGTAATTTTTATTATTTTATAATCACAGTAGTAGAGGTAAACTAATAGTGATTATATAATAAAAAAACAAAGTCTGACTATAGATTTACTTCTACTACTCAAAACATAATATTTAAATAAAAAAAAACACGTCTGACTATTAAAACACCTCTACTACTGAGATTTTTATACTAATAAAAAATGCTTTAGACTATTAATTTCTTTTACTACTGAAGTACTATTAACTACTATAAAGTGGTACTTAACATTATTAAGTGTACTATTAGATACTATTAATAAAATGTGTCTGACATTCTGTTTACTTCTACTACTGATTCTTTTATGAAAAAATAATAATTTATTCTAACTAATAATCAGCGTCGATTTTATTAAAAAAAAATTTCTTTTAATCATTTTCAAGTTTAATTATTCTTAAAAATTGTGATTATAGCAACAATAAAGAAGAGAAAGAGAGTGAGAGAATAAAATACACCGCGACTGAAAACGATAGACGTTATACAAAAATTTCTTTGCATTCGAATACAAAAAGTATTAGTATATGTATATATATATATATAAAAATAAGCAGAGAAACAGTAGTAGTATATAAAATAGCGCGCGAAAAGAAGGATTTTTCCTATTATATTTGTCCATAATTAAAAATAAAGTAACAAACGAAGTGAATAATTAAGTTAACCGGTTCTCTTTGGACTTTTGAAGCCGCGCGTTTCAGTTCACCGCAGCAGAAACAACGACTCAAAGACTCAATTGAAAAACAATTCTCGATCTCTTTGACTCGATGATATGCGCAGTAACCGACATTGGCAAATCATAACTGTTATTATATAGTGTGTACATTTTTTTATTTTAGTTTTTTTCTCCATTTTTTTTTTTTTTTTTTTTTGAATGCGTCGATTGTGCCTAGCGTGTGCTTCCGTGTGAGAAGGAAAAGAACGTACGTTTCGTTTCGATTGAGTGGTCCATTCGATGAAAATGCGTTTGAGTCCAGACTCGAAATTTCGAGTTCTCTCTTTTCGCTCTTTCTCTCTTTTAGTTTCCCTCTCTCTTTTACTCTTTCGCTCCCTCTCTCTCTCTTTTACTCTTTCTCTCCCTCTCTCTCTCTTTTGCTCTTTCTCTCCCTCTCTCTCTCTCTTTTGCTCTTTCTCTCCCTCTCTCTCTTTTGCTCCTTCGCTTTCTCTCTTTCTCTCTTTTAGTCCTTCGTTCCCTCTCTCTCTCTTTTACTCTTTCGCTTCCTCTCTCCTTCTCTCGCTGGGTAAAACGCTCCGAGGGGTGGCACAGCTGCGTCGAAACGCTGGGTTTAAAATTAGGATTCGCGCGTGTGTGTCTGGTGTTTTTTTCTCCTCTTTTAATTCTTTCCTTCTCACAGCCGCACAGGAAGGTCGTTCGTTGCCAGAGAGAATGAGATGAGCGAGGAAAAAGAGGGAGAAAGCGAGAGGAAAGAAGGAGGCGCAGACTGCGAATAGAGAAGCGAAAGAAGGAGAGAGAGAGAGGGGAGAAAAGAGAGAAAGGGAGAGAAATTAGAGAAAGAGGGAGAAAATACAGAAAGAGAAAGAAAGAGAGAGAAAGGAGCAGCGAGAGAGAGAGAGAAAGAAGGAGAGAAATGAGTAAAAAAGAGAGAGCGAGAGAGAGAGAGAGTTGCCGAGGATTAAAGAGGGGAAAAGGAGGAGGGTTTTCGCTGGGAAAACCGAGGGTCGATAGGTGGACAGCGACCACCAAAAAGCTCACACACTCTCGACCCCCGCGGGGGTAAAGTGGAAACGAAAGGTGGAAAGAGAGTGGGAGGAGGTTGAGTTAGGGAAAAAAACCCAGGAGGAGGAACCCACCACACGATGATGATGACCAAAAGAAGAAAAAACAAGAATTCCGTACACTGTTTAAATATCCACCCCGAGAATGTTAAACAGTTTGGTTCATAGTAATGAAAAAATGTCCAACGATCGAATGTTACCCATCACACCCACCCATCGGCGCGAACTACAACTTGAATTGACCCAAACCTGACTTTAGTTCGTTCAACAATTTTTTTTTTTTTTTTATTTTTTCTCTCCCCCAGAAGAGTCAAAGGCGACTTTTTCTATTTTTTTCTCTCACTCTATCTCTCAACAAAAGTCACTTTGCGCTTTACAGTTTTCAAATGTAACGGTAAAAACCTCTCAAAAGAGCTGTATTTCAGTTCTCAATTCTTTTAAATTGATATCCTATATTGAACGATATAAACAAAATGGAAAAGGAAATAAAAAAATAAGAAAAAAAAGAGGAAAAGTGAATAAAAAGTTAAGAAAAAAACGAGGAAAAGAAAATAAAAAGATGAAGGAAAAGAAAGAAATAGTAGAGAAAAGAGAAAAAAAATAAAAAGATGAAGGAAACGAAAGAAAAAGTAAAGACAAGAGAGAGAAAAAAAGAAAAAGGAAGAGAAAAAATAGAATTTAAGTGAAAATATTTTTGTATTTAAAATTTAAATTAAAAATTTATGGACGATATGAAATAATTGTATGTAGGACAATTGCCAAAATGAAATCGAAAGTGATCAAACATTAAATGGTATAATTGATTCCATTGAAAAAGTTTACTCAATAAACGGCCGCGCTTGTAGTTTGAACGGATAATCGACGTTGTTATATATCGAATTAAAGTCGTGTTAATGATAATTATATTGTCATTTTGTTGTACAATTAAAATGGGTGGGAGAAAGAGAGAAGGAGAGGGGAGTAGAGGGGAATAAATGTATATGGAATAAAACCGATTTGTTAATCAATTTATCACGAGATTTTTACACATGATGATTGCTTATAATTGTAATCAATATTTTTTTGTATTTGTGACTTTAAAAATATAACTTTAAAAATAACAGTTTAAAAATATCAGTTTAAAAATATAACTTTATAAATATCACTTTAAAAATATAACTTTACAAATTTAACTTTAAAAATATAACTTTATAAATATCACATTAAAAATATAACTTTACAAATATCTCTTTAAAAATATAACTTTACAAATATCACTTTAAAAATATAACTTTAAAAATAAAGACTAAAAAGATTAATTTAAAAATGAGATTAAAAATATAAATTTGAAAATTACTTTTAATTGCTTTAAATTTAACTCTAAAATTATTCTATAAAATATAAATGAATATATTCATTTTGTTTAAATTTAAAAAAAAATTTCCAATATCAAAAATAAGTTACAAAAAAAAACTCGAGGTTGACTTCTTTTATACAATACTTGAAACAGAAAAGAAAAGTGAAGCATCGAACTCTCTAGGAAGTAAATTTTTAACTCCACTTATTTATGTTTTATTTTGACCCCTAAGGAGTGGAAAAGAATCAAATTTAAAAAAATTTTCGGTTGAATAATCAACACTGAAATGTCCATAGAAAAAAGTCTGACCAATAATTTATATCTACTACTTAGATATTAATAATTAATCAATAATAATTATACTACTGAGATACTAATATTTAATAATATAATTCGTCTGACTTATTATTTACTTCTACTACTGATACATTTATAAAATGGTCTGACTATTAATTTACTTCTACTACTAATACATTAATAATATGGTCTGACTATTAATTTACTTCTACTACTGAGATATTAATATTTAATAATATAATTCGTCTGACATAATATTTACTTCTACTACTGATACATTAATAAACATTAATAATATGTTCTGACTATTAATTTACTTGTACTACTGAGAAGATAAATTAAAATAAAAAATACGTTTGACTAGATATTTATCTATTTGTATAATTGAGATATTAGTGAAATAATAATAAAATGTGTCTGACTATTAATTTACTTCTACTACTGAAAAAATATTTAATAATAAAAGTACATGTTTGACTATAATTTACATTTACTACTGAGAAAATTACATAATAAAAAAACATCAATAAATTTACTTTTAGTACTAAGAAAAAAATTTGATGGCAAAAAACACGTATGACTTATAATTTAGATGTACTATAGAGACAATAATAAGAAATAATACCATACGTCTGACTAATAATTTACTTCTACTACTGTAAAGATTATAGATTAATAAATATACGTTTGAGTAGTAATTTACTTTTACTGTTGAAATAAATTAATAATGAAAAATTCGTCTGACTAATTATTTACTTCTACTACTGAAATAGTGATAAATAATAATAAAATAAGTCTGACTATTAATTTACTTTTACTACTGGAAAAATAATAAAATACGTCTGAATAATAATATACTCCTACTACTGAAACATTCGTAAATAATAGAATACGTCTGACTATTAATTTATTTCTACTACTAATTCGATAGTATTAATTATCATAAAAATTCCAATAATAATAACATAGGAAAATATAAAGAATTACTAAAATATAATATTGTATGGAATATTTAGACGACAGATTCCATAAAATTTTTCTACATACAAAATTTACGTTCTAATCTGAATTGCAACTCTTCTTTTGTTCTCTGTTAAAATTAATTTTTAAATTATTTTTCCATCTTTTCTTTTAATTTTCAATGAAAAATTGTGATTCTCGATTGAAATTCAAGCTCGAGAATATTTTTTTGAGTAGATTATTTCAAAATTCGACGAGACAAAAACTTGAAGTAGAATAATCTGTACTTTGTAAGACTTTTGTATTTTTTGCTACTTTCAATGGATTATTGCGCATTTTAGTGAAACTATAGTATTTTTTTTTCTCTTTAGAAATTTAGATAGATCTAGTACTTAAATATTTGATAATTTTTTTGCAATAAAATTGGAATTTCACGAAGAAAAATATTTTGAATAATAAAATTAAAATCGAACGAAGGGACAAAAAAAAGTAATTATTAGTTGAAAAGATCTAATCATTATACTAATTTCCAGTCAAAATTTTTTTTTTTTAAAGTAAATCATATTCAGAAAGTATAGAAATATTGTTAATCTTCTTACTCTCTGAATTTTATTAAGAAGAAATATCTACTTGAATTATTGACTGAATTTTTGTTTTTAAATTAGTAAACTTAGAAAAACTGTGAAACTATGAGTAAAATTTACTAATTCAAAAGCAAAAAGTCAGTCACTAAATTCAAATTAGTAAATATTGTTACTAAATTGAAATTTCGAGAGTATTTATTTATTTCCTTCGCAAACAAAATCCCAACTTGTCCAAATGTGAAACTCCTTCATTCGTATATTATAATCTTCTCCAAAAAGAGGAAATTCATGAAATCGGATTCTCGAGAGTATAAGGACTCTCGTTTCTAAAATAGACGATTGTATGGTGTATGCATTTATACATATATATATAAATTTAGATGAGCATATACGTCTGAGATTTTGGAAGCCGCAAAATACAAAAGCTTAAACAATTTCCGTTTACAAAAGCATAGTATATAGCCATTCTCGTTGTCGACGCGCGTAGAGAGCGCTCAGTAGCGCCATTGTTTTTCCCTTTTACCCTACTGCCAACCCCGGCATCGTCGACCATTTGGGAAAGGGTAGGTTAGGTGCGGCTAGGGATGGAGGCCACACGCCGCGTTAATATCTCACGAACGTAATATCGTTTTAACGGCACTGCCATTTTCAACGGTTTGCAAGAAAACAATGAAGAGACGAGAACTGAAAAATAGATGAAAAACATGGCTAAGACTATTTTCCTCTCATTTTTTTTCTGTTTTTATACACCATTTATGGAAATGGAGACAATAGAAAATGAGTATCTTTTTTTTGAAAATTTTTAACTTCTCTTTGTATGATAATTGTTATTTTTTTTTAATAATTTAGGTGAAAAACACCAAATTTTGAATTAGGAGAGAAAAAAATATTTTTTTGCTCTTGAATTTCTATTATTATAAGAATTAAAAAACTATAAAAACTATAAATGAAATAAAAATTTAAAATAAATTACTTTATCCATACTTTTCTGCGTTTTCTTTCCAAATTCCGAATCAATCAATAAAATTTCACAATAGTAAAAGCTTAAATCACTTTTTTCCAGAACGATTTATTTACCGATCACTTTTTGGACTAAAAATTAAACATAGAATAGTTTAAATCTTTAAATTGAAAGATATTTTTAGTCATTGACGGAGACATTGATAAATTTAATAATAATTAATAATAATTAAATAATTAATAAACGTCTGACTAATAACTTACTCCTAGTACTAAAACATTAGTAAATAATAAAATACGTCTGACTAATAATTTACTTTTACTACTGAAAAAGTAATTTAATAGAAAAAATAAGTCTGATTATTAATTTACTTTTACTACTAAGATATTAATAATAATTATGTCATTTTATATACGTCTGACTATTAATTTACTTCTACTACTGAAAAATCAATGAAAATGAATAATTTTGTCAGACTATTAATTTACTTATACTACTGAAAAATCGTATGTTAATCACGTAATAATTCATAATAATGAAATAATTAATTACCGTCTGACTAATAATTTACTTCTACTACTAAAACATTGGTGAATAATAAAATACGTCTGACTATTAATTTACTTTTACTACTGAAAATATAATTTAATACTAAAAAATAAGTCTGATTATTAATTTACTTATACTTCTGAGATATTAATAATTATGTCATTTTATTTACGTCTGATTATTAATTTACTTTTACTACTGAAAAACTGCTAATTTTGTTATAATAAAATATGTCTGACTATTGATTTACTTCTACTACTGAAACATTAATAAAAATTGATAATATGGTCTGACAATTAATATACTTCTACTACTGATACATTAATAAAAATTGATAATATGGTCTGACTATTAATTTACTTCTACTACTGGAAAATCGTATGTTAATCACGTAATAATTAATATGTATTAAATAATTAATTACCGTGTGACTAATAATTTACTCCTACTACTAAAACATTGGCAAATAATAAAATACGTCTGACTATTGATTTACTTTTACTACTGAAAATATAATTTAATAATAAAAAATAAGTCTGATTATTAATTTACTTCTACTACTTGAAAAATGGCTAATTTTGTAATAAAAAAATATGTCTGAATAATAATTTACTTCTACTACTGAAACATTAATAAAAATTGATAATATGGTCTGACTATTAATTTACTTCTACTACTGATACATTAATAAAAATTAATTAATATAGTCTTATTAATCTACTTCCCCAACTAAAAAGATTATACAATAATAAAAATCACGTCTGACTATCAATATACCTTTACTACTCAGGAAATTATATAATATTAAAAAATACCTGTATAAAATAATTTTATTAATTAATTAAAGTTCATAGCAGATATTTTTATAAATAGCAGCTATAATATTTTTTATTCCTTTTGAATATATATGTATCGTTTTTTTATCGATGCGGAAGATAAAAATTTAATTCGCATATATTAAAAAAAAAGTATCGATTTGTCCCATTGAGACACATTAAAATGTTAATTATTTTAACAAACATACGTATGTAAACAGAAATTATACAAAAAAAAAGTGAAAGGAAATTGTGACATTGATTTTAATTCGATGCATTTTTATAACACACACATATACACATGTACACGATTGAAAGCAACGGTAATTAATATTGAGAGAAAGTTATCACACAATGGATTATTACTAACCAAGCGTATTCGTTGAAATGAAATTGTATTTTTATGTAAATTTAGAAATAAATAATAGTAGTTTCACTGTTTAGTTTTTTTTTTTTATCAAAATTCCAATATTTTGGGAAAAGAAATATTCTTTTTTTTAATCAATTGCAAGGAAAATTTTGTTAATAATATAAAAATAGCCTTTAGTAAAAACTATTCCTTAATATTCTAGTAAAATATTCTCTTAATATTCTGGTACATATTTTTCTCAAGCCTAAATGAAAGCTTTCTTTGATATTCTAGTGGAAGGTTTCTTTAAGTATTTAGTGAAAGCTTCTCTTATTAAAACAGAATATCAAGAGAAACTTTTACTACAATATAAAGAGAAGCTTTCACTAAATTTGCAGGAAAGCTTTTCTCGAGGATTACGGGGAAGCTTTCCTTACTATTTTCATAAAAGCTTCTCTTGGTATTTTCATAAAATAATAATAATAATAATAATAATAATAATAATAACAATAATAATATTCTAATGTTATAATATTTCAATAAAAGCTTTTCCTCCTGATTTCTTATCATTCTCCAACGAAATCTTTTCTTGATATTTTTTTGGTGGAAGCTTTTCTTAATATTCCGTTGGATGCATTATTTCTCAAAATTTCATTTTAAGCTTAGCTGGTATAAATTTTCTTTAATATTCTCCGAAAAGACAAATTTTTATTCTACTTGAAGCTTTTCTTGAAGTAATCCAATTCTTAAAATGATTCTCAAATTATAGAAAAACTATTTGTAAATTAGAAAATTTAATTAAAAATGAAACTGAAAATTTTCGAATTTTTAGAAAATAAAGAAATATATTTAATTGAAAAAAATGTTCTGTTAAATTTATCTACGAATATCTTTAATTATAAAATTATTCGGAAACAATATTTTTTTTTAAATATTTAAAATATTTAATTATTATTATTTCTCTCTAATTAAGATTTTAAAAAATTTCAAATTCTTTTGACAAATTTTAATAAAATTTTTTAGAATAGTTACAGTTTTCAAGGAATTTGATTAAAATTGTATTTAAAAATAATTTAAATTCTGCGATGAGTTTTATTATTTCTGAAAATAATTGAATTATTCAGAAGAAACTTATAACAAATTTGTAAATATTTTAATTCCCGTAAAATATTTATTAATTTATAAAAATAATTAAATGTTTGCGTACAATTTTATTAAAATTGTTTTTAAATAATTCAATTCTTTTAGGTAATGTTATAAAAAATAGTAGATATTAAAAATCATTGAAATGAGGAAAATTTTTGAAAATAATTGAAATTTTGACAAGAATTTTATTAACCCCTTCACTGTTTGGAAAAATATTCATATGATTGGCCCAAAATGTCCTGCTGAATTCAAATATGACGTCAAAAAAAATTCAAAATGGTGGAACTTATACGACGGACATTTTTCAATTTTAAACAAATATTTATAAAAACTAGTATACAAGGATTTTTTTAGGGCGCTGATTCTAATTCTTACGTAAAAAAAATTACGTCCGACATTTTGGATCCTCCTTTTTGAGTATCTAAAAATGAATGTCAAATTTGAATTCAGCGACCCAAAAAAAACCCCTTAATACTAAAATTGATAAAAATCCAAATGAATTTTAAAAATTATGTCCGTCATTTTGAATCCGCCATTTTGAATTTTTCAAAATAAAGGTAAAATTCGAATTTAGCGACTCCAAAAACCTTCATATACACCAAATGTGAGTTAAGTTAAAAAAAAGTAATTTTTTTATGAATTTTACTTGTTTTTAAATTGTTATATTACTTAGAAATAATAAATAATTTTTTATTTATTACCTAATCTAGTATATCATTGAAACGTATAGTGTGTGAATAGTGATATAAAAGAATTGATTTTATTAATATTAAAATTATTATTCAAAGAATTTTATTACTTTTGAAAATAATAGAATTTCTGCAATCGTTTGTAATTTCTTCATTATAAAAAAAAACCCTAAATTATAAGAAAAAAATACTTTCAAAACTTATCTAAAAATCAACCACCAATCCTATATTATTCTCGACCATTAAAACAAAATATCTCGAAACAAAAAAAAAAGCTTATCTCTCGCGATAAGGTATAAAAGTAAGCTTAATTTTTGGATCGATTTCCGGGGTATACTAAGCAGAGCGCATGCATATAACGATCCTGCATCTTCCGGAAGAGGGTTGCACCGGGGTTCTCTAGAAGTGAAATATCAAAGAGAGAGAGAGAGAGAGAGAGACTAAGAGAAGGGGGTGTGAGGTGTACTGGGACGGTACCTCGCGGGCAACGGTTATCAAAATTGCGCGTGCCATTATAATTTTAAAGCCGGCTTTCCTGGCTCCTCATAGCACCGGCGCCTGGTCGTTGGCCAGTCCGGAGGGTGGAGGTCGGAGAAGGTTGGATATGGAAGAGTTGGAGGAAGAGAAAGTTGGAGAGGGATCTCTCTCTCTCTCGTTGGTTCGCACACACATACACAATGAAAATCCTACGCTGTACATGGCGGACAGGAGGAAAAAGGGTGGTGCGCGCCCGGTGCCCGAGAAGGGTCGGGTGGAAAAAGGGTGGGTCATTTATTTCCTCCCCGCGCGGCATAATTTATCGCGAGGATTTTCGCGAAAGCATGCAGAGAGAGCGACGCGAAAGAGAAAGAGAGGCAGAAAACTCTCTCTCTCTCTTTCTCTCTCTAGTAAAATTTCTCTCTCTTTCTCTGTACCTTCCTAAAGAGAGACAGAGAGGCAAAATACGAAAGTTCAGAGAGAAGGAGAGAAATAAAATACGAAGGTTCAGGGAGAGAGAGAGAAACAAAATACGAAGGTTCAGAAAGAGCGAGAGAGAGAGAGAGAGAAATTTTGCTAGAGTGAAAAAGAGAGAGAGAAAGAAATTTTGCAAGAGAGAAAAAGAGAAAGAGAGTTAAAGAGAGAGAGAGAGAGAGGAATTTTGTTAGAGAGAAAAAGAGAAGGAGAGAGAAAGAAAGAGAAGGGTCGGTGTATTCGTATATATAGAAGAAAGCGGAGAACGCTCCGAGGGAGAATTTTCTCTCTGAGAGAGCCAAGGGTCTAATACATCTGGCCCGACGACGCAACCTGTGAATTTTCGCTTCGAAATGGAAAATTAACCTCGCTCTATCCGACAAGAGTATCCAGAAAACGGAACTCTTTTCTCCTTTCTCATATTATGATGGGATTTCTCGAATGCCTCCTCCGATATATATTAAGCTCTTTCTCAAAAAAAAGGGATGAGAAGATTTTAGTTGATTTCAAATCTTTCTCTCTCTCTCTCTCTATAAATTCAAGAAAAAAAATATGAATTCATTTTAATTACATTTTTCATTCAAGATCACTTCATTCTAATGCTTCGTTTTCTTTCCCATTTTCTACCCCATTTTCTTTGTTCAATTACAGTTCTCAGATGTATTATTACCTTACAATATTCAGGCTCAAAAGGATAAAATTACAATTTCGAGTAATTTTAAGTTATATATTATTCTCGATTTTTATTCAAAATACAGTTTTTCTGTTCTTTTTTTCTACTAGTGAAATTATTTACTAATAACAAATATGTCTGAATATCAATTTACTTATACTACTTAAAATATAATTTTAAAATACAATAATACCAATAAAACTTTGGTAAATAATAAAATACGTCTGAGCATTAATTTACTTGTACTACTGAAAAGATAATTTAATAAGAAAAAATACGTCTGATTTACAATTTACTTCTACTACTAAAACATTGGTAAATAATAAAATACGTCTGACTAATAATTTACTTCTACTACTACAACATTGGTAAATAATAAAAAAACGTCTGACTAATAATTTACTTTTACTACTAAAAAGATACTTTAATAATAAAAAATACGTCTGACTATTAATTTACCTCTACTACTGAAAAATTAAATATTAATCAAATATCCGTCCGACTAATAATTTACTCTTACTACTGAAAAATAGTAAATAATAAAATTCGTCTGACTAATAATTTAATTCTATTACTTAAAAATCATTGTATATTAACAAAATACGTCTGACAATCAATTTACTTATACTACTGAAAATATAATTTAATAATAAAATACGTCTGACTCTATCAATTTACTTATACTACTGAAAATATAATTTAATAATAAAATACGTCTGACTATTAATTTACTTTTACTACTGAAAATATATTTTAATAATAAAATACGTCCGACTATTAAATTACTTCTACTACTAAAAAATCGTATGTTAATCATCTATTAATTAATAATAGTATAATAATTATTTAATAATCAATCAATTATTAAACACGTCTGACTAATAATTTACCCCCACTACTAAAACATTGGTAAATAATAAAATACGTCTGACTATTAATTTACTTTTACTACTGAAAATATATTTTAATAATAAAATACGTCCGACTATTAAATTACTTCTACTACTAAAAAATCGTATGTTAATCATCTATTAATTAATAATAGTATAATAATTATTTAATAATCAATCAATTATTAAACACGTCTGACTAATAATTTACCCCCACTACTAAAACATTGGTAAATAATAAAATACGTCTGACTAATAATTTACTTTTACTACTAAAAAGATACTTTAATAATAAAAAATACGTCTGACTATTAATTTACCTCTACTAATGAAAAATTAAATATTAATCAAATATCCGTCCGACTAATAATTTACTCTTACTACTGAAAAATAGTAAATAATAAAATTCGTCTGACTAATAATTTAATTCTATTACTTAAAAATCATTGTATATTAACAAAATACGTCTGACAATCAATTTACTTATACTACTGAAAATATAATTTAATAATAAAATACGTCTGACTCTATCAATTTACTTATACTACTGAAAATATAATTTAATAATAAAATACGTCTGACTATTAATTTACTTTTACTACTGAAAATATATTTTAATAATAAAATACGTCCGACTATTAATTTACTTCTACTACTAAAAAATCGTATGTTAATCATCTATTAATTAATAATAGTATAATAATTATTTAATAATCAATCAATTATTAATTACGTCTGACTAATAATTTACCCCCACTACTAAAACATTGGTAAATAATAAAATACGTCTGACCATTAATTTACTTTTACTACTAAAAAGATAATTTAATAATAAAAAATTCGTCTGACTAATAATTTACTTCTACTGCTGAAACATACAAATTACTATTAATATTAATTTATTTATATTTATATATTATTATTAATTACTATTAATTTACTTCTATTACTGAAAAGATAATTTATTAATAAGAAAAAAATACTTGAACTAAAAATTTATTTTTAAATAAAAACATAAAAGTTATTTCCGTTTACTTTAGTTTAATAATTTTTCTTTAATATAAAAACGAAAAGAATCATTTTAATACACTTATTACAAAGTCTGATAATACATTGATTTTTCTACTTACGCGAAATTAAAATAATTTCGAACTATGAAAATTGTAGTACAAAATAGAAAAAGAAAAATAGATAATAAAAAATTTATTAAGGAGGAAAAATAATTTTTTTTTTCAATACTTACAACAATCTCTAATTATGATTCTACAAATATTGCAGTGAAATCACTGACTATTAATTAATTCATTACGGATAATGAAAAATGCATGTGACTATTAATTTACTTTAACTACTGAAAAGATAATAATAAAATAATAAAAAATAAAATAATTATTTAAATTATTTAAATTATTTAAATAATTATTTTAATTAATAATAAAAAATACGTCTGAACAATAATTTACTTCTACTCCTGAAAAATCATATAATAATCCAAAATACTTTTGACTATTAATTTTTTTCTACTACTGAAAAAATTATATATTAATAAATAATACGTCTGACTAATAGTTTACTTCTACTACTGAAATATAATATTACTACTGTAAACATGTAACCTTTTAATCTTTAAAAATAAAATATTTTTACTGCAGAAATTGAAATTAACCAAAAAATTCTTGAAATTATAAGAATTTTTTTCTGTATTCTTTCTTAAAGAAATAAAAATCTTAAAATCCATAAAATATATTTTTATTAACAGGAGCTATAATAATAATCTAAAAAATTTTAATTTAAATCGAGGAAGAATTAAAGAAAACACAATTCAATACACTTTTTACAAAGTCTGACTATACATTGATTTTTCTACTTAAGCGAAATAAAAATAATTCAAAAGTATAAAATTCGTAATGTAGAAAGAAAAGTAAAAAAAATTCAAACTAACTATCACAATTTTCAAAGTAAATCTTAATTTTCAAAGTAAATCTTACTTATTTTTAAAGATAGTGAAATTTAAATTTAATGAAAATTACGAAAAAGAAAATGAACAAAAGATTAAAAAAAAAGAAAATAAAAATTCCAGAATAAATGAAATTACACGCAAATCTAATTGTCATTGTCTTCAAAACGAATTTTTCCTCCTTTTCTCCTGCGAAAGAGAATTTCATCAGAAAATGGCGAAAATAATTAAAGGAAGGGATCGTCCCTCTCGAAACTCCAAACTGCTTGAATGTTAAAAGCCTGAATAGGACATTTACATGATTTTACAGAAGGACCCTTTTCTAATCCTCAAAAGATGAAGTTAAATATGCATCAAGCCATAGTTACACATACATATGTGAAAAAAAACATAAAAAACCAAAGAAGAATCGTAAATTTGAGAAAAAACGTTTTTTTGACAAATTTTTTCTATTTCTTCCTTTCATTAAAAAAAAAAATGTAGATAATTTTTCATCAAAATTAATTTCACAGAAAAAAGAGACTAATAGAGATTGGAAAGTTGATGATAACAAAGAGCAAAAAAATGAAGGGGGGGAGGGAAAAAAGTAGAAGAAATTTTTGATATTCATTCGATATAGATGTATATGGGTAACATATATGCTAACATATATGAAACTGTACGTCAAAAGAGAATGAACCAGTCGATAGCGATGCGCTCCTGACCGCGTTACATCGAAGCGATTGATTTCCGCAGGCGTTGCCAAGGTCAATCAAAGTCTTCAAAAAGAAAGTCTAGACATTCGAGAGTGGGAGATTTTTTTTTTTTATTATTTATTTTTCTATTAGTCTGTTTTTTCAGTTTTACCCTTTGATTATTTTGTTTATCTTTAATAATGAAAAAATTGGTTTTTTAAGATAACGGAAAATGTTTATTTTCAATAATTTCACTTGTACTTTCATTCAATTTACATTGAACTTTTCTTTTCGATTATGGAAAATATAATTGATATTATTTACCACCTTTTTCTAATTTTAATTAATTTTATTCTTATATTTTTTTCTCTTTTTATTCTTCTTTTTATTTTTATTTTTATCTTTTTTGTTTTTATTTTATTTCGATTTTTATTTTTACTTTTTCTATTTTTATCTTTTCGATTGTTTTTTTTCTACTTTTATTCATTTCTTTTATTTTTACACTTTTCAGTGTTATTTTTATTTTTACCTTCTTTTGTTTTTATTTCTTTCTTCGATTTTTATTTTTACTTTTTCTATTTTTACTTTCTCAATGTTTATACCTATTTTTTAATTTTGTTCATTTTTTTTATATTTTTACTCTTGTTATTGTTATTTTTTCTAATTTTGCTCATTTTTTCTATTTTTACTCTTTTTATTGTTACTTTTTCTACTTATGTTCCTTTTTTCCAATTTTACTTTTTCGATTTTTATATTTTCTACTTTTGTTCATTTTTAATATTTTTATTCTTTTTATTGTTATTTTTTCTAATTTTGTTCATTTTTATATTTTTATTCTTTTTATTGTTACTTTTTCTACTTATGTTAATTTTTTCCAGTTTTATTTTCTCGATTTTTTGTATTTTTACTCTATTTATTGTTATTTTTTCTATTTATGTTCATTTTTTCTATATTTACTTTCTCGATTTTTTTATTTCCCACTTTTGTTCATGTTTTTCATTTTTACTCTTTTTATTGTTATTTTTTCTGCGTTCATTCTGATTTTTTTTTATTTTTGTTCATTTTTTCTATTTTTACCTTTCCTGTTGTCACTTTTCTGTCATAAATGTGGTTTTTTTTTGTTTTCTTATTTGTAACTTTCGTATTTTCTACGAATTTAGTTTTTAATAAATTCTTCTAAAAATTTTCAAGGTTTTAAAAAAATTTGCTCGAATTTTATCTACAAATCAAAAGTATTTTAAAATTTCCATAACATAAAAAACGAATTGAGAAAAATACATTTTACAATTTACAAAAATTATAATGCGTAAAATTGATAATTTATTTTCTAATTATAAAATATTCATTATAATTGATGAAATTTTTATAAATTAACTTTTTATATTCATTCCGCAAGATTTATCATTTATTTTTGAATTAAAAATTTAATTATTTTTTACTTATTATTTATTTTAAAATTAAAAATTAATTTTAATTATAATAAATTGAGAAAAGTTAAAAATTTTCCAAAAAATAAGTTTTTTAAAATATTTCTGCTTTCTGGATTTTTCCGTCAAAAAAAATTATCGTTTGTTACAATTGAATTTAAGCTATTAACTGATTTTAATGTTCTTTGGCTTAGAAATATTTTTTAAACATAAATATAATAAAACCATAATTCCAACAAATCATTTTCAAACATTAAAATAAATTTATAGTTTTGGCAGAAAATTTAAAAAAAAAAAAATTTCTGCTAAAACTCTACAAATTTTTGTTTCGTATTCGCGAATTTAAAAAAATTCTCGAAAATTTCATTAATTCAATATTTAGTTGAAAATTACTATCGGTATTTTTTTTAGTATTATTAAATTATTAAAATAGTATAATTACTGCCATTATAATATTAGCAGTTGACTATTATTATTACTATTTTATGTATTTTACTAGTATTTTTAGTATTATATTACTGTTTTTTAGTATTTCACTAGTATTTTTAATATTTTATTACAATTTTTATTATTTTACTAATATTTTTAGTATTATATTATTACTATTTTCAGTATTTTACTAGTATTTTTAGTATTCTTTTACAATTTTTAGTATTTTACTAGTAATTTTACTGTTCTATTACTATTTTTAGTATTCTACTAGTATTTTTTGTATTTTATTACTATTTTTCGTATTTTCCTAGTATTTTTAGTATTTTATTAGAATTTTTAGTATCATATTACTATTTTTAGTATTTTACTAGTATTTTTAGTATTTTTTTAGAATTTTTAGAATTTTGCTAGCAATTTTAGTATTTTATTAATTACTTTAAGTATTTTACCAGTATTTTTAGTATTATATTACTAATTTTAGTATTTAGTTAGTATTCTTAGTGTTATATTTATAATACTTTATTCCTGTTTTCAGTATCCCTATTATTCATACAAAAATTAATTTTCTCTTCAGCCCACTTTTAACTAAAAATCATTATTAGACCCATTTTTGACCGAATTTTAGCCTTTAGTTACTATTTTAGTATTTTATTACTTTCATGAATACTTTTATTAGTATTTTTAACGCCATTTCAACGAAAAATACAAATTTCCAGACTAAAAATATTCGATATTATCAAATCTAACAAATTTAAAAGCAAAGATTTACGATTATCAATCATAAAACAATCAAATTTCATTCAGTTTTTGATAAAAATATCAGTAAACCGAGAGTAGAAAATTATTTGCAATTAAAAATTCCTAGACAACAATATAATTAAGGAGTAAAATAAATTTTCAAAATGTAAACAAGTTTATTTCAACCTGTGGCCTGTGGGTAAAAGTAAAAAAAAAAAAAAATAATTAAGACTCGTCGTGACATTATCGATTTGAAATTCTCAAAAGTTTAAGGGATGTTATTCCAAAATTGATCCCCTCGGTAAGTCTCGACGCCATCGTCCGCGTAAAAGTTGCGTACTGCGCACATTCCCGTCATCCCCCCCGGGGCAAATTGTCCCTTTCCACTCACTTTTTCGGATTCTGCGCT
Organism: Leptopilina heterotoma; assembly: GCF_015476425.1. Lineage (NCBI taxonomy): Eukaryota > Metazoa > Arthropoda > Insecta > Hymenoptera > Figitidae > Leptopilina > Leptopilina heterotoma. Next base: position 1,005,484 of record NW_025111191.1, on the reverse strand, counting down.
CTCTCTTGCTGGGATAGGTTGAGAATCTATAGAAAAGAGGGGTGGAATGGGTAGGGAGGGGAAGTGGGGAGGGGGGGGGGGTTTGAAGCAAAGGGGGAGCGCCTGTGTGAAAGAGACACCCTTTTGCGACCTCAGAGGGGAAAAATACGCTCGGTACTCGAGAGAGTTCGAGGGTACGGATATAAAGCAGGAGCCAGAGTTCCGAGGGGGTTAGCGGGAATGAGAGACGAGGTTGGATGTAAAAAGTACCACGAGATCTGATTGGCGCGTTTCCATTGGGTGGGGTAATTTCTCATCCCTTGTGAAATAGCAGCCAGCCACCGTCGCAAAAAGCTACTACTACTACTACTACCACTACGACGACGACGACGACTACTACTACTAAAACAAACCCTCTCCGTTTTCTCCACTAAAAATATTCTTCCACCAGACCAGGGTTTTCCTGATTAAACACAGCACACGCACTTCCACACACATTTAAACCATGTCTCGTTTTTATAAGCAAAAAATAATAATAATAAAAAAAAGAAGGCAAAAAAAACACACACACACTCACAAACTCACCGAAAATTCTAATTTGTTCTTAGACTTGCGTCGCTTGACTTTTCTTTTTCACGCATATATATACATAAAGTCTATGAAGGGATATATATGGCGGAGGAAGGGGAAAAAAGATGACAGATGGGAAATTTATTTCTTGTGGTGCGCTTAATCTCCATCGAGACAATTTCATTTTTGAAGAGAGATAAAATGGTGCCTTTTTAACGTTGAACGGAGGAAAATTGAGATGTCATGAAATTAGTGCAAATTTTCTGCAGCAAAAAAAAGGAAAGAGAAAGAGTTACTCTTTTTACTGTTTAGAAATATAAATATTAATTGGAAAGAAAATTGCAATTATGCATTTATTCGGAATAAATTTTACTGTTGAAAATTTGTCAATATTTCCCCAAAATGAAATTAATCCCGAATTGTAAAAATTTACTCTTCAAATTGAAATGTAAGAAACAAAAATTCCAAATTCTATAAATAGTACAAGTTACTTAATAATTTTCCCCCTTCTTTACAATTAAGAGATAAATTTTATATTCAAAGAAAATTTCTATCAATTTTTTCAAAAGAACGAAAAACGCAAAAATTAGAGAGTAAAGTAATTTTCTTTTTTCTACTTCTCTTTTTGGTCTATTTTGGATATAAAATTACAAATTCCTGAGTAAAAATTTGACGCTCTACTAAAACCTTGATAATAACGTGTGACAAATAATTTTTTTTTTCTACTGAAAGGATAATTTAGTAATAAAAAAATACGTCTGACTAAAAATGTACTTCTACTACTTAAAAATCATAGATTAATAAAATACGTCTGACTCATAATTTACTTATACTACTAAAACATTGGTAAATAATAAAATACGTCTCACTTTTAATTTATTCATACTACTACAAATATTATATTAACAAAATATACGTCTGACAATTAATTTACTAATACTACTGAAAAATTGATAAATAATATGTCTGACTATTAATTTACTTTTACTACTGAAAAGATAATTTAATAATAAGAAATACATCTGACTAATAATTTACTTCTACTACTTCAAAATTATATATTAATAAAATACGTATGACTAATAATTTACTTCTACTACTGAAACATTGGTAAATAGTAATATGTCTGACTGTTAATTTAATTGTACTACTGAAAAGATAATTTAATAATAAAAAACTACGTCTGATTCATAATTTACTTTTACTACTTAAAAATCATATATTAATAAAATACGTCTGACTAATAATTTATTTTTACTATTGAAAATATATTTAAATAATAAAAAATAAATCTGACTACTAATTTACTTGTACTACTGAAAATATTTTTTAATGATAATAAATACGTCTGACTATTAATTTACTTTTACTACTGAAACTATATTTTAATAATAAAAAATACGTCTGACTGATAATTTACTTCTATTACTGAAAAGATAATTTATTAATAAGAAAAAAATATGTTTAACTAAAAATTTATTTTTAAATAAAAATATAAAAGTTACTTCTGTTTACTTTAGTTTAATAATTTTTCTTTAATATGAAAATAAAAAGAATAATTTTTCTACACTTATTACAAAGTCTGATTATACATTGATTTTTCTACTTGAACGAAATTAAAATAATTTCGAACTATGAGAATGGTAGGACAGAATAGAAAAAGAAAAATAGATAATAAAAAATTTAATAAGGGGAAAGAATAATTTTTTTTCAATACCTACAACAATATCTAATTATTATTCTACAAATATTGCAGTGAAATCACTGACTATTAATTAATTCTTTACGAATTCATTTTGTTAAAAAACACAAAAATATCGTTTTTATAGATTAGATACTTTATAAATAAATTTTTAATATTAATCTTAAGTAGAAAAACAAAAAATTCGTCAGAGACACTAGAGCATAATAAAAATTAGAAAAATGTAAACTAAACACTGAACTAAATTCGATAGAATTTAGTTCAGTGTTTAGTTTACATTTTTCTCACTACTCTTACTTTTCAGAAATAATAATCTTTAAACTGAATTTTTTCCAATAATAATTTTTTTCAAAAAGGAATATTCAAGAAACTTTAGAAAATTAATTATTTACCTCTTAAGACTTCAAAGTTTAATGTTTGTGGAAAAAAAAATTAGTAGCATTATTTTTATATAGAAATTTCACTAAATCAATTATTTCGAGATATTATTTCATCATTTGCAATTATAATTTTCATCTATATTTATTTTCACTTCATTGTAACCAATATGCCAAACAAATGAATAAAATATGAAAATTAAGTAAATATCCTCCACACACACATATATTGTTGTAAATAGCAAAATTCAAAATTCACGATTCAAAATTAACAGATTGAAATTTACAATTTGTAAATATTCTAGACTGTAGGCAGAATTTAAATATTAATAATTTATTAATAATATTAATATTTACCTAATAACTAAAAATATAGCCTGTAGTTATTATAATAATTGCACCTGTACCATTGTTAATGAAAATCATTCCCTATTTTCAAACACAATATATTTCATTGTTCTCGTTTTAAAAACGAGAATAATAAACGATTTCAGAATAGTTTTTCTAATGACACAAAAACCCTAATATAGAAAAAGAAGAATTAATGCTGTTAAACAATATGCTTAGAAAAAGTATAATAATAATAATAATAATAATAATAATAATAATAATAATAATAATAATAATAATAATAATAATAATAATAATAATAATAATAATAATAATAATAATAATAATAATAATAATAATAATAATAATAATAATAATAATAATAATAATAATAATAATAATAATAATAATAATAATAATAATAATAATAATAATAATAATAATAATAATAATAATAATAATAATAATAATAATATTAATAATAATTATACTAAAAATATAATAAAAACGTCTGACTAATAATTTAGTTCTACTACTGAGACAATAGTAAAGAATAATAAAATACGTCTGACTAATAATTTTGTTCTACTACTGAGACAATAATTAAAAATAATAGAATATGTCTGACTAATAATTTATTTATACTACTGTGACATTAGTAAACAATAAAATACGCCCGAGTATTAATTTACTTCTACTACTAAAATTGATTCAATAATAAAAAATACGTCTGACTTAAAAAACGATTTAAAAATAATTTTCAAAATAACTCAAAGTCCTACAATACAAAAACAAAAATTAATATTATTACACAATTTTTTTCAATTTTCTTTAGAGAAATTATTTTTACCAAAAAAAAAACTCCCAAAAAATTCGAAAAACCATGCGTGACATTGAGAAGAGAAATTGTCAGTGAATTATGTATTTGTCATTTTATTAAATATAAATAAAAAAGACAAACAAACAATTAGAGACAATAAAGTATTAATATTCTTTTTTTTTTTTTTTTTTATTTATGTACGTCACACATGAAAGGTTATCGTTCGATGTGGTAACATTAAAGTTGATGTATCTAGAACGAGAGTACGATATCGTCATAAAAAAAAAACGAGTAGAATTAGTCGCTATTGGAATAATCGATCTGTCAACAGCGGAACCAGTTTTATGAAACGGATCTCTGTAATCAAATTTTAGCCCCCGAATAACCTCACTGTTAATTACCTTTAACTTCCTAATTGATTAACCACTGATAACAAATTCAATTTTATTACAAATATACCTATCGTATCGTCAAGGAAAATAAATCACATTTTCGAAAGAGGAAAAAAAATTTTTTTGTGTGTGTATGGACATTTTTTTTGTCTATGGACAATTTTTTTTTTTTTTTTGCTGTAGACAATTTTTTTTTATCTTGAGAATATTTTTTTTGTTAATAGTCAATTTTTTTTACTGTAAACAATTTTTTTTGTCTGTAAATAATTTTTTCTGTCTATAAACAACTTTTTTTTCTATAAATATTTTTTATATTTCTGCAGACAATTTTTTTTGTGTATACAAATTTTTTGTATCTGTAGATAATTTTTTTGTCTATAAACAATTTTTTTATCTACAATCTTTTTAATCTACAAACAATTTTTTTCATTTACAGACAATTTTTTTTACCTATAATCAATTTTTTGTCTATTGACAATTTTTTCATTTAAAGACAATTCTTTTCTATAAACATTTTTTTATTGACAGACAATTTTTTTGCCCCAAAAAAATATTTTTTATTCCTAGACTATTTTCTTTTTTTCTATTTTTTATTTTCTTAGAATGAAAATAGTTAAAAAAAAAATATTGCGAAGTTTTAGGCTTTTGTGTTTTTTTCTCCTCCACTGTACAAAATATAATTGTTTAGATCGCCCTCAATTTTGTAATTCAAAGAAGATAAAAAGTTTCGTTATTTATTTTACATTTTTTTTTAACTAAAATATCAGACTACACTTTATTAAAAAGAATAACTTCCTTTTGTGTAAATATCCAGCTCAGTGAACTAGAATCAGAAACATAAAGTCAATCTTTATCGAGTATTCTTGTCAGGATTGAGAGAAGGAGAGAGAGAGAGAGAGAGAAAAAGAAAAAGAGAGAAAGAGCTTGTGAACGAGCAACTGAGCCGTCAACAAGATTGACTTACAAACAATGAAATACGAAACCGATGGAAACATACTTTAAAGGCAAACTATATTGGAGTTGATCGATTCTTGGGAAAAGGTTTTTATTTATTTTTTTTTCATCATTTTTCCTCTCGATCAAGAAAGAAATAGAGAAAGAAAATAGGAAGGGAATTTTTTTTTTTTGCGCCCCCAAAACGAATAGAACTTGAAACAATTGAATTTTTCTACCTATCTAATGGAAATTCTGAGTTTTAAGTATATATGTGTTTTTTTAAAAGACAGAAAAAAAAATGAGCGAGGATGGACGCCACGAGTGGAATCGTAAAAATTGTCATTTTCAGCAAGCGCGTTTGCATAATGTGTTACGTGG